>NW_024580669.1:313870-373292 GCF_017639235.1 Corvus kubaryi | reverse complement strand
AGGGAATAATGGTTCCAAGGAATGATGGTTTCAGGGAATGATTGTCCCAGGGAAAAATGGTTCCAAGGAGTGATGATCTCAGGGAATGGTGGCCCCAAGGAGTGATGGTTCCAAGGAATGGTGGCCCCAGGGAATAATGGTCCCAAGGAATTATGGTTTCAGGGAAAAATGGTTCCAAGGAATTCTGATCCCAGGGAAAGATGGTCCCAGGGAATGATGGTTCCAAGGAATGATGGTTCCAAGGAATGATGGTTCCAGGGAATGATGGTTCCAAGGAGTGATGGCCCCAGGGCATGATGATCTCAGGGCATGATGGCCCCAAGGAACGATGGTCCTAAGGAATGATGGTTCCAGGGAAAAATGGTTCCAAGGAATTCTGATCCCAGGGAATAATGGTTCCAAGGAATGATGGTTTCAGGGAATGATTGTCCTGGGGAATGATGGCCCCAAGGAGTGATGGTTCCAAGGAATGGTGGTCTCAGGGAACAGTGGTTCCAAGGAATTCTGGTCCCAGGGAATGGTGATCTCAGGGAATGATGGTCCCAGGGAATGATGGAATTCTCACTGGAAAAAATGTCTTTTTTCTACTGGGATGAAACCTTTCCCACTGCACCCTGTCCCCACTGCTCCTTGTCTTCTCCATGGAAGGGAGACCCTCCCCCCTCTTTGTATCCATCCTTTAAGGACTGGGAAACCCCAATGAGGTTCCACCTGAGCCTTCTCTTCTCATGGAATCATGGAATGGAGTCCCAGGAGGGTTTGGGTTGGAAAGGACCTTAAAGATCTTCCCACTTCATCCCCAGCCATGGGCAGGGACACCTCCCACTATCCCAGGCTGCTCCAAGCCCCGTCCAACCTGGCCCGGAACATTCCAGATCCATGAGGATCATTTATTCCAAGTGCCTGAGCACTTCGGGACTGACCAAACCTTACATCAGATCCAGGGAATTATCCAAAACCATCTGACACACTTCCAGGCTTGGGGCATCCATCATCTTTTGGAATATTCCAGAGTTGGATCATCCTTTTGGTAAAGAAATAATTCCTAATGTTGAGCCTGAGCCACCCCTGGTGCAGCTTTGAGCCATTCCCATGCTGGAATGCTGTGCCAGTCCTACCACAGGATCCCAGGGAGAAGAGCTCAGCACTTCCCTCCTCAGGAAGGTGCAGAATTCACCCCTCATCCTCCTTTTCTCCAAACAACTCCAGGACCTTCAGCCTCTTCCAGGTTTTCCAGCTGTTTCTCTGGCCTTGTTGCCCTCTGGATGCATTTAAGGATCTGAACATCCTTTTAAAAATTTTCTTTCCCAATTCCTGCATCTTCTGCCCTGATCCTCCAGTGAATTTTTCCAGGATGGCGCTCACCGAGGCCACTCAGACAGAAATTACATCGTTGAGATTTAATTAATAAACTCCTTATTATCCCACCAGGAAGTGTCATCCCCACTCCTCAATTTTCCTGGCTGCAATTCCTTGCTCCTGCTCCCTGGAGGTGAACAGGGAGCACATTCCTGCTGCCTGCCAGGTGCAGCGTGGCTCGTGGGAATACTGAGCCTTTCCTTTTGGGTCACTCAATATCAACATTCCCTGTTTGTTCAGATTATCTCTGTTAAATAAACCTTGGCCTAATTATCCGTTGGGAATCACGCTGGGTTAGGAAAACCTAAAATAATCAAAGATTGGGAAGAAGGCATCGAAAATCAAATTGGAAGAGAAATGATTTGGTTGTGAAAGTGTGAATAAGTGAAATTAAATGTCAGATCCGTTTTTTTGGGGGAAGTTTGATTTCCAGACATGGCTGGCATTTGGCTCCTATAGCCAGGGTGGAGGGATCAGCTTAGCCAGGGATTGGCAGCATCCCAGGAGGAAAAACTGGCAGGATCCAGCGGGTTCTGTGCCTGTGGTTGGCTTGGGCTGGTTTTCCACAGGCTCCCCTGCTCCTGTGCCTGGGAACGGGAGGGATTTTGGCTGTGGGCACATGGAACTGCTGAGGTGACATTTGCTGTTCCGGGGCTGCCTGAGGGAGCCTGGAATTCCTCGTGGTGGGAAGAGGAAGGGAGGGAGGTCTGAGGTGAAGCTTCAGGCTCTGCAGCCTTCAGCGTCTGAGGGAAGCTTTCCCATCCTGGTGGCTTCCTCTCCTGGGTTGGTTTTCCCAGCCATTCCCTGAGGAGGTGGCTCCGCAGGGAAGTATTCCTGAGTTTTTCCCTGCAGACAAGGAGCGCTGTGAGGAGCTCAGGAAGGCCCTGTGCACTGCCCATGAGAAGTTCTGCTTCTGGCCAGACAGCCCCTGCCCAGGTTGGTGCCTCGGATTCCTGCAGGATCCAGCGTTATTCCCATTTTTTCCCCCTCCTTTCTGTTGTTATTCCTGTCATCACACTCTCCTTTTCCCTGTGGGAATGATGAAACACAACAGGAAATTAATGTCCCTGAGCAGCCTCAGCAAATAAAAGCCCCAGGGCTGTATCCAGCTCTTCCTAGCCTTTGGATGCCTCTGGAACAGTTAAAGCGGTTTTTGGGTTGTAACTGGGAGGGGACGGGGGAGGTTGGATGTCATGGAATGCTCAGAGAGGGGTAGATCCTAACTTTGAAACTGTGCTGCTTGGGAATGCTGTGAAGGGAAGAGGCTGTGCTGAACTTTTCCTTTAAAAGCTAAAAAAAAATTATGGAATTGTTGGGATTGGAAGGGACCTCAGAGCCCCTCCAGTGCCACCCCTGCCATGGGCAGGGACACCTCCCACTGTGCCAGGTTGCTCCAAGCCCCAATGTCCAGCCTGGCCTTGGACACTTCCAGGGATCCAGGGGCAGCCCCAGCTGCTCTGGGAATTCCATCCCAGCCCCTCCCCACCCTCCCAGCCAGCAATTCCTTCCCAAGATCCCATCTAAACTTTCCCTCCTTCTGCTTAAGGTCATTCCCTCGTATCCTGTCACTACGTTTGTGTGGGCACCCTGGCTGGGCTCGTGTCCCCCCTTTCCCTGTGGGATAAGGAGGGCTTGGGAAGGCTGAGCACAGCTTTTCCTCTCACCAGATCGCTTTGCCAGGCTGCTGGTGGATGAGCCCAGAGTCCTTCTCCAGGACTTCCTGGATCGCTTCCAGAGCTTGTGTCAGCTGGAGCTGCAGCTGCCCTCCCTCAGACCGGAAGACCTGAAAAACATGGTGAGTTCCCTCCTGCTCCCAAAATCTGGAGCATTCCAGGCTCCGGTGATGATCCCAGGCGCACCC
This sequence comes from Corvus kubaryi, assembly GCF_017639235.1. Classification (NCBI taxonomy): domain Eukaryota; kingdom Metazoa; phylum Chordata; class Aves; order Passeriformes; family Corvidae; genus Corvus; species Corvus kubaryi. The sequence continues at coordinate 370,072 of NW_024580669.1, read as the reverse complement.
AAAATCAGGAATTTCAGCTTCTGTGTGTGAGGGATCTGCTCCCACCTTGTTTTTTCCCTTGGACATTCCCCATGTGATGGTTCCACCATGGAAACATGTAAAAAAGGAGTTTGGAATGGCTCATCAGCTGGGAAGTGGGCTGTAGTGTCTGCTTCCCACTCTGGACCTTTCCCGGTGTCCAGGATTCTCTGTGGTGCCTGGGAGAAGTGATTTGGGATCCCACAGACTCCTTTGGGAGCTCCAAGCACTCCATGAGGAGTGGCAGCCCACAGATTGCTCCTTTAGCTGGGATGCCACACGACTGGAGACGGGAATGTGGGATGCCAGAGGCTGCCCTGGACCAGAGGTGTGGGCAGAGCCCTGGGAAGGTGAAGGAGCCCGAGGAGGCTCCTTAGGCAGGAGGGAAAAGCAGGAACAGCCGGGAACAAGTGTGGAATTGCCTCCCTGTTGGAACCTGTCCTGGCCCTGCCCTGCTCCAGCCAAGTCTGGCTCATTGGATACTCTCTTGGCAGGGAACAGATGGCTCTGGGCAGCCAGGAGCCATGTGGGATCCAGGGAATCTTCATCCATTCAGCACAGCCACAGGGGTGTTTTAGGGCTGGCTGAGCTCGGAAACCACCGGAGACTCCCAAAACCACGGCAGAAATGGGACCTGCTCCACTGCTTGGGGGAGCAGATGGTGCCTGGGCAGATTTCATGGAATGGGGAGCCAGAGGGAAGGAGGAAACCATTGCTCTGAGTGACTTTTCCCTGTTAACCAGAGCTGAGCGTGCCAGATGATGCAATTCCAGGGGGTGGAAAAGGGATTTTTCTCCATGTGGGACACGATTTGGGAGTAAAACCAGTGCATTTTATCCCTGTGCTCGCAGTCCCTGACAGAGGAAAGGATCACTCGGCTCCTCCAGCTCATCGGGGAGGAGCTGGAGCACAAAGGAACAGAGGGAGAGAAGCCTCCCGGGAAGTTTTCCACGGAAATCCTGCAGGTGCACGTTCCCGCCTGTATCCTGGCGCTGTGTGGCTGGACCTGCAGGTGGGCAGGGCTGCAGGGATGGGCCTGGAATGTCCCTCACACTCTGGGCTTGCCATGAAAGCTGTTGGAGGCTTGAGGAACGTGGAATGTTCCTCCTGGGCAATGTTCAGTATCCCCTATTTCACTATTTTTGTGTTTTCCCTCTTTTCCATGATGCTCCCACTTCCCTCATTTCACTGTTTTCCTGTTTTCCCTCTTTTTCACCATGCTTCTGCCTACCTTATTTTATTTCCCCATTTTCCCCTCTTTTTCACTCTGATCCTGCTTCCCTTATTTAACTATTTGCACACTTTTCCACTACATTTCTGCTTCCCTTTTTTCACCATTTTCCTATTTTCCCTCTTTTTTCCCCTCTGTTCCTGCTTCCTGGCAAGGCAAAATGCAATTGAGCCAGTTTAAATCAACATCATGGATTGGCTTTAATGGACTTCTTTCTCTGACTTTTCCAAGCCCAGGCTTATCCCTGATGACCTCTCCTGACTTTCCCCATCCCTGGAAGTCTGTCCAAAGCCATGTTGGATGTGGCTTGGAGCAGCCTGGGATAGTGGGAGGTGTCCCTGCGCATGAGGGGTTGGAATGAGAGGATCTTTATGTCCCTGCCAACCCATCCCAGGATTCCATGAGGATTCCATGAGGATTCCATGACTTGGCTCTGTCCCCACAGTGCTGCCTCCGGCTCCGTGAACCTCTCTGTGATCACCTGCTCGCGCTGCATGAGGAAGGTGGGGCTGTGGGGCTTCCACCAGCTGGAATCTGCAGCTCCAGAGCCAGATTCCTGCGGCTCCAGCAGCACCACCCCGGCTGCTCCCGAGCGCTTCCCGCCCGTTCCCACATCCCCACGCAGGATGCTCACACGGAGCCAGGATCCGGGATCTGAGCAGGTACATCCTGGCATCGCTGGGCGGTGCAGGGACACCTGGCCAACTCCCAGGTGCTCCGAATCCCGGGCTGCCCTCATCCACATCCAATGGACACATGCTTGTGGTGGGAAGAGCTCCTGTGGGATGGCTGAGGAGGATTGGAGCCGGACAGGGCCCCCTTGGTGACCAGAGGAGCTCCATTAATTCCATGTTTTTCCCCCCAACAGCACGAGAAGAGCCCATCCCCAGCTGTGTCCCGCCCACGGGTTTGGGATTCTCCCAACTCCATCGACCGGGGCGAGTTGGATGGGACCAGCCCCACTCTGAGGAGCCGCCCTGTGACCCGGAGCATGGGACAGGGGGACAGCGTGGAAGTGCCATCCAGCCCTGTGCGCAGGGCCAAGCGGGCACGGCTCTGCTCTTCCAGCAGCTCGGTGAGTGATGGGGGCACAGGGATGCAGGCAGGGTGCTCCTGAGCCGGGGATTTGGTGGTGTCCCCCTAGCTGGCTCAGGGCTGGGGTTTGGGCACGGAGAGGTTTTCTTGGAGTCTGTTTAAACCATCCCATCGTTGTGTCCCTTCTCTGTCACCTCCTCACTTCCCAGGACGCTTCCCTGAGGAGCTTCTTTCACCCCAGCTCTCAGCACCGCGATTGGTGTCCCTGGGTCAACACCGGGGAGGGAGAGGAATCCCTGGAAGATACTGCATCCCAGATGGAGAAGGAGCCTGGGAAGGCTGAGCCAGGCTGGGAAGTGGTGCTGAAGAAGCTCCTTGGCATCCGAAAATGTGACACAGTGCCTGAGGCAGAGCCAGTGGTGAGCATCCCAAACCGGAATGCTGCTTGCCCAGGCAGCAAAATTTTGGGCTGGATGGGCTTTGTTTGGGCTAGACACAATCCCAGCCAGGTGACAAGGACCAAACTGCAGAGGCTGAGCTTCCCCTCCGGCATTCCCACAGCCAGGCTCCATCCCATGCCAGGCTGGGATGCTCGGGGGCTGCTATAAATAACAGCCATTCCCAAGCGCCTCGGCACTGCTCGAGATCCGGTTTCATTCCATGTCCCCAGAGCTCCTCTCTGCAGCCATCCTGATTCCTGGCTCCAGGTTCTTGGATTGCCAGGTTTGCCGAGCCAGGGGAACAGAGCTGAGGCCACAACTCCCTCCCCAAGTGGCTGTGGAGCAGCTGCTGCCTCCCTGGATCTCATTATCCACTTGGATTCCTCCTGCCAGCTCCTTCCTGCTTTGCTTGGAGCTCAGAGGAGCAGTGGAGCATTCCTGCTTCAGGATTTGTCCTGGATTTCGTGTGATTTGTGTCCCCAACAGGTCCCTTGTAGTGGAAGGTGTTCCTGCCCACGGCAGGGGGTTGGAACTGAGTGATCTTGAAGGTCCCTTCCAACCCAACCCATTCCATGATTCCGTGATTCTGGCTCTGCCTTGTGCCAGGAAAGCTCCAGACAGTCCAGTGGGACCAGTCACAAGTCAGAGGCACCAGACCCAGCTGGAGCAGGGGATGGTTGGAGTCCCTTCCTGCTTTTTGGGGTCCTTTCCTGCTTGTTGGAGTCCCTTCCTGCTTCTTGAGAGTCCCTTCTTGCTTGTAGTCTCCTTGTTTTCCCCTCCAGCTGGCAAATGGGGATCATGAAGATCAGGAACAAACTGCTGTCCTGGCAGCCAGCTGGGATATTTTGGATGGTTTTTTGCTGCAGTTTCTCCTCGTGCCCTTTGCCACTGGCAGTTGCAGGTCCTGTTCCAGTGCTTTGACCTCTGGATGTTGCTTTGTTCTGTCTCTTCCAGAGTCTCTCGGAGAAGTCCTGCAAGGTGTTCCGCATTTTCCGGCAGTGGGAGAGCATGAATTCCTCCTGAGCAGGCCACTGCCTCTGGAAACCAGCACAGGGCATCAGGAGAGATCCAACCTCTCTGTCGTTCCTGCAGCAGCTCCGTGCCCTGGGAAGGGGATCCGAGGAAGCTCCACGCCAAACAGAGCCCTGGCCACGCTGGGATCCCCTTCCCTGACTGCCTTCCTGAAGCCCCTGCCTTCACAAACTGCTGCTGTGTCCCTCAGCTCTGAGGGCTGGAGCTGGGATGTGCCACGGGCGCGTGGGGTGACGAGGGGACACTGTCACCTCTGAGGTGTCCGTGGTGTCCGGCCGTGTCCCGCCGCCGGCAGCGCACGGAAGTGACGCCAGGTGGGAATAAACATTTCATTTTTATTGTTTTGCTTTTTCCTTCCTGCTGGTGTGGTGCTTTTTCCCAAGGCAGGAGGAGCTCGGGAGCTGGTGTAGCTCCTGTATCCCTTGGGGTTCTTGTTCTTGTGGGATCAACGTCTGGCTGCCTCCCTGTTTCCCACTCGACATCTTCTTGTCTTGTTTGCCTGTTGTGGGTGTTTTTCCATTGCCTCAATCCCTGGCCACTGCTGGTGGCCAGTTTGGGGGAATAAATCCCCCAGGTTGGAGGCTAGGACGCAGCCAAAAGCTGGGAAGAGTTTCCATGGCTTGGGCTGCTGGGAAGGGAGCGGTCTCCGTGGAAGGGAGAGAAGAAGCCAAGAGAGGAGACAGTGCTGTCATTTCCGACCTTGAGGATGTTGGGGAAGGGGCTTTGGGAAGGGCTGAGATTCCACAGACAGCCCTGCACAGTTGGATCTCCTCACTCCAGGTCTGTGGATATGGGTGGAGGCACAGGGATATGTCTTTTATTTTTTTTTTTTTGAGGAAAGGAGCTCCTGCCTCGCTTTCCCCAGCCCCGGCTTCGAGGTTTCATCCTGCCTCATTCCCTTGGAGAAATTTTCTGGCCATGCTGTGCCTGGAAATGCAGGGGCTGCCTTGGTCAGGGCTGATCCGAGCTCTCCCTGAGCCCCAAAAACTTGGGGGTGCACCAGCCCACCTGGGGGCTTCTCCTGGGATCCACTGTTCTGGGATAGGTGTATCCCTCTTGGGCAGGAATCCCATGGGAAGCAGCAGGACCTGAGTTTGGGTGAATTCCCTTCTCTTCCTAAGGGGATTCTAATTAAAAGGGCCTTAACGAGGGGCTGCTTCACCCCCATGGCCCTGCTGGGCTTGGAGTTGGAGTGAAGATGGGGATACCCCTGATCCAGAGGGGTGAGGATGGGCTGGGAAGTGCCTGGGATGGGCAAGGAAGAGCCCCTTTTGCAGCTGCCTGGACCTACAGATCCCTCTGTTCCCCACAGTTCCCCGTGGTTTCCCCATTCCTTACATCTCCCTGCAACTCTGGCTCCCGACAGCTTCCCCATTCCCAGTGATTTCCAGCAGCTCCCCATGGCTCCCCCTATTCCCTACATTCACTCTCCATGGATTCCGATGCCCTTCTTGCTCCCCCCATCTCCCTTTTGCTCCATGATCAGGGAACCACCCTGCAAATCATGGGATGCACCCATTCCAGGGAGGATGATTCCAGGGTGGGAAAGGCCAGCCACAACCCCTGCATCCCAATTTCCAGACCCAGGAGGGCTCAGAGGGTCCCCAAAATTCCCTCTGCACTCGTATCCCGAGGTCTGGGTGCTGGCCTTAAGGCATTCCAAAAAGGAACGGCATGCTGTTGTAGTCCCTAAAAGCCTGGAATAATCCCTGTTGCAAAATTGGTGTTTCACAGATGGAATACCAGCATACCAGGAAATTATGGTAAAATCCTTATTCTCCCTGTCCAGTTCTCCCAGTTGCTTGGAGCCAGTCAGGGAATATTGTGGCCTGGGAAATACAGGACTCTCTATCCCAAATTTTCCAGCTGCTCTGCTCAAATATAACCCTGTCCCCCTCCCAAATTCCCCCTTGGAATGTGGGGAGTGGATTTGAGTCCCCTCTGGTGGTGTCACCTCCTGCCCCTGCCAGACTCAGGGCTTGTTGGGGCATTAAATGGAGGAACTTTTTGGGATTCTTTGGCTGTGTCTCCTCCCCATGTGGGGAGGAAGCACCGGGGCAAATTTATGGGATGATGCTGGGGTCAGGAATGCGGGGTGTGGAGGTTCCACACCGGAATCCCATCAGCTTGGGAGACACCCATTAGTGCTGTCATCATCCAGGTGGGTAAACTGAGGCACCGGGAAATGCTTTGCCGGTGTCACACCGGAAATCCGGAATGGTGACTCCTGCTGTCGGGCCTGGCCAGCCGCCACATTCCCGCTTGGATTGAACGGGATTGCCATGGGTGCACTCCGTAGTCTGTGGGGTGATTCCCTGAGCCTGGGGAGGTCAGGCAAAGTGGAGATGGGGCAGCAAGTGCGGGGCATCAAAATCCATGGGGGACAGGGGTAGCGCAGGGAATAACGGGAAACCATTGGCCCTGACATGGGTGCACCTCATTTTTTATGAGGTGGTTCTTTGGGCATGGTGGGAACAGACAAAGTGGGAAGGGGGAATAAGGGGAGTGTCAGAATCTATTGGGAATGGGGGAGACCCAAGGAATACGGGGAGCCGTGGGGAATTACGGGAAACATTGGACAGGGAGGAACTGGAGATCTGCGGCCCCAGCGGGGCCTCGAACCCCCGGCCCCTCCATCACTCCCCGCTCCACCTACCCCCCTCAGAACTACAACTCCCGGCGTGCCTCGGGGCCGGCGGTGCGTTGCGGGTGCGGCCAATGGGAGTGCTGCGGGGCGGTGACGTCACCGCAGGTGACGTCAGGGGTCCAGAGAGAGGCTGGGGCAGAGGCGGCCGGAGCGGCTGAGGGAGCGCGAGCGGCGCGGGGGGGCCCTGTCGGCGACAGCGGCGACAGGAGCGGCGACAGCGACAGCGGCGGGTCCCAGCGCCTCGCAGCCCGGCGCTCCCCCGCTCCCCTCGGTGCCGGGCGGCCCCGGCCCGCGGCGGCGGCGCTGACAGCCCGCCCGGAGCCCCGGGGGCGGCCGCGGCCACCATGTCGTCCCCCAGCCCGGGCAAGAGGCGGATGGACACCGACGTGGTCAAGCTGTATCCTTGCCGTGCCCCCCCCCCGGGCCCCCGGGGGAGGGGGGGTCCCTCCTCCCCCCTCCCCCCCCCAGGTCCGGGCCTGGGGCGGGGCGGGAGGGCGGGGGGCACCGGGGACCCCCGCCGGGGTCGCCCCCCAAACCCCCCATTCGCACCCCCTCGGCCTCTCCCCGGAGCTGGGGGTTGGATCTGCCCCCCCACCCCCACCAGGGGAGGCCTAACCCCGCTTCTGCTGTATTTTGGGGGGTTTATCCCCCTCTGTGGCTTGACAGACAGCCCTGGGGGTGTCCCTGCAGACCCCCCCTTGGTGATGCTCCCCCAATCTGGGTGCCCCGCACCCCCTCTTGCCTGCCCTGGGGAGGGTGAGGAAGGGGAGAGCAGTTCCAGCAGCCACAGCCCAAAGAAAGGCTTTTGTGGGGTTTATTATTATTATTTATTCCCCCATTTCACCCCGCGGTTCACGAAGCTTCTGTTGCCGGCTGAGGGATTTAATTTTTTGGGGAGGACGGCGGGAGGGGTCCCTCGGGGTCTGGTTCAGCAGACCCAGGGGTGGGTGAAGGGCATCAGGGCCTGAGCCCGTCTCCCAAGAGGTTTATGTAACCTTCCAGGTTTAGTTAGGCTTTATTACTTTTTATTTTTCCCCTTCTTCCTTGATAGATCTGTTTATATTTTTCCTCCTTGTTTTTATTCCTGGCCCTTTACGGGGCGGTGAATCCCTTTTTCTCTCTGTCTGGAGAGTGGGTGGCGTTGAAATATACCATTGGGAATTCGGTTCTAGGATTGTTTTATTAATAGTTTTTGTTTACAAGGTGGCGGTGTGAGCCGGGAAAGGGTAGGAATGACAAGAGTGGATGAAATGTTTTTTGGATCTGTCGCCTGAACGTGCCCGACCTCAGCAGGACTCGGGGCTGGTGGCTCTGCCGTGGTGGTGTCGAGGGGTCGAGAAACGGGTCTGATTTAGTTCCCAGAGAGAGATAAACAAACTTATCTGGATTTGGTGGTGTTTTTTTGGAAGGGGGGGGTGTAGGGAGGAGCAGCAGCAGCGCTCCTGTTTGTGGCTTATCGAAGGAAACTTGTGTTTGACGTTCGCCCTGCGCCTTTCTCCCCACAAAGCTGCTCTTGGTGTATTTTTCGCCCTGTTTTTAAGCAAATAGGAAATGAGTCCTGATGGTGCTCGAATCGGAGCTATTTTTATCCAGGGGTTTAAAGTTACACACATGTCAGACTCCGCCAATTGCGATCGATGCTTAATCGCACCGGGAGGAGGGTCGGGAATTCCAGCTGTTTAGTGAGGGGGGGAAAACCTTTCTTAGGGATACCCTGGAAAGAGCTCTGGGCCAGAGAGGGGCCGAGGCCCAACCTGATCGGCTGCTGCTCTGTTTCCCTTTCCCCTCCCCCTCTCTTCTCCTTTTTTTCCCCTTTTTTGTTCGGTTCCTCGCCGACATCTCCAGCGATCGCAGCATTTTGGAGGACAAAGAGCAGGTTTTCCCTGTGAAGTGGCTTTGCTGTGTGTTTCTAGGAGCTGGGTAGGTAGAAAGCCCCGAATATCTGGGATTCCTCTCGGTGCTGGGGAGTTTCTGCTCTGCTCTTTCTGACCCCTGACAAAAGGAACCCCGAAGGTTTTTCCAAAAGCGAAGCCGTTGTTGTCGGCGCCGCCGTCCCTGTTTTCCAAGGGGTGAGGGTTAGAGCAGTCGGTCTCCTGCGGACAACAAACTTAGGAAGTTGGATGTGTCAGATGACTCCTCACCACTCCTCCCTCCCTCGCTCCCTCCCTCCCTCCCTCCCTCCCTCCCTCCCCAGCCTTTTTTGTTTGTCTGCCTGACTTGCCCGGGGTGAGCAGCTCACTAGGCCCCGGCTCCCGAGACGCTTCCCTGGGGAATCTCCCCCTCTGGAAGCTGATCTGAAATCAGGGTTTCCTTTGAGACATGGCAGCGAGGAGGGTCTTGGTGGTGGCCAGAGGAGAAGGGATTCGTCTGAAGGAATGTGCTTGAAGGCAGCTCCTCCCGGGGCTTTGAGGGTTTTGTTGCTGTGTAGGGTTTTTGTTTGGGGTTTTTTCCCCCATTTTGCTGCCATTTTCATTACAGTTTCCCTTTTCATCCCCTTTCCACGTCTCCAACAGAGAATAATAGTATGGATTTATGGCCTGCCAAGGGCTACCTTTCCCAGTAGGGAGGGGGCACCGAGCAGAGTGAATAACACTCCTGCCTTCTCCTGCTCTGGCAGGTTTAGGAGCCGAGCGAGGTCTTTTTATGATTCCTATTTTCAATCCTAACACGTCCGTGTCCTTTTGTGGATGCCTCTTTGTGAGGAGGGAAGGGGAGAGGTGGCTGCTCTCCGTGGGGCTGCAGGGAGGGCAGAGCTCTGCGTGAATGTGTGGAACTGATGTTTAATAATCTCCTGGACAAGGATGTGCTCAAACTCCCCGTCACTCATTGTCTCCCTCCGGATGGGGTTTGTAGTGCTGAGGCTGGGAAAAGAGAGCCATAATCCCTCCTTCCCCTTTTGGGGGGCTCCAGCCAAAGTTTCCTGGGTAACCTGGTGACCCCTCAGAGTAGAGGTTTTTCAGGAAGGCTCTGTGCTCCTCAAAACACCTCCAGACCCGCTCGCCAGCGGCCTGGAAGCACAGGGTTATCCCACCGGCAAGCACCCAAACTCTAGGCCAGGCCTCTCCAGGTAGCTCCCACCCCGGGGACGGCAGAATGGGGGCTCCCCTTTGTGGTTCCCCGCAGTTTTGGGGCGAGTGCTGGCCTCGGAGCCGTGTTTGCAGGGAAAAGGCCTCGAGCTCTCACAACTCCGCGGATTGGCTGCTCTGTTACTACCCGGAAACCGGGCCCGGGGCAGAGCAAGGCTGCAGCTGATGGGGTGCCCCAGCCAGGGTGTTTACACCCTTGGGGGGACCCACCCCGGCACCCCCATCCCCCAGCAAACCACGGGGCAGTTTCCCGTTCCAAGCCGGGGTTTATTGTTCCGTGGCCGCTCCGCTCGCAGCTTCCCCTTGGCCGGGAGTTTATTTAGTGCTGATTTATTTTCCTCCTTTTGTGGATAAATGCTGCTGGCTGGGTTGTAGTCCCCGAGCTCTATTTTTAAGCGTCAGAGCTGGAAAAGGGAAGTGTCACCCTGTTTTGTGCCTGAAAGGAATTATAAATAGTGGCCAGCTTTGTTTGAATCTCCCTGTGCTGCCCAGTTTGCAGAGCCGGGGGTTTGGGAGGTGCATCGGGAGCGTAATTCACGGAGCGTTGCACTCCCTGCTAATTTTAGGCTCGTCCTGAGTCAAGGAGAATAAAAGTACAAAGCTCCTTAGTTTACCTGCGGAGCATTTTGTAATCTCAAAACTCCCCCCCGTGTTTGCTCCGTCGAGGCAAAGGGTAGGACAGAGTTTACATTTGGGATAAATTCCTTTTTCTGGTCGTTATAGGCTTACACCGCACTTATCATCCCACTTGAACACCTTCCAAGAGTGGCGTTGAGCAATCGTGGGGTCACGTGGCTTTGTTCTCTTTGGCCTGTCCCCAGGGAAGAGCGTGTGCACTGGAATGTCTTGTTTTGGTAGGGTTTGGTGGGGCTTTGTCGTTCTCTTGGGGTTTTGTTTTATTTTTGCTTTGTTTTAAAGGATGGATATTTCTGGAAACTTTTAATGTAAATTTTCAAATGTCATGCTACATTTCTTTCTGCTCCACTTCTGGGGCTCTGTTTTAATGAGGTCTCCAGGGATGAGGGGAATCGTGTGGTGATGTTTTAAAATGCACAAAGACGTGGCAGCAGCCCCTTCCCAGAACTGGGAGAGCCCCCCTTTTTCCCAGAAATGCTGGCACAGGTGGTGGCTTATAAATCAAATCCAGGTAAACGTGGCTCAGGAGGTGGTGCCTGTCATTAGGAGAACTTGAAATCCACAAATCTCTGCCCAAACCAAACCAGCTGGAGGAAAAATAAATAATCCTTTTTGCCTAAATGACAACGTCCAAGGGTATCATCTTGCTGCTTTTAGAGCGGGATTCGATGTCTTTGCTAGTGGCTCGATGATTTTTTTCCCAAAAAATTGGCTGGAGCTGGAAGTTCACTCTCCCTTTGTTGCCTCGTCTGTTGGATTGGGGAGGATTTGGGAGCTGGGGCTCCTCCAGCAGACCTGAAAGCCAAGTGCACCTGTTTAATCATGGAACTGCCACGGTCATGGAGATGAAACTGGGAAATATGGATTTGGTTGGGGCTGCTTGGAGCAGAGCGCCTGTTGGAGCCTGACATCCCAGCCCTGCTTAAAATAAGGAAAGAAAAGCATTTGTATCACTCTGCTTTGGGATGATTTCAACTCTTCCCCCATCTCATTCCCCAGACTCGGAACAGGGATTTTGGTATTCTGAGTAGTCTGGCAGGATGATGCTTCCCAGTTGCCGAGTTCTGAAGTGGCATTAGAGCCCTAAATGCTGATGAAACAAATTCTAGAGGCCTTTTCTTTGTTGTAACAGTTTAAAAACTCCAAAAGTCAACGTGGGATTTTGGGAGAACAAATGCCTTGCCTGTAAAATGGAGTCCCCGTTCTCCCCTCCGCTGGGTCCAGGAGTTTTCCAGTGCCAGCTGTTTTCCCTGGCTTTCCTAGGGAAACTGTGCTTGGATTTGTAGTAGGGGATTGTTTTTAAGTGTCATCACGACTATCTTACGATCCCAGTGAGCTTTTGGAAACATCTCCCGGAGTGACTCCCACGTGCTTGACATTCTCAGCAGCAGGAGCCGATAATGGGAGCTCGGAGCACGGCTCCCAGTCCTGCAGACCCTGTCAGGTGCCAATATTTTGGATTAAGCAGGAGATGCCCCTTGATGAGGCCCTGCATTGTTTCATTTGCCAGGGAAAAATCACATTTAATCTTCATGGAAGATGTTTTGCCCTGTTTCTGGTCATCGTCGTGCACTGCCATTAAATGATGGTTGGTTTTTTTAATGTTTTGAGGTTTTTTTAATAAATTTCTCCTTCAAACTCACCCTTCATTCCTGTCCTACCCTGTGCCTACCTGTTGTTCCTGGAGCAGGTGGAAGAGACAGTCTGGAAGCTGAGGGAGTAAATCCTGGAAGGTGCCGAGTGCCTCCTTGGGAGCTCACACCTGGATCACTCCAGGAGCTCATTCCTTGGAGGCTCCAGGTTTGCTTTCTCCGTGGGAATGCCAGCACAAGGGGGTGATACCTGAGGATGGAGGCCATTCCCAAAGGGACAACTCCCTGCACAGGCTGTTACATCTTGGATCCCTGCCCTGTGTCCTGGGGAAAGCAAAAGCAAAGGAGTGCTTAAATTGAAAGTCTGGGTAGACTTTTTCCCAATTTATTTCCATGGGTTTTTTTTCCTAAATTGAAAATCTTGATAGACTTTTTCCCCTCTTTGTTTTCTTCTTTTTTTCCCCCCTAAATTTAAAGTCTTGATAGACATTTCCCCCTCTTTGTTTCCTTGGGGTCTATTCCTAAATTTAAAATTTTGATAGACTTTTTCCCTGTTTGTTTTCTTGGGTTTTTTTTTCCCCTTCCATCAAGGCAAAGCAGCAGGAATGGGGCTGTTGGGAAGAGAAGGGGCCTCTGGAAGCACCCCAGTGCTGGGTGCAGTGTCACTGAGTGTTCTCAGCACCTGTTGGTGCTTGGTGCCCTTCTTAAACCGTGATTTAATTGGAGCCATACCCGGGATAAACACATAACAGGTTGTTGTTAAGGAGGGAGAGAGCCCACAGTTAAAGTGACAGGCTCCCACATGGAGCAGATTCTGAGCCAAATTCTTCCTGGTTTTATGGTCTGCTTAAGTCAGAGGTGATCCCACGCTGAGGCAGAGGTGCTCAGAATGAAGTCCTGGACTTCATTCCAGCAGCAAAAATGCTGAATAACGTCTCTTTTTTTTTTTTCCTTTTTTTTTAAAATATGAAATGGGAATTATAGATGTGGGTGTGTGTATCAGAGCTCAGCACTTCATTGTGTGTCTTATTGTGTGCATTCAGCTTCCCTCCTTTCACTCCCTCCATTTCCCTGTGGATTTTGTCCATGTATTTCTGGAATAATGAACATAGAGCCCTGCTCTTTGTTTTTCCTCACCAAAATAGAGCTCGCGTGACTGAAGGATCATCCGACCTTGTCATCTCTGGTTTCTACTGGGTCATGCAGCCCATGTGGATTCCAGCAGGAGCCTGTGGATGAGCTGCCCTGGCTGTTGGATGGGATGGATCTCCCAGCACATCCCAGGGAAATGGGCTGAGTTGGTTTCGTTGCTGGCAGAACTGTGCCGTTCTCGCTTTTCTTTTCCCTGCTTTTTTTTTTTATTCCTTTTTTTTCCCCTGCTTGGGGTGCTGAGAGCTGTCTGTGCCCTGGTGTGGATACACCTGGAATGCTGGTTGTTGTGGAGGAGTGCAGGGATTCATTCACCCATCACCCAGGCAGTCTTTTCCCAGGCTTTTCCCTCTGCTGTCCCCCCTCATCCCATTGCCTTTATGACCACTCACCTCTAACTGCTGCCTCCTCATCTTCAGTCTCCATCTTTTCCCAGCTCCTTAGCCTCCCTAAGGATCTGTCCGAGATTGAGGGTGGATTTAATCTCTTGGAAAACAGTGATTTTGCTGCTTCTTGCTCTTGTGTATCCAATAATGATTGGGTTGGTTCTGGATTCAGGACTTGGCCTCTATTTTATTTTGCAGCTTCCAAGAGCCATCCTCTAATCTTAAATCATTTCACTGATTCCCTGGAGCAAATTGATTCAGCCTTCCAGGAGAAGCCAAATCACTCCCAGCCCTTTTCCTTGGCGTGAGGGCTTGCAGATCAGTGGAGGGGTGGATCCGTGTGGGTCATTTGTAAACTGAGCTGGTGGTCTGTCAGCTCTAATCCCTTTAAACTGGGAATTACAGAGCAGGGCTGGATATCCTGCATGATCCACATCCAGGAGGTGATGGAGACTCCCAGATATTTGTGACTCAGCGTGAGGAAGGGATAGAGCCATTTTGGATTGTTTTTCTGAGGGTCAGGTGCTGCTTTCCAGAAATTGCTGCATTTCCCTGTGCATGCTTTCCTTGGAATAACTACAGGAAAACAGCATAAAATATTTTTTTAGGGACTGCACAAATAGAGTGTCTGGGTGGATTATTCTGAAAGGTTTTACACTCTCTGGCTTTAATTGTTTGGGGTTTTTTGGTGTTATTTCCTTCAAAATGAATGTTTTGAATTCATGGTCATGTTTTCTTTGGGAAAAGTCTACATTTATGACAGTTGCTGCCTTTTAGAGGAGCTTCACCCTGGAGGCTTTGTGTCATTCCCTGTTAAAGATTGAGGTTAAAAGCTGACAGTTGATTGTTAAATAAATTTTGCATTATTTCCAAATTCCAGGGGGCTTTTACCTGGCTTTGAGCAGTGGCAGGGGGGACTTGGGGTGGGAATTAGAGCCGTGCAAATCCTTGCTGCCTTCTCTCCGTGTCACAGCTGATTGTTTCTAGTCACTGCTGTGTGGATCTTTCCTAAAGCCTGGGTTGGGACAGTTGGAATGGGAGGGAAGGAGAGGGATGAGGTGGTGCTGTGCATAGTGAAGGAATGGGATTGAGGGAGGAGGAATCCAGGCTCCCTTCTCCCAGCCCCGGAGTGAGGAACGGCACTGAAAGGTGAGCTTAAGGATGTTTGCACCAGGGAGAGACACTGGCAGGCTGTAAAATCTGGGATTTTTAGAAAACAAAACAGATTTTAGGGTAGGATCAGCTATTTACACAACTTACCAAGCATAACCCCTGAAAAAGTAAAAACCAGTGTGTGATACTAAGCCTGAGTGTCCCAGATTAACCTCCACCGTGGTAGATTAATGGATGCAAAGTTGAAAAGATTGATAAATTATTAACTTAACCACGTTGGCTTTTTTTTTTTTTTTTTGGTGGGCTGTGGTGCTTTGTTTTGTGCTGGTGCTGGCAGGTCCGGGCCTGCTCCGAGGCTGTGTCCAAGGAGACACCCGATTCCTGCAGCAGGAAACATGGATGAGAACACAGCCCTGAGTTGTCTGAACAGAGATTGAAAATCATTTTGCTCTTAAAGGAGTTCCTAAATCAAAATGCTGTTTTAGAACTGAGCTCCGAAGCTCTTGGATCACCAGTGTGGCCACGGTTGAAGAGCTAAGACTCATCTTGGTTTTATGAAATGAAGCTGCTCCTTTAAGCCTTGCTCAGTGGAGTGTGAGTGGTGTGAAGCCAGATTCTTTTTTTAGTTTGAAAAGGCCCAGGTTTAGCTTTCAGATGCATTTGGGGAGGGGAGTTGTTGGCTTTTTAAAGCATAATATTGGGAGTTCTGCACTGAGAGGAGCCTGGTGCTTCTGGAAGCTGCAGGAACAACATAGAATCACGGGCTGTTTGGGTGGGAAGGGACCTTAAAGATCATCCACATCCACCCCCTGCCATGGGCAGGGACACCTTCCACTGTCCCAGGCTGCTCCAAGCCCCAATGTCCAGCCTGGCCTTGGACACTGCCAGGGATGGGAAGCCCACACTTCCCTGGACAGCAAGAACATGACATGGAATTAGTGAGAGATGAAGCCCAAAACTTGCCTTTGAGCTGTTCCCAAACTGATTTGTTTGAGGAAAATCCTTTTTAATCGATCCTTTTTTTTAAAAAAAATTTTTTTAATTTCCCTTTTTTTTCTTCCTTTTTAGGAGTGGGGAGAGGCTTCTCCCTGCTGCTAAATCCAGTGAAAGCTGCTCCATCAGGGGAAGCTGGCGGAAGCCACCGCTCCATCACCCTCTCCTTTCTGCTGAAGGCAACTGAAACTGGTTTTGTTTTTCTTCAGTCTGATGCCATTAATTCAGACTCAGTGACCTTCCCCCTCAGATCTCCAAAGCCAACAGGGCTGGACCCGGTTTCACGTGGCAGCCAGGCAGGTTTTAAACCTCACAATACCCCGGCTGCCTTCCCGCTGAGCTCATGTTCTGCGGGGCAGACGTGTCCGTGCCCATGCACTCGGCACCACTGGGATCCTTTCCGAAGGCATCCACATCCCCCTTGGCTGTGCTGCTGAATTTTAGGAACTCTCTGAACACAAAGTCAGGTTTAGAAACCAGCAGGGGCTTTGTTTGGATAAGAAAGAAATCAGGGGTTGATTTCCACAAGTTTTGGGGATGGCCTTGCTGGGGAATCCTCAATTCCAAAGTCAACAAGCCTGAAATAAAGGAACAATCCTTCCAGGAGTGCAGCAGTTATCCTGGGAATGTCAGATGTCTGAGGTGACTCAGCGTGGTTACACTGATTTATTCCTTTCTGCTCCTGAAGGCACCTCCTACTTTTTGTTTCCCACTGTTTATTTTTTCTTTTAAGGCTGTGTCAATGTTGAATTGAGGGAAGCAGTGGAAATAACGAAGCTGAATGATCAGTGCTTTGTTTAACATCGTTGGTAACTTCATAGGCCTGGCTTAGGGAAGGAATCCGTGCCTGGATATTGGGGAAAGCTCAGATCCCAGCAGGAGAATGTGCTTTGAGAAGAGGGGGACACAAGGCTGGGTTGAAAAGTTGGGATGTCAGAAATCAGATCCCGGGAAGTCAGTGCCAGAGCCTGTGTTCCTTGAAAGGGAAGGTATGTGAGGAGGTGTTAACTCACCCTGCTCCCGGCTGGAGCCGCTCCACGCTTTTTTAAAAGCTGAGCACACCATCCTGAGCTCCTGTGCCTCGTGTAAAGCTCCAGGCTCTTGGATTTCAACATTTTGTCATGCTCACAACTGCTGAGAAAGCTACAAGTTACTGAGAATCCACTGGTTTTGTTACTTCATGGTTTCTGTCGCATTTTGTTTGGTGTTGCCACAAAAAGATACATTTAAATACTTGCCTGGTTCGGTGCAAAAAATCCCCGGAAAATAACCACGTTCTGCAAGCTGGGCAGGAGACAAAACCCAGTGTGTTTTACACGTGGAGAAAAGCCCCAGCACCAGCGACAGGAGTGGAAAGTGTCTAAAAACCCCAATTTGGCAGGACTGAAGAAATATTCCCACATGATTTTAGCAAATCAGTTAAACTGTGAACCCTGCTTGAGTCACTGGTCACTGCTTGAATTTCCCCCGGCGTAAAACCGAGACTTGAGCCTTGCCAAATGAAACAAAAGATACCCTAAAAGTGAGCTGATGAGCAATAATGTGCTCCTAACGATCCCTTTCATCCCTGGGAAGGCACCACTTTGCATTTCAAGGTTTGCCACAACTGTGCTTTCGCTCTGAAATCAGGAAATTTGCTGACCCTGCGCAAAGCCCTGCCGAGTTTATTGACCACCAGCATTTAAACCATCTGCCCATCTTGGATCTAAACTCAATTTTACACGTTTAGGGAATAGACTGTGGAGGAGAGGGATGTGTTTGGCTCTTCTGTTGTGTCCCAGAGGGTCAGAGCCTCATGTTGGGATTTGGAGCTGCTCTCCCTGAGTTGCATCACAACAGTTCTTGCGCTCGCACCTTGATTTGTGCAGCTCCTCAGGTGTGGTCCCAAACTGCTGGAGCTTTTTAAATGTCAGTTCTCTGGAAAAAATCAGGATCTTTCCTCACTTCAGCAGGATTTATTGGAAAAGGCTGAGGGGTAAGGAAAGATTTGCCTGTTATGCCTGTTTAGATGTAGCAGGAAATGGGTTTGTGGGGTTTGTGCAGGGATTCTGTCATGGCAAAGTGCCTCGAGAGAGCCCAGGTGCTGCTGGTGCCTCTTCTCAGCATTGTGCACGTGGCTTTGGGGCCTTTTATCCATTAGTTTTTCTCTGGAGTTGGTTGGATAAGTGGGAATTGTGTGTTAGAAGAGCTTATGTTATAACACAACAAACCTGGTCTAGGGAAGGCAGCCCTGCCTGTGGCAGGGAGTGGGAATCAGATGATCTCTAAGGTCCATCCCACACCAAAATTCCATAATAACTGGAGTCTGAACCAGCATCTCTGTCTTACTAGAGGCAAATTTTAGTCCTGTGTTGATAAATATTAGATTTGCTATAGTTTGCTTATTTTTAGACTTTTATCTGTTTGCAGGGGCTTCCTGCTCAGTGTGGCTGGGATGCAACAGGATTCTGCAGGGTCAGGAGGTGAATTAATGTGTTTTTTTTAAAGAGTTTTGGAATTTTTTTCAGCTCAGTAACCACTGAGTCCTTAAATTGTCCTCTGTGGCTCTTGGTGGCTTCCAGAGTCACAGATTTCTCTGCTGCCACCTGAAGCTCAGTGTCATTAAGGCATTTCAGGATATTCTGTGTGTGAGTTTCTCCTGCCAGTTTTCTCCAGACTTGGAAGGCACCAGAGGTGAAACCTGGGATGGGTGAACTCCATAATCCTCTGCAGGTTTTGTTTTATTTCCAGTGGCAGCTGGGAATGTGCTGCTGAGCATCCCAGGAAAAGGTGGATGGGGCTGTGATGCTGAAGGCTGTGACACTGCTTTACAAGGTGCTTCAAACAGCAGAAAAACGCTGAAAGAGGGTGGGGAATGTTCACATAATTCTTGCAGGATGGATCAGAAGCTGAAAGCACTTGGCTCAAGCAGGTCCTTTGGGTACAGGTGTGAAATAATCCCCACCTTTCCCATTTTGGGTCTCCTGAAGTCACCCAGAAGGCAGCAGGACTTTGCCACGTGCACATCCCTCTCTTAGGAAGTGGCTGGAGCTGCCACAGGCGTCACAGAAACCCACATCAACTGGTTTTTAGGTCATTACCAGACTGGACTAAATTTAGCCCGTGAGCCAGAAGTGGGAGGTTTTGTATCCAAATTCCTGCCCCATCCCTATTTCTGGAGCATCTGGGCTGTGCCCTACACCCAGTCCTGCCTCTGCTGAAATCCCTGTTTCCTTTTAATCACACAGGGCAGGGACAACGCTGAGCTTGGGTTGGGAAGTTCCTGAATGAGGAAGTGGAGGTGGAATTGCAGGGAAGAGTAACAGGACGTGGAGCTTCCTTAGGGATGATGGGCTTGAGTCCCATGTAGGGCTGACAGTGTGGCCAAGAGGAGAACCCTGTCCCATTTTTGTGTATGGATCAGCTGCATATCCCAAAAACTGTGGCTTGCTGAACTCTGGTTGCTGCTGGAGATTTGTGTAGGTTTAGGGTGGGAACAGCTCGGAGTAAAGGGAGAAAACCACTTTTCTCATTACCCTTTAAATTTATCTCAAGGAAGGAATGTTCCCACTTTTTTTTTTTTTTTCTTTTTCCAAGCCCCACATCTCTGCTAAAATTGTCAAATGGCAGAGATGAGTAAAGGGGAGGAAAATAAGTCACTGTGGCAGCACAAGGGAAAATTGCTGGGAGCAATGTGCTGGTTCTGTAATTCCAAGCTGTCTTTATTTTAACTTCCTTGATTGTTGCAGGATCCTGGTGCTTTGCAGCAGCACACGGCTTAATTGGTTTTTTTTTTTTTTTTGTGGATTAGTAATATTGGCTTCTAAAATGTCTTCAAGTGTGTCAAGGCTGCTTAATTCTGATTTATTAAAGAAGGCTGTGATAAATGTGTGTCTTTGAAACCCTGGCTGGCTCTGCCGGAGGTCACCTGGAATTCAGAGCATCTGGCAGAGGTCGGCTCCAGGCTTTTTGTTCTGTGCTGGGGAAAACTCGGGGGGTTTTATCAGCTCCTCTCTGAAGGAGGAGACACTTCAAACTTGGTGACAAAATCCCACTTTTCAGGCAGCTGCACCTGCTAACGACTAAACTGTTAATTAGTTTTTAGTGCCATTGCAGTGGTGTTCCTTTGTCTCGTCTAGAATGGTGATTCAAAGAGATGATGTCAAGGAATCTTCTGTTTCAGCTGAATTTAACTCATTATGAGAAAGCTCTGCCTTCACTCCAAAGCTCCCCACCACAGCCTAAAAGCTGGGGATAGCAGTGTCCTGACAACACCATTTATCCTGGCAGTGTGGGGTGTATTCCAGGGCTGAATCCAAAACTCAACTTGGATTTTAAACTGACTGCTGGTATTTTCTTTTTCTTTCTTTCTTTTTTTTTTTTTTGATCCATGTAACAAACTCCAGGTATCATTATACCTGCAGGAAACCTCCAGGCGAGTTTTTCTTCCTGCAGCTCTCAGAAATACGAGGACATAAATTTCGGGATGGCTGATTTGTAGAACTCCCGTGGGCTCCCCTGCTGAGCCTCTCGTTAGGGAGCTGAGAGGGAAGTGGGATAATTAAGCCTGAGCAGATGTGCTAGAACAAGATACTGGATCAGGAGCAGGAGTGTGGATGAGCTGCTCCTGATTCCAGCGGATGCAAACTCACTCTGTCCTGGTTTTCCTCTCCAAGTGGATTTGGTGCTTTTGGTTAGGGAACTTTACTTCCAAGAGCTTCCAGCAGAGAGAGCACCTTCCAGACTCTCCCAGAGAAATATCCCAATCTTTCTGCAGCCCTTCTACCTCTACAGCTTGGAGGTTATTTTGGAGGAATCTGCCTGGCCACAGTGACAAGGACTTTGTGTTCTGTGTTCCTGTGTTTTACCCTCTGCTGTTCTGCTGGTCCTGTTATTAAAAAAAATTCCCTTTTTCCCTTCCTCTGGTTGTGGTGGTGTCACCTGTGACAAAGTGGCTTTAATGAATCCTTCCAGTGCCTGAAGCGGCCTTGTAAAAGGAGGGAGAGGGACTTTGGAAGGGCTTGGAGGGACAGGCCAAGGAGGAATGGCTGTAAGCTGAAAGAAGGGAGTTTTAGATGGGATCTTGGGAAGGAATTCCTGGCTGGGAGGGTGGGGAGGGGCTGGAATGGAATTCCCAGAGAAGCTGAGGCTGCCCCTGGATCCCTGGAAGTGTCTGAGGCCGGGCTGGACGAGGCTTGGAGCAGCCTGGGACAGTGGAAGGTGTCCCTGCCATGGCAGGGGGATGAATGTGGATGAGGTTTAAGGTCTCTTCCAACCCAAACCATCCCATGATTTTAACCCCTGCCTTCCTGGGAAATGCTGACATCAGAGGCTTCCCATAGTCAGAAAAACCCACGGTGCTTGAGAACAGCCTGGACCTCTTCCTTCTGCTTCTGGTGCAGCTGCTGAGCAAAGGACGATCTTCAAAGCCTGGAAACCATAAAAAAAATCTAGAAATGGCTGTTTTCCATGCCTGCCTTCAGCATGACAGCTATCCCGGGAGCTGGGCACCCTCCACTCTTGGCTCTGGTGCTGCCCCAGCTCTGCCTGGCTGTGGTTTTGTTGGTGCTGGCGAGCTCCAGGCTTCCCAGACATTCCCATCTCCAAACAAAGCTCCCAAGGCTTTGCTGCCTCCTTCCTTGGCAGCCTCCGGGCGCAGTCCCGCTCCTGCCTTTCCGCTGCACACGGAAGCTCGTGTGGGGATCGTTGTTCATTCCAAGCGTGGCTCTCTCATGTCTCCCTCTGGAACACAATGTATCTTTAGACCTTAAACTTGCAGGAAAATCCTGGGCGATTTTCCCCTGGGAAAGGCCAAAAACGCCTCGGAAGCGCTCAAGACTTGAAACCACTCTTTTGTGGGCAAATGTTGTTATTGGTGCAAAGGCTGATGGTGGGAGCTGGATGCAGGAGGAATTGCTGGCATTAAAGGAAGCACCAGCCTGGTTTCCTGAACTCCCAAGGCTGATAAATGAACTTTTTGCAGGTGGTTTGGTGATTAAATGACCCCTTGTCAGTCTTTTTAAGTTACATTCTAAGCTGAATTGGCCAGGCTGGGTGGAACCTGGAGCAACCTGGAGTAGTGGAAGGTGTCCCTGCAGGTGGAACTGGATGGTTTTAAGGTCCATTCCAACCCAAACCATCCTGTGATTCCAGTTTTCCAGAGTTAATGGCTTGATGGATGGGAACTATTTGTACTGACCCTCTGCCCAACCTTGGAAATTGTGTATTTGTTTTTTCTCAGGACTGATCCATGTGGTGGAATCCCATCCGACTTGGCAGAAAGCTCTGAGTGATAGACTCAGATTTATTAATGAACCCTTTAAATAGAGATGGCCAAATGCACTGGACAGAAATCTGGGACAAACCCACTTGTGCAGCTTGGCTGTTCCCAGCCAGCACTGGGATGTTGGCTGTGTTTATGGGATCCACTGGGGAAGCCACAGTGCCCCATTGCCCTCATTCCATAGGAAGGATCAAGGGGATAATTGATTTAATAGCCATGACAGTGGCACATTGGATTGCTGGAGGAAGTTCTGTACAAAACTCTGGCATGCAGGAAACTCCTACACTTTTTCCTGTAGGAACACTGGGCTGCAGTTTCCTGGTGTGTGGGATTATGGTGTTTTTATATTGCAGGTGGCCTGGAAAGAAGGAAAACTTTATAAACTTCAGTTGTGTGTAACCAGGCTGCTTGTTCCTAAATCACTTGGGGTTTTTCTGCTTTGGTGTGAGAGAAAAGAGGGAAATTGTGGTTAACTTCACCGGGTCTGTGATTCAGGTTTGGAGTTTGGGCTAAAAACCCAACAAAATTGTATGTAAATCCTGCCTGAGCTGCTCCTTTAAAACACTTTGAACAAAGCCAAGGAGAGGGGAAGCAAATCTGATCCCTCTGTAAGTTCTGGCAGGGCTCCTTCCCGCAGCAGAGAAGGGAACAAATCCCATCCTCCAGGGTTTGGGAGGGATCTGTAAAAGGCACAGCACCCTCAGGTCCTCAGCACCAGAACATTCCCACGTGGGGATGGAAAGGACTCTGCAGAACAACCCCACACTGGAGAGAACTCTGTTTTCCTTGGTGTTAGAGGTGCTTAGGGAGCAGGACAGGAAAAATCCCACTGGATTCCATTCCTGGCAGGCCATGGAGAGCTGTTGTAATACCTTACCCTGATGCCAAAGGAGCAGGATCCTGCCCAGGACTTCAAATGGGTTTCAGATGAGCCTTTCCAAGGTGTAGGTGCTGCCTCAGCACTTAAGGAAGGATTTTGGGTGCAGGCCCGTGCCATAGGCTGGATGTTGATGTTCATCCTGATTTTCCACTGCTTGTGAGCCGCTCTACGCCTTCTCTGCTGCACCTGAGAATCAGAAGAGCAGAATTTCACTTGTTCTTGAAAAAAACTGTATTTTTAATAGTGTTTTGAAAGGAACAGAAATCCCCAGGTGCCTCAGGAATGATCCACCCTGAAAAAAACCACCTGTAGCTGGTGGAGCTTTGTGTATTCCTTCAAATCGGGGGGTGGGAAATCTACATTGAAGCCAACCCATGATTTTCCCGTGTGTTACTTTAGGTTAAGGGAATTCACTAATCTCGAGCTTAATTTCCAAATCCAGTTGGCTTTTATTTCCTACACCCATGCTGGAGAAATCCCAGTGGGTTTGGAGATTTGTTTTAAAGCTCTTTTCTTTGAGGATTGGCAGGTAAGAACCCTTCTCCAGGAAGGCTCAGAACTGCTGGAGCTTCCTCAAGTAGCAAAGAATTCTGGAACAAGCAACTGGGGAATGGCCTAAAACAGGAGAGGGTAAGTTTAGATTAAATCTTAGGGAGAAATTCTTCCCTGTGAGGGTGATGAGACCCTGGCACAGGTTGGCTGGATCCCTGGAATTGTTCAAGGGGACTTGGAGCAACCTGGGACAGTGGAAGGTGTCCCTGCCCATGGCAGGGGTGGCACTGGATGGGCTTTAAGGTGCCTTCTAATCCCAAATTTTATGATTCTATGAAATATCAGTTGTTCCCTCTTCTTCAGGGGACAAATCATCTCCAAAATATCTTTGGGAGACCTTAGTGCTGTTGTGGTTGGTGCAGAAAACATCTGGGTGGGAGGCAGTTCCCTCCTGGGAGTTTGGATTTTAAGCCCAAAAGCCAATTATTGTTGAATTAAAGTTGAAGCAGCTTTGTGAGCACCAGAGCTGCCTAATTTTCACTGGCACTGTCTATTTGTGTGCTTGCTCTGGGATCTGAGCCTGGCTTAGAGTTCAAGCCCAGCTTGCCCAGGCTGGATTTTCAAAGAGCTGATGCTGTCTCAGTTCTGAAAGCCATGGCTTGCAAACTCCTCTTACAAAGCCCGGTGCAGGCAGGACCAGGAAATGCATCCCTGAGTATTTCTAGTGGGGTTGGAAGGGACTCTGCAAAACAACCCCACACTGGAGAGAGCTCTGTTTTCCTTGGTGTTAGAGCAGGACAGGAAGAATCCCACTGGATTCTGCTCCTGGCAGGCCACGGAGAGCTCCTGTCAGGATCCTGAACAGGACTTTAGAAGTGTTTCCTCCCCTTGTGATGTTTCAGCAGTTCAAGGCTCGCTTTGTTTGTGGGAAGCCTCTCTCAGGGCTGATTTTTCTTGGAGCATCCCAGCATGGAGTGTTGATTAAACCAATTCTCAGGATTCCCTGGTTTCACACTTCCTCAAGTCAGTGTTAGGCTGTAGTTTGAGCTGAGGATCAGCATCTTCTTCCTGAGTCTCTGTGGCCCAATTCAGCATCTTTTGCAGGCAAGGAAAGATCCTGGCAATGGGCAGCAGAGAGGATGTGGAATCTGCCTCCGGAACTGGACCTGCTCCATGCCAAAGCTAAAATTAAGCTAAATTTAAGCTTAAAATATTTCCTTTGACACTTTCTCCTTCCTGCCACTGAACTCTTTATCTTGTTTAAAATCAAGACCTTGACATAATTCTAGATTTTTTTTTTCCCTAAATAAGCCCTGGCCAAAGCTCAGCTCTTGGCCTCCTCTGCATGTGCTTTGAGTGCAAACATCTCATCCCAAGGGCTTTGCAGCAGGAGGAGATGGATGTTTGTCCCTTTGAGGCTTCATGTCACCGTTGCTGAGGTGCTTTGAGGCACTTTCTGAATGACTGTGGAGGTTTCTGGGAGTAGAAAAGCATTTCAGTAAAATCTACAAAAACCTAACCCAAACCCCCCTTGAGGGAAAAGGCCACATCTTATAATAATACATTTTTCCCCCTGAAGACTAAATCAGAGCAGTATTGGAGTATGTCAGAGCAATCTGCTTTTAACAGACCTGCTGCATTCTTGTAAATCACGTGATGAGGGCCAGCCCCAAATACACTTAAATCTTGGGTTTAGTGTCAGGTCTAGCACAGCTTTAGGGTCACGCTCAGTCCTGTGGTTTCACAACCACGGTTTCTCTTTCACAAGAGCTTCAGCACTTCTTGAATCCTCCCGAAGAGGAAATGAACCGTTGCCAGCACACCTGGAAGAAGCAACGATTGCATTTTCTCCTTCTCATATTTCACTGAGAACACACTTGAAATTTCTGGCTGCTTTGAGAAGTTGATTATTTGTACATGAAACACTCAATTCCACCAGTATGTCCCATCTCCATGGAAACCAACTTCTCTTGGTGGGAGCTGGAGTGATGCAAATATTAAATGTGGTGCTTCAGCTCAGGGACAGATGTGTGGCCACCTAAACTACTCCAGCTCCATCCTCCCTGCTCCTGGATCCAGCTCTGGCTTCCCCCTGAGCTGAAACTCAGAGCAGTGAATTGTTCTGGCTCCTGATTATTTCCAGCTCTCATGGAATTCTGGGAAGCTCAAGCATCAGGTGTGAGTCGAATCCTGAGGATGTTTTTGCCTCTCCAGTTATCCCAGAGAAGTCCACGTTGTCTGGTCGTTCCCCAAACAGTGCAGTTCCCTCCCTGTAGGATCCATTTAAGGAGTTTGCTCATTGACAGTTGTTTCTAATTAGGCGTTAATTGCACTTCTTGGATCCCTGTTTGGCTTTTCCAGAGATTCAATGAAATCTTGTGCTTGTGGAGGCAGCTAAGTCACGTTGTGGTCACGCACAGGGACATCACTTCAGCTTTATTGATCCCAACTTCAACTCCTTTCCATCAAATGCAATCCCTTTAAAATTCCTATGCCAGCTTCTCACCTTGACTAATGCATCTCCCTGCCAGGACTCGTGGAGGTCTTGGTTTAAAGGGATTGGAATCCATCGATGGGATGGAGGGAATTCCTGGTGCCACCACTGCAATTAAATATTGGCCCATCCCGTGGAAGCTGAGCGCAGTTTTAGACAAGTCTGTTGCAATCCGTTTAATGCAAAAAATAAAATACAGGATCATGGAATCATTTTAGTTGGGAAAGGCCTCTGAGCCCATGGAGTCCAACCATTCCCAGCACTGCCAAGGCCACCACTGCCCGTGTCCCCAAGTGCCACATCCACAGGGATTTGAAATCCAAACAGGGATGGGGACTCCACCCTGCCTCAGGCAACTCTTTCCGGTGCCTTACAACCCTTTCCGGGGAGAAATTTTCCCGATATCCCCCTGAGCCTGCCCTGGCCCAGCCTGAGGCCGTTCCCTCTCTCCTGTCCCTGTTCCCTGGCAGCAGAGCCCGACCCCCCCGGCTGCCCCCTCCTGTCAGGGACTTGTGCAGAGCCACAAGGTCCCCCCGGAGCCTCCTTTGCTCCAGCCTGAGCCCCTTTCCAGCTCCCTCAGCCACTCCTGGGGCTCCAGCCCCTTCCCAGCTCCCTTCTCTTCCCTGCATAAAAGATCCAGTACGTACCTGTCTTCTTTTTTTCTCAAGCTGAAACTTCTTAAGGGGCAACAGAGAGTTGGGGAGGGCAGCGAATGAAATTGTTTCCCACAGGAAAAGAGCAGTGCTGCTCCATCCAGCATGGAATGAGGTGCATCTTGTCTTCCTGTGATGGATCTGGTGAAGGAAAACCAGGTTTGGAGCCTGGAGTGGAGGGGATATGCTGACTTCAGTTTCTGCTGGGTTCAGAGCAGCCAACTCGTTTGCAAAGTGTCTCCAGGGAAAAGCTGACTTCTCCTTCTACCTTTTCCTTACTACTCCGGTTTCTTGGCACAAAGATGGGTGGAAATCAGCCAGATGTAAATCACCAGGAGCTCCAAAGGAAGCAAGCCAGGCTGGAGGCTTTGCTGGAACAGCATTTCCTTCTCCCCAAATCCCTGTTTTCATCCAGAAGGTGCCTTTTGGTTCACAGGGAAATGCCTCTCGATGGGGTCAGTGGTGACTGAGGGCTTTGTCTGGGGGAAATTTGCCATCCTTAGGTGAAATTGGGAGGGGTGCCTGTGGAATAATTTAAGCATTCTTTTTCTTGTATGATTTCTTACCTCAGGCAGGTAAAACCTGGTAGAGAAGTGGCCAGGAAGGGTTTTTCCAAAGCAAAGCTGCATTTCTAACAAGGAAACTCTTGTGTGCAGTAAAATGAAAACTCAGCAGCCGAGCACAGGTTGCTGTGCAGTTATTAATTCACAATTCCTGTCCTTGCAGGGCATTTTTGGCAGCAAACAGAACCAGTGTTGTCTTACAAGGAGTGAAACCCCCCCCTGTGTCACGGTGTCCCTGCTTCACTCGTCACAGGGATCAGCAGAGCCAAGGGATGGGAAAGGTGTTTGTCCTCAGAGCTTTGCAGAAGTGCCTTGCTGTCCTTTTTCTGTACTTGGTAGGATTAAAATCAGTTTTGTGGCTTTCAGAACTGTGGGATTCCTGGACAAGTCCAGTTCAGAATCACAGAATCCCAGAATGGTGTGGGTTGGAAGGGACCTTAAAGATCATCCAGTGCCTGCCATGGGCAGAGACACCTTCCACTATCCCAGGGATGTGGGATGGTCCAGTCCCTGTCCAGCCTGGCCTTGGACACTGCCAAGGATCCAGGGACAGCCACAGCTGCTCTGGGAATTCCATTCCAGCCCCTCCCATTTTTCCCGGCCAGGAATTCCTTCTCACCCTCCCAGCCAGTAATTCCTTCCCACTATCCCTCTAGCCCTGCCCTCTGGCACTGGGAAGCCATTCCCTGGCTCCTGGCCCTCCATGCCTTGGCCCCAGTCCCTCTGCAGCTCTCCTGGAGCCCCTTTAGGCCCTGCAAGGGGCTCTCAGCTCTCCCTGGAGCTTCTCCTCTCCAGGGGAACATTCCCAGCTCTCCCAACCCGGCTCCAGAGCAGAGGGGAGCCTTTGAAGCATCTCTCTGGCCTTCCCTGGGCTCTCTCCAGCAGCTCCAGGTCCTGCTGCTGTGTCCCCAGGGCTGGGGCAGCTCTGCAGGTGGGGTCTCGTGAGGGCAGAGTGGAGGGAGAAGCCAAAGGAAGGTTGGGATTTGCCGCAGGGACGTGAGGATAAAGCCCAGGTCGCCCCGGTGGTGTCATCCCAGGGATTGTGCCACAGAACATCCTTGGCAAAGAACAAACCTGGCTTTGGCGCTACAAAACCCCTCTGCTTAAAGGTAGAAACTGTGAGGGTGCCCTGTGGCAACGAGAACCCCTGGCTTGAGGAAAACCCGTGGATTTTAATACTGGACTAGTTTTCGCTTGGAGTTCTCAAGAAGTTTGCAACAAACGAGGTGCGAAAAATCCACCTCTTGCTGCTCGAAGAAATCACAGCTTTATGTTGCCTTTATAACCTTTTTGTCTTCTAAGAGTCCTTTTCTTTCTGGTGTCCTGCAGGGCTGGAGGAGCCTGAGGGAAGTTAAATGTGAGTAACGGGCAGGGAGTTGAGGAAAATAGGGATAAATATGCCTTAAAGCATCGAAGCCCGGGCGCCGGCTGCGGTTTCACGTGCACCACTGGCAGCCGGGGGTGTTGTAGCAGGGAAAGGAGGGAGTTTGGAGGAGGAAAAGCAGCTTCCAAGGGCTTGCAGGCAGGGAGGGACTGAGCTGAACTCGCCCTTTGCTGCCCACGCGCCGGCAACTCCGTAAATCCTCGGGCTCGGTGTTGCTTCGAGTGGAGCTCATCTGCCTTTGTAAGAAAATAAACATGAATAACCATCAGTTGCACTAATAGAGGTGATTTATGTTGCAAAACGCTGCTTGCAAAGACTTCAGAGGGATTCACACCTCTGACACCTCGAATTTCCCGTGCATGGTGGTGTAAAGCTCTTCACAATGGAAAAAATCAAGCGTCTGAGTGTTAATCTCATTTTGAAATCACCTTTTATCGCAAAGTATGGTGAATGATTTGCTCAAAGGCGGGTTCTCTGCTTAGGTGGCAGGGCTGGATGATTTATTTTCTTTTTTAAATGTATTCAGGTATGGTGTTTGGTTTTCCCTCAAATTCAGGAGGCTTTCTCTGGTGATGTTCTTCACCTGCAGACAAGTCTCGAAATAAGAGAGGACACATCAGAGATCCTTAGAAAGGACTTGATTCCCCATCATGACCCTCAACCCATCTCTCACTTCGGTTGTAACCCCCAGATAAATCCACAGCTTTGTTTTTCCGTGGGATGTTCCAGCTTGCTGCTCCTCTTCGGGTCAGGGCTGCTCGCTGTATTTTCAGTGGAGTATTTTTATCTGGAAGCCTCGTTTTTCCAAGCTTGTAACTAATGTTAATTTGAAAGAAACTTAATAAAAGGGTTGGTTTTGGGGTTTTTTTTGAGTTAAATGTTTGCCAGGAAAAAGCCACTCAACCCTGTGAACAGACAGACCATCTGTAGGCCGTGATGTTCATCTGGGATTTGGGGAGATCTGGGTGTGAAGTCAAATCCTAACAAAATTTTTTTTTATTGCTGCAGAGGAAATCCAACCCTCCAGTGGTGGGTGGCCCTGCATGAGGATGAGGAAATGGGAATTTGACCCTGGAACAGGCAAATCCACGGTGGCCAGTTTGTCCTGACTGATGGGCAGGTCCTTGCACTCCAGATTGGAAAGGTTTTGTGGGGGCTTTGTCCTGATGTAGAAAAAGCAAAATGCTTTAAATTGCTTTTTATTCTGAGTGAGGAAACAATTTCCTGTAAGTTCAACCCTGGAAGCAGAGCCTTGATCCCGACAGGGAGCTGGGATGTTCCTGTCATGCAAATCCATGGCTCCGTCGGCCTTGGAGCTCCTGGCGCATTTCAGGCACAGGATGGGGAGCCTGAAAAATTCCCTTGGCTCTGTCCTAGCAACCCTTCCAAGCTGGTATTTGAAAACAAGCTTCCATAGCATCATGTCAATATTCCCAACATTTACTGGCATTAAAATTCTCTTGGTAGTCCTGGAACTAAGATAATTTATCTTCAGGTCCTCAGGACTCACTCCTCATTTCTGTGGCTTTTGAACTTAGAAACCTGACTCGTATCCAGATTTTTCTCTTTTCCCTTGACTTTTCCACTGGCTTTTTTTGGCACCAGGTCCAGTTGGCATCCTGAGGTGATGAGGAGATAAAAGCAGCAAGGCCAGAAGTCTTGGAAGGGATTTGGGTGATGGTTGTTAAACATTTTAGGGCGTGGGATGTGTTACAGGCTGGGTTTGTAGCTGTGAGCTTGACTCCGTGTCCTGCTGTGGGGACAAGTGCTCCTTCCAGGATGAACCCCTGGGATTAGGAATGTTAAAAGTCTTTATCCATTAATTTCTTGGGGTTTTTGTAAATTTCACTAATGAAGAGTGCACTGAGAGGCAGTGTGGGCACAGAGGGATTGGCCTGGACAGGGTGGACTAAAAGGTGAGGGGGCTGTGGCCTTCCCAAAAAATTCTGGGTGTGTGGTTGAATTCCTGGGGGCTTTCTGCACGGATGCACATCAGTATCCAATGAAAGAGGTGGCTGGGAATTGTGGACACAAACATAGCAATCCCGGGAGAAACGCATGGAGGTCACCTTAACTGTGGGAATCTTGCTCCAAGTTCTTGATGCTCCCTTCCTGGGCTTTCCCAAAGCTGTGCTCAGTTTGCTGAAGACCTGGAGCATTTCTCCTTGCTGGGAGTTACTTGGAATCGCTGCGGGATCTGGCACTGGAACCCTGAACGCAGGAGAGGAGATTCTGTGTGCCCTTGGCACAACTGGGTTCCGTAAGGATTGTGGGTCTTCAGACAGGCAACTGCTCCTAGATCTGAGCCTGATGATTAATTCCTGGTGTGTTTGGGACAGAATTCATCTGGGATTTGGTTGTAAGACTTTCACCTTACGGAAAAAATTCCGTGTGAGCTGAGAGAGCAGTTGGATCAGAGCCTGTGCTCCTCACTCCCAGATACATCCCCGGGAGTCATGGTGGAGCTTTCTCTGGGAATGTGGGCTGGACACTGCTCTAAACATGTCAGATCCTTCTGCTGTTCCCCTGTGCTGATTCCTTGTGCTGCTGGAGGGTTCCCTTGTGGCGGTGGGAACAGCTTTGTGAGATGGAGGAGCCTGGAGGTCTCCCTCAGATTCCTGGTCTTCCCAGAGTCCTGGCTTCTGCAATAAGTGTTTCCTTTCCTGGAAATTTCTGGAGATGGAAAAAGCTTGTAGGGTGGAAATGTTCTTTCTGTAACAGCTCCATGCAGTTCTCCCAGGAGTGCTCTCAGCTGTTTTGTCTGTGGAATTCCAAGATTTCACATTCCTGGGCATCTCTTCCATGGTGGAGAAGGGAGAGGGCAGATGGGTTCACCTCTGCTGTGTTAGTAACTGGGGGCTCACCTGGAATTCACCTCATTCCAAGGAAAGAGGGTTTTCCCAGCTTCCTCATTTCTGCTAATGCACTTCCGGAGATTTCCCCTGTGTTGGTGCAAGGGTTTTATTGCTGAAATCTGCTTTATTTTCAGTCTGTCCTCAATTATGGAGTCATGGTTTTGGTTGGGAAGGGACTTTAAAGATCATCCAGTTCCAACCCAAACTATGGGCAGGGACACCTTCTGCTATCCCAGGCTGCTCCAAGCCCCGTCCAGCCTGGCCTTGGACACTTCCAGGGATGCAGGTGCAGCCACAGCTGCTCTTGGAATTTGTGCCAGGGTCTCACCACCCTCACAGGGAAGAGTGTCTGGTATCATGTCAATAAACAATGTGGTTGTTCCCAAACCTTTCATCCCAATATTTCTCCCTTTCATGAACCCAGTTCACTCACTGATTTTTTTGGTAGGAATTTTAGGTCTTTGCCACAAAAGGACAATATTCAGATACGGCCCTCATTAATACTTTCTGAATTTGGGAACACCAGGATTGAGTCCGAGTGTGGAAAACTCGGCTTTAATTTATGGTCAGCATTAACTCACGGAGCTGGGGAGCATCCAGGCTGGGCCTGCTCAGGATCAGGCTGGGAGAGCTGGTTTTTATTAAGCAGGACTTAATTTAGTCCGAAGTAAAATCATTTGTGTTTAACCTGCTCTGTGAAGCTGCTGCGAGTGTGAAATCCTCCAGTATTAAACATTTTCTGGGCCATCATCGTACACAGCAGGACCGTGTAAGAGTTTGGGAACCTGGAATCATTATCCTAAGGAATTAAACTTAAAACTTCCTGATGTGCTACTGAGTGACATGAAAAGATCTGGTGACAAATGTCCCTCAACATCAGCACTGAAAGCAGCCATGACACTTCTTTGGGAGGCTCCTCTCCGCAAACCTGGAGCGATGTCGCTTTTCCCAGAGATTCCCGTTGGATTTTAGCAGAGAAATCGCTTGCACTGAGAGCATTTATGTTTCCATCTGCCCTTTGTGAGCTGCTCCTGGGTGACTGCTGGGTGCAGTGAGCTCCTTGCCATGGAATTTTAGGGCAGAGCAGCTCATGCTGAACTAAGAAAACTCCAGAGCCAAAACAAACGGCTGTAAACTTTTCCCTCACCCCATGAGAACGAGGGGAAGGAGGTTGTTGTGTCCAAACCCTTTTGGAGCCGACACTGTGGGAAAAGTCTGTCCAATCTGGGAGTCATTGTACTTGAGGAACTGCAGTAAATCCTGCCGGACCCCGCAGATGGGACTTGGATCTCCCCACCCAAGCTGCCCGCGTGGAGTCGGCACCTCGGGCTGCAGGAACCTCTCACAGCCCTTTGTGAGGCACCTCCAGCAGATTTCACAGGTCGTCAATTCAGATCAGGGATCTGAGGTGGGAATTCTTTGTTCCTGGTGGGTTGGGAATATTTGGGTTTGTGCCCAGGTGTCATCAAGGTCCGAGGGGGGGGTCTGTGGAATTCCTACAATCCTGGGCATGAAAGCAGGAGAGCTTTTCCATCCGAGTGAAAAGTCATGTGGGAAAAAAGGGGGAATCTGCCTTTAGTTCCCAGTAGCTGGAACATTCCTGCCAAGCTCCTGCTGTGATGTGAGGGATCTTATTTGAAATATTCCGTGTCCCCTTCTCTCAAATGGGAGCAGCCTCGGAGCTGCAGAGCTGAAGTTCAGGTGGGAACAAACCTTTGATTTTCTCCTGCTTCCCTTGTAATTCATATCCAGACTATTGATGAAAGGGAATTGCTGTAGGATATTATTCCCAACCCATTAACCCTGATTTACAGCAGAATTCCTTATCAAGCCTCAGCGCTGAAACATCACCACTAATTGTCTTAAGCGAGCCTTGCTTGGAATAAAGATTTCCTGCCTTTCCCATTGTATTCCCTTCTTCCCACTTGCCTTTCCCTTTGTATTCCCCTCTTCCCGAAGCGCTTTGATTCTTCCAGTTGTTCTTTTCAACGCCGCACTCTCCCCCCTTCTGTCTCTTCCAAGACTCGGGGGTTTTTTTGGGCTTGCAAGTCAAATTAACATGAGAGTGCCACGATTTGCATGGGAGCTGTGGGAGGTCTCCACCAGCTCCGGAGGCAGCCGGGGAGAATGGAATTCATGGGAGCAGCCTCAGTGCATTTATTTCATGGAATTCCTGGGAGCAGGGGCCGTGAGCATCCTGAGTGCATTTATTTCATGGAATTCCTGGGAGCAGGGGCTGTGAGCATCCTGAGTGCATTTATTTCATGGAATTCCTGGGAGCAGGGGCTGTGAGCAGCCTCAGTGCATTTATTTCATGGAATTCCTGGGAGTAGGGGCTGTGAGCATCCTGAGTGCATTTATTTCATGGAATCCATGGGAGCAGGGGCTGTGAGCAGCCTCAGTGCATTTATTTCATGGAATTCCTGGGAGCAGGGGCTGTGAGCATCCTGAGTGCATTTATTTCATGGAATCCATGGGAGCAGGGCTGTGAGCAGCCTCAGTGCATTTATTTCATGGAATTCATGGGAGCAGGGGCTGTGAGCATCCTGAGTGCATTTATTTCATGGAATTCCTGGGAGCAGGGGCTGTGAGCAGCCTCAGTGCATTTATTTCTCACACGTTGCTGGTAGGGGCCCAACACTCTCCTAAATCCGTGCTCACACCTTGCAGGACAGGATGGAAAACTCAGCAGCTCTGAGGATTCATCCCAAGTTTCCTCAGGGCAGGGCAGGGTGGGGAATTGGCTTTTACTGACGTCATTGTGGTGCTGTGGTCACTTAGATGTGTCAGGACACTGAAATTCCAGGTCAGGCTTGGGATATTTTGAATATTTGGGTCAACAGGCTTTGAGTAAATTCCTTGGCTCCGAGTAATTGGGTTTTGTTTCCCGGATTAAATGTTTTTCCTTGACTTGCTGCATCAGGATTGAGAGCAAACACGAAGTCACAATCTTAGGAGGACTCAATGAATTTGTCGTGAAGTTTTATGGACCACAAGGAAGTAAGTTCGTGACCCAGCCCTTCTGAAAAACAAGCCAGTGGATTATGGTGGGGAACTGGGAGATGCCATTCCTGAGGGGAAGAGATGAGCAAATCTAAGGGGGAGAGGGAGAAATCCAGGGAAGCTGCTTTCTGGAGGGTGGGGAGGATCCAGCTGTGAGCATGGATGTGGATAGACCCCACCCTTTGGAGCTGGCAGAGCTGGATGCTGCCTCTGGAAACCTCCAGCCTTCAGCATTCCTAAGCTTTCTTACACCTGGCTCCCAAGTTTTGCATTGGTCATGGGAATTTCTTTGGAGTTTGTCGTTAAAATGGCTTTTCCACCTTAATTTAGCACCATCTCCAGAGGTAAGGAGGTGATCCCAAAGTGCCTGGTTTTAATCCGGTGTCTTTGTGCCGAGATCTTTTCCAGAATCGGTTCAAATCGTGTCAGGCAGAGCAGGAAAAAGGCTTTTCCCGTGGGAGGTTTGCTCTGAAATCTCACCCCCAGCGGAGCCGTGTATTATTCCAGAGATGTGTTTTCCTTAATGCTCTGGTTCTGTTTATCCTCTCCTCAGCTGTGGAGTGTCTAATTCCTGCTTTTCTTCCCTTGCAGCACCATATGAAGGTGGAGTATGGAAAGTAAGAGTCGACCTTCCTGACAAATATCCCTTCAAATCCCCGTCTATAGGTAACAAATGCTCATTTTCCATCAAAATCCTGTGATTTGTGCTTCAAGTTTGCAGGTGGAGTTGTACCAGTGCAATATAAGACCTTAAAGTCTGCAAAATGTTTTTTGTCAGATTTCAGATCTCAAGCAGAAAGGAATTTTGGGCTTTGGAAGGAGTAGGAGCTGGGAGTGGGATTTGGCTGCATTTTTGTGTGTTGATGAATTAAATCTCTATTCCATGTGCTTTTTTTAATAATAACTCCACTGGTGGGTGGTGGAGCAAAAGCCACAGTTCATGGTCTTGGGGAGAACCCAACTTTTGGGGTCTTCTGTCCAAAATTGGATGGAAGTTCCTCCACTGAAGCCTCCATCCTCTTGGAGCAGGGAATGCCGATGCAGAAGAGCTCAGGAGCAGGGATTTATCACCAAAAAAAAAAAAAAAAAATGCTGGCTTGACTGGTCAGGTTTGTTTCACCTTGGAAATTTAATTAGAAATGGTTTTTAGCTTGGATCCATCCTTGAGGAACAGGGAGCCACCTCAGATGTCTCCAGGTGCCCGACTTTATTCCAGTTGCTGAAGCTGTAAATAAAACAACCAATTTTCCAGTTTTCTGCTTGGAAAACTGGAGCAGGAAGTTCCAGCATCTCCCTTGTGATGGTGAAATGAGTGTCACCTGTGGGGCAGTGTCACCTGTGGGGCAGTGTCACCTGTGGGGCAGAGGGATGTGTTTGTGGCTCAGCCACCACGGGACTCCAGGAATGGGGAGAGCTGCCCAGGGAGAACTGATGTGGAAACTCCACTGGAAGGGTTGGATGGGATGGGCCCTTTCCAACATCAACATCCTCCTTTGGAGCTCACAAGCATTGGCTGCTGCTTTAAAATAACCCCTTAGGCTAAGATTTTATTTGAGAGCTCTGTGGGATGAGAAGTAATCTGTTCCAAGTGGGATTTGTGCCTTTTGGGAGAGGGCGATGCTGTTCATCCACCGTTCTTTACCTTTTTTTTTTTTGTTTGAATCCTTCTGTGAACCCCAGAAATGTGCAAAGAGCTGAGTAACAGCAGAGAAATCTGCAGCTCTGAGGAGCCTTTTCTTCCTCCTGAGTCAGCTCTGGAGCTTCCTCTTGGAGAGTCACACTCCCAGTGTGAATTCCCACTGTTTGCTGCCAGTCCTTTGTCCCTCCTCCCTCCAAAGTGACACAAACCGATGCACATCAGGGCAGTCTTAAATCATGGAATGCTTTGGGTTGGAAGGGACCTTAAACCTCCTTCAGTTCCAACCCCGACACCTTCCACTATCCCAGGGTGCCCCAACCCCAGTCCATCGTGGCCTTGGACACTTCCAGGGATCCAGGGGCAGGATGATGTGCAGGGAGCTGTTTCCTGCTCAAATCACTGAGTTGGTTTGGCCCTTCTAACGTTGGTTTTGCTGCCTTTTTTTAGTTTCCCATCCCTCACTTGTTTAAATCCATTGTGTTTCCACTGGTTTATCCCAGACCTCATGAGGAGCTTCCCTCACTTTACGAGTCTCTGTTCAAGTGGCTGACAAAAACTTGTTTTCTTCCCAAAAATCTGCCTCTTACTGGAAAATCCCTTTTTTTCTTCCCAAAAATCTTCCTCTTGCTGAAAAACCCCTTTTATCTCCTCAAGCTCTTGCTGAACCACCCCCCCCCCTTTTTTTCTTCCCAAAAATCTGCCTCTTGCTAGAAACAAGAGTTGGGTTAGATAAAATCCTTGCTAGACCTGAGCTGGTGTAGCAAAGCAGAGCTCTGGAAAAGCTGGGAAATTCCAAGGAAAGTGCTGGGCCTCAGGAAAGCTCCCAGGAAGCTGCAGGGAGGGGTTTGTTTTCCTTTGGTTCCCGTTTTTGCTGCCCCAGCCCAGCTTATCTGGGACAGCCAGGCCTGGGTGAAGCCTCCTGGGCCATCCCGATTATCTCTGGTTTGGACATTGCTGATAACTCCAGATCAAACCTTTGTCCCAGCTGAACTGGGAGCATTGGAAAGGATCCTGTCCATGTGAGTCCCTCCTTGGAGAAAATACAGAATCCAGCAGCTTTTCCTTTAATAAATTCCACTTTTATGCTAAAGCTTAAAGCAGAAGCACCGTCCTTGCACCTTCCCTTGTTCCTCCAGGGCTGGAGGCTGAACTATTCCTTCCATCCTTGGAAATCTTTGATTCTGGCATGGGCTTTTTGCAAAAAAACTTGGAATTTTCGGAGCATATTTGGCTTTTTTTTTTTTTTTTTTTTTGGTTTTACCGTGGAATTTTTTTTGGAGCAAATAACCCGAGGGCTCGGAGCGTATCCGTGTGCTCCGGAAAAACAGTGGCTGAGAGTTCCCTTCTATTCTGCTCCAATTGCTTTTATCCCAGCGTGGATCCAAGGATGAGATCCAGGGAATCTTGGTGTTCTCTCCCAAAGCACCAACCTGACAAGAAGAGGGTTTTCCAGTGGGTTCCAGAGTTGTCCTTGGGAGAGGTGTGGATGTTTTGGGAATCCCTGAAGGAGCAGCGATGCTCTTTGAGTCCAGGAGAAGCTTTTTGGCTCTTTTCCTGTCAAATCTTCGCTCCCTTCTCCCATCCACAGCTCCTTCCTCAAATATCCATGGCATTTATTCCCTGCCCTTCACAGGGATCATCATTAGTGCTGTTCCCTAAAACTGGCACCGGGAATGGCTTTTAAGGACCTAAACCATCCTGGGATCCGTGTGGAGATTCCTGGGACAGCTCCCAGTGTTCCATCGTATCCCGCGCTGCCTTCCCGGTATTCCTGGCACTGCCTGGGTGTGCTGTGGAATCAGACAGATCCCGTATTTTGCAGGATGATTTTTCCCAACAGGAGCTCCCCAGCTTGCAGTAAAAAGGGAACTGGACATCCTAGAAAAGCCAGGAATCTAAACGGAGCCAGATGTAGGGCTGGCAACTGGGCTCCTGTTCCCATCAGGATAAATAAATCCCTGAATATCCCGATTTTCAGGGTTGACCTGGAGCAGTTGCTCTGAACAAAACCAGCTCCAGTCACTTCCTGATGCTGCTGCTCCCAAAGCTTCAGCCAATTAACGGGAATGGGAATATTCCTGCATTTTTGAGGAAGCAATTCCCTGCTCCATGTCTGCTTCCACTTCCAAAGTGTTTGGAGCTGTTTATGATTTCACTGCCCCTGCTGGCTCCACTTCTCTCCTTTTCCCTGGGGTTTAATATCTTCAGGGCAACTTCCTGCCTTTCCTGCTTTTCCGAAGGGGAGTTGTGGAGAACTGGAAGGGCTCTTTGGAGCTCCAGGTCAGGAGAAAACTTGGTGTAAATTTGGTGGTTTTAATCACTCCCTGCTCCTGCCAAGAGCTGGAGATTCATTCCCTTTGATGCCACAAACAGGAGGAAACTCACTGGCAATGTCCTGCCCTGCTCGGATACCGGAGCAGTGGAAACAACCTGGGAGCTTGAGCTGTTCCCTGGAATTGATTTACTATTTAATTACTATTTATTCATTTCTATTATTTGAATTTAAAGTACATATTTTATTGCTAAAATCTGCAGGAGTACTAGGCCAGCACTGGGTTTGTTAATAATCAAATCCCACGACTGGAAAATTTGCATTCAATATGCCCAGAGCCTCAATTGCTCAAACAAATTCTATGTATTCTATATATGCTTATAAAAATTCTCTCTATGTTTATAAATTCCTTCTGTATTTATAAAATCTCTCTATATTTATAAATCAATATTAAAGATACAAATATATATTTCTAAATATATTAAAAATATATTTAGAAATCAATATATTTTTATAAATTCTATATCTTTATTCCTATATTATATTATCTTTATTTCATATTCTATTCTATTATTATATTTTCTATATCTTCATACCCAGCTCTCATTTTCCTCCATCTCTGTCCCAGTTATCTGCAGGTGCCTTGCATTTCTATTTTCCCTTTTTTCCGAGTGCTTCCCCAAACAAGACACCCTCTGTGTGCACAGAACATATGGAATATATATTTTTATATATAGATATGTATAGAACGAGGCATTGTGGCAGCTGGTACAAGAATGAAGCTGGATTTAACTTAATTTTTTAAAAATTTCATTTAATTCCAGCCAGGATTTCACAGATTTCTCCTGGCCTGTGCTTAAATTTATTGTTTTGGGAAGCTGCTGGGATTTGAGTGATAAAAACTCCTTGTGTTAGTGAGTACACCCCATTCTCAGTGCTCTGAGAGGGCTCCTCACCTCCAAATTCCATCAAAAATCAATTTGTGCCTTTGCCAAGGAGGGCTCCTTGACCTGACAGGGAGTGAAGCTCCGAGGTGGGAACATCCCTGAAAAATGGGAACGGCCACAGGCTAAACCGGTTGTTCCAGACACCAGGGGGGACCAGGACAGAGGATTTGCTCTGCTGCCCTCTCCCCACCTCCTACCACAGCTCCTCAATCTTCTCATGGTGGTTCCACGGGAAGGGAGTCCCTGAAATCGGTGTAAAGTGGGTTTAAAAATTAAAAAATGAAATATCTAAAGATTAAAACCCAGTTCCCTTGCAGGCCTTTGGGTGTTTGGGGAGGCACAAGTGTCCAACTGGCCGCAATCCATGAGCAAATCCCTGCGTGGGGAGTTTGGGATGGGTAGGTGGATATAAACCCGCTTCATCCCTGGATCCAGTGGGAAATCCTCTTGCATTTATCCTCAACCATGCAGCTGCGATTGGAATGTCATTTTTCGTGGATGTTTATGGTCAGTTCATCCTTTTTGTTGGTCAAGATAAACACGGAGCACGTCGGTGTTATTGGGCTCTCCCTGGGCAAGGCCAGGAGATTGGGATGTGCCTTTGGGAATGTCGCTCTTCCCTCTTATCTCCCAACTTTTGAGTTGAGCCTGGATGGTGGATGAACACCCTGGGGTAGTGGAAAATATCCCCATGGCAGGGGGTGGAACTGGATGAGCTTTATGGTCCCTTCCAACCCAAACCATTCTGTGGGAATCTTCCACATTCTCCAAGCTATCAGGTTTTAGGGATCTGCCTTTTGGAGGAGAACTTGCAGGCAAAGCAGCTCATGACAGCAGCACGTTGGTTCTTGTCATTCCTCGTGGCCATTTCCTGGGAGTTTCAGTCTGGACATTGATGTAAGTCTGGAATTCCTCCCGTTTTTTCACTGTGGTTTTGCTCACTTTGATCCCATTACAAAGCAGTGCCCTGGATCTTAGGGTTAGATGGGATCTTGGGAAGGAATTCCTGGCTGGCCTGGAATTCCCAGAGCAGCTGGGGCTGCCCCTGGATCCCTGGCAGTGCCCAAGGCCAGGCTGGATATTGGTGCTTGGAGCAGCCTGGCACAGTGGGAGGTGTCCCTGCCCGTGGCACTGGAGGGGCTCTGAGGTCCCTTCCCACCCAAAGCATCCTGGAATTCTGTGATCTGGAATACATCCAGCTGTTGGAGTGTTCTGAGTGTTCCCGTGTTTCCAGCACCGAGGAAGACTGGCAGCCTGTCAGTGAGCTGAGATTTAAATTTAACAATGCCCTTCTCCTCAAGGATTTTTGGCAATCCAAGGAGTTCTCACTCCGGGGCTGTTGATGAAACATCACAGTTTTCAAGGTCAGCATCCACATGTTGGTTTTCCAGGGTGGGAACAGCTGCATCCCTTCCTGTTGTGGAATTCCTTAGGGATATCCCGGGGTTCTTCTGTTATCAGCCAAAGGCTGATTTTATTTTATGCTTTGCCTCCAAAGGCAATCCTGGACTTCAGTGTCTCCATATGGAAAAAAGGTGGACTGTGCTGCTCATATTCTTCCCAAACATTGGCTTTTCCAGGAGTTCAGTGGCAATTTTGGTTTAAAATGTTAAATTAAGTGTTTGAAGTCACTCCAGCACCTGGAATCACAGGCTGTGACCTCGGCTTCACGCTCCAGGTCATGGAGAGAGCCCAAAATCCCGATCCTGTCCGATGGAATGCTCACCTGGAATTCTGCTTGCATTAATTGGGATGTGCTGTCTTCAGGCCTGTGGCAATAAACTTGCTCCAGTGCTGGGAATTTTTTTCCTCCCTCCTGGCTTCTTTTTGAACTTGGAATTTCGTTTTTACCTGGATGTTCATGGGCGCTGTGTCCTTTTTATCTGTAAAAATAAACACGGAGCAAGTCAGGTTTGTTGGAACGATGTCGGCGCAGGAGAATTTACATTCCACAAAAAGGAGGAGAGAATTGTGCTTACTCCTGGATCAGGGAAAAGAAGGATTTCTATGGAGCCTGGATAATTTGTGTCCATGGAATGAGGCTGGAGAATGAGTCCTCAGAAACAAATGCAGGGAGAGGATGTTCCTGTTCTTCCCTGCAGAACAACTGTTCCATTTGGGAAGCTTGAACCCAAGGACAATGTGAAGGAAGGGATTATTCTCAGTGTCTTCCCCACCCTCTCCAGTCTTCATGTCAATGTTTGGTTTTTCCCCACAAAGAGCCAGGCAGGATTTGGGATCGGGATCAGTGCTCGCTGCAGCTCAGCTCCGGCAAAATGGATCCGTGACCTGATTTAAACTCGCGGGAGCTGCAGAACGTAAATATTTGATGAAACTACAGCTTCCCTTTTGAAATCTGCTTCGGTTTTTCCAGCTAAATCCTGCCAAGCTATTCCTGAAATCCACTTGTTAGTGTGGAGATGTTTATGGAGTTCTCCCTTCTCCTCTTGGAGATTGTTCTGGCCTCGGCCGTCGTCTCAGCCTTGTGTTGTATCTGTGCAAAATCCTGCAGTCCAAGGAGACTTGGAATTCTGTTTGTGTCAGAATCCATGGGAAGGAAGGGAGTTCAACCCATATGCCAGCTCTGATCCCAGATGGGATCCATGCTGTCACTCAAACTGGGATTGCTCCTTGTTTGGGCAGAGATGATACTCCAGTGCTTGGATGAAGGTGGGGGAGGTTGGGAGCTTTTTAAATGGTAAATGAGGAGATTTTTTTTAGGCTTTTTGGGGCTGCTCTGGAAAGAAAACTTCTGTGTGTTTTGAGTCCTGGAAGGAGCTTTTTCAATGGATTGAGTCAAATATCCCGGACCTGAATTCCTTCCCTGTTTTTATCCTTGTCAGAAGCAATAGTTGCTGTTGGCTTAAATGGATTCCTGCAGAGTGCAGGGAGATTCCCACCTGGGCCGTGTTTGTCGGGATTTCTGGGCTGCGGGATGGTGGCACAAGAGGGAAAAGGAGATTTTGTTTCAAATTCTCAATAAAAAAGGTGGCACAACAGGGAAAAGGGGGATTTATTTCAAACTCTCAATTAAAAAAGCTATGCCAAGGTTTGGAAGCAGCTTCTCCTGGTTGGAGCTGCCCCTCTGGGCAGAGCCCAAATGATTTCTCCAAGCCAGAAATGTGGGAATGAATTCCATCCCCATTCCATGTTTGTTTCGTGCCCACATCCAGATATTTGGGTTCCTCCTCTTGAAGAGTTGGGATCCTGGATCCTGCATCCACTCTCAGCCATCACTGGAAACATTTTTTGGGGTGGATGTGCTTTGCTTCCAAACAGATTGAGGATGGTGCATAATTCCATTAATATCTTAATTTTATCGTTATTTATGGGATAAGAGAGGAGTGTTTGGAGCTTCCAACTGTTCTGAACTTGAGGCTGAAGTTAGCAGCTGGAAAACAAAATTTACCTTTTGATTAAAGTGTGGGGCTCCTTGTGCTGGGACGTTGGAAGTCTTGAAACCACAGGGGTTTATTTAACAATTTAATTTGCAACTCAGAACAAAAAAATCCCTCTCAAATCCAGAAATCTGAAATGTGGACAAAGCCACATTGAGCTCTCTCCTCCTAAACCTCATCTGAGCTGGTTTTTAGGAGACCAGAGGCACCAACAGGAGAATTAATTGCTGTATTGATGGAAAATTGGAATTATTACCTCCCTGGCTCACACATGTAGATTAATGTTGTGATGTCGAGCTCATAGAAAATCTCTGTTGGGAAAACTATATTTTAAAAAAAAATCAAATGTTGAGCTTAAATTTGTGTTTGGTGTTTATTTAAAAGTCTTTAAATTAGAAATGTAATTCAATAAATATAATCATAAATATAATTTAAATTATTTAAATTCGGTGTTCAGTGTTTGTTTAAAATTCTTGCCCTTCTAAACCCACTTCATCAGATGTGGGAGCTCCGTTGAGCTCGTGGAAAGGAATTTTCAGGATCCAGCAAAAGCTTTGTGGTTGCACTGCAGAGTTTTCCTGAATTTCCTGAATCCAGATTTCCCTGGATTTTGAGGGAATGGCTGAGGACCCCAGGCTGGGAATATTGCCTGCCTATTTTAAAGGTTACACAGCTATTTATAGCTCAGGCCAGGATGGCTCTGAAACCACTCCGATGAGTCCTTGTTCCATAAATTCCAGACTCCTCTTGGGGAAAAAAAGACATTTATTTGGGATTTTTCTGCTAATTTACCTCTGTGTCTCCTTGCAGGATTCATGAATAAAATCTTCCATCCCAACATTGACGAAGCGTAAGTGAATCCCTCCTCCATGTCCGTGCTCAATCCTCCGAAATTTCAGATGTTTTCCCATTTTGTTTTTGGTTGTGTGGAGCTGCCTGTGCTTCCATGTCAGTAAAATTCCAATTTGTTTTCTCTTGGGCAGAGTGGGAAGATTGAGGTAGTTGACAGCTGTTGACCGTAAATAGGAATAAATCAGGGCTTATCCCAAACCCTGGGGAAGGGGTAGGGAAGGATTTTATTCCGTTCCCAGAGGGTTTTCCAGTGTTAATTCCATCTTTTCCATGTGTTCCAGGTCAGGAACTGTATGTCTAGATGTAATCAATCAAACTTGGACAGCTCTCTATGGTGAGTTGGGCATTTTCCTCTGTATTGGGGGGACAGATGATTTTAGGCCACTTTTGGGGGTTTTTTTCTTTGATTTTGGGGTTTTTACTGGATTTTGAACTCCTCCCTGAGCCAAGATCAGGTGAAAAATAAGATTTTATTGCAGGTTAGGAGGTGGCATTGCCTCTGATGCTGCAGAGTGATCCCCTTGGGCTCGTTTCTGGTTATGCATCTCCTTTTTAGAGATAAAACAGATCAGCTGAAGCTCCTTTAAAATGGAATTTAGGGAAAGCTGGAATTGTTGGAAGGAACACAGCTGAATTTAGTCCAGGCTGCATTTAAAAATGGGAACTTCAGATATTCCAGTTACG
This sequence comes from Corvus kubaryi, assembly GCF_017639235.1. NCBI lineage: Eukaryota > Metazoa > Chordata > Aves > Passeriformes > Corvidae > Corvus > Corvus kubaryi. Next base: position 326,336 of record NW_024580669.1, on the reverse strand, counting down.
CTTTGTGGAGGAAATCCAGGGAAATGCGCATGTGAAATCCCTCAGATTCTTCCCTGGAAAACTGATTTTAGCTATAACTCCTCGTTGGAATGATGGAATTCCTCAGGTAATACAGGGATGAGGGTCACAGCGTGGCTTTGTCGTGGGAGATCAACTTTGCCACTTTTCCATAAAAAGGACAAGAGGATTCCAGTGGTTTGGTGCTCCAGCATTCCGAGTCCTGCCTTAGAGCTGCAGGGGGACCCTGGGATGGCTGAATTCCCACTTCTTCTTCCCTCTAAAGTCACCAATCCAAGATTCCAACACCACCTCTTCCTTTCCAAGGCTTTGCCTCCTTCTGTGGCACAAGGAAATGAAAAAAGGGGGAATAACATTCCTTTGCTTTCTGGAGCGTTGCACCTTTAAAGCAGAGCATTCCCAAGCTGGCAAAGGATCTGGGTCAGATAATTCCAGCAGCAACCAAGGTGGGAGAGACCTGGAATATGCATCAATAAATTCCTGAGGACCTCGTGGTTCAATTCCTGCTCCTTCCCTGAGGAAGCATCAGCTCCTCAGTGCTGTGGTTGAACATCCTGCACGTGTTCCTCCTGTTCCTGGTGAACCAACACAGATCTGGGGGGTTTGAGAGAAGGTTCCTTCAAGAAAAAAATCATTATCCTGGGTGTCCTGTGAGCCAGGGGGGAATTCCAGGGCTCTGCTCCCTCATCCTCAGGAGGTTTTAGTGGTCAGATGGCCACAAAGAGGCTCCTGATCCAAGTGGAGGCACCTGGCCCAAGTTTCACAAACTAAAATCAACTTCTTGCTGCCAGTGCCCGAATCCAGTCCCCGGGGATTCCAGCTACCAAGGGCAAGCTGCTGCCATGGCAGGGAATACTCTTACAGAGCATTCCTGCTGTTTTCTGGGATCTCTGTTTTGGATTAAGATCCTTTTTCCAGGTGCTCTTGTGCTCCATCCCAGGAGCAGCTGCTGGCTCCGAGCTGCTCCATGTGCCAGCCAGGACAAACCCAGGCACCAACCCAGGCTGGAGCTGGAGCCTGGAATTCTGTGGCTGCATCCCAGAGCTGGAGGAGCTCTTTGCACAGGGAGAGCCCTTGGAGATCTCCTTCCCCTTTTTTGGTGACCTTTTTGGGAAGTTGAGGGCTCTGGGATCTGGTTGAATTTAGCAGCTTGGTGGTGACTCAGGAATGGGATACACCCTTTTTCCAGGAAAAGGGACAGGTTGAGGTGGCCAAACTGCTCATGTGGTGTGTCCTGGGCAGTGATGGAATTCCCTGATTGTGATCCATGCAGGACGGGACCGGTGATGCCCATCCACAGGCAGGATTTTCCTGCCACAGGGAAAGAGAGACTGATAAAAGATTTATAGAACATTCCCATGGGAAAGCCCCCCAACAAGGAACATTCCCAAGGAGGAATGATGACACAGGGCTGGTTCCTGCCCCTCCCCACCGCTGGAATGGGGAGTTTGTCCTCTCAGGGGTGCAGGAAGAGAGTTTTGTGTATCCATGGTCGCTCCTGGGCACCAGGAGGAGGTTTCCTGTTGTGGATTATTTGGTGACAGATTCCTGGTGGCACCAAGGTTTTAATGGGAGCTCTGCACATTCCCGGAATTGTTTGGAGTTGGAGGAGTGCTGGTTTCTATGAACGAGCTCATGGGAAGCTGTGGAACACACGTTGTGCCTTCCATGGAATCTTGGAATGGTTTGGGTTGGAAGGACCTCGGAGATCACTGAGCTCCAAGCCCTCTCCTTGGACAGGGAGCCTTCCACGGAGCACAAGACATTTAAACAGAGATTGGAAGAGGTAAAGAATTCAGGGAAGGGCAGAGCACCGCACTGTTGGTTTGGGGTTTTTCCTCATTTTTAAAGTCAGGATTAAAACCCAGGAAAATTCCATCCCCTTCCTTGCTTCACCCATGGATATCTTCATTTATGTGTTGGGAGGAGGAGTTTGTGAGGAGCTGCAGCAGCTCTTCCATCAACCCTTATTTTTATTCTTATTTTTGATTTTACTCTCTTTATTTTACCTTATTCCCAGACTCTCCGTGCACTTCCCCTCAGAGTTTGTGCCGCTCTTCCGGGATTTTTGGGATGGCTCTGGCTCTGGGGTCGTGGACACCAACTCTGTGTTTGCCTTGCAGATCTCACCAATATATTTGAGTCGTTCCTGCCCCAGCTGCTGGCTTATCCCAATCCTATAGATCCTCTAAATGGTGACGCTGCAGCCATGTACCTCCACCGACCAGAAGAGTACAAACAGAAAATTAAAGGTGAGGCCTAATTAACAGAATTATTGGGATTCCATCCCGAGGGAATGATGGCTCTGATGCAAATTTGGGAGTCACTGCCTGGTTTTTCCCCTTCCAGTTCCAGTGATGGGAAGGAAGGAGGGATGAGGTGCTGCTGTGTTGGAAATCATCAGCAGAGCCTGAACAGGGAAAGCTGGGAAGGAAACTGGGTTAGGATTCAATGTGATTTTGGGAGATGGGAGAAATGATTGGGAAGGAATGGTGTGTGACCAAAAAAAAGGCAGGAAAAATTCCAATCTTGAACAGGAGCATCCAATGACACAATTAATGGATAAAAAATGGCTTGTTGGAAAGTTCTGAGAGCAGCAATCAAGGAGTTGGGGATGCTGTTGCAGGAGGTGGTTTTGCACCGTGCCGGAGCAGGAATTTATGGAAAATGCCAAATAATCCTTCCTTGTTCCTTCCTAGTCCAGCCAAGGCTTCCCAGATCCATTCCTGGTTCAGGGAATGCCGTTAGGAAGCTGCAGAGAAATTAGTAAAGGCTGGAAGATGAGGAAAAGACCTGTAGGAGTTGAAACTAAAGGACCAAAGGGGGTTAGGAACTTTGGCAGATCAAAAGTGCCTTCAGAAAAGAAGGGAATGGTTTTTCCTGGAAGCAGGATGTTGGTGTGAGCAGGAGTGGGACTCCACAGTGACTGGAGAGGGTGGGGGAGCACTGGGAGAGCTGCTGGAGGTGCTTCTGGAAGGCTTGGAAGGACAAAATGGAGTCAAGAAGCTCCCAGTAAGGACCTCCAAAATACTTTGGATAAATAGGAGGATTGTCCAAGCAATCTGGTGAGTGAAACACACAAATGGACTTAGTCTTGCAAACGTAAGAAATGAGATAAAAATTAGGAATTGTGCTTTAGATTTGCCTTCCCTAAAATCAGCAGGCCCCCCTTTCCTGCTGTGCCAAGCCTATGGCAAAGCCATGGAATTTCTCCCTCCTCTGATCCAGCGAACACAACCCAAACAACATTTCATTTCCTGGTGGGAAATTTCCAGCCTTTGGCCTGGATTTGAACTGAGTTTTTAGGGAGCTGAGTTTTGTTACTGCATAACCAGGAGACTCTTTGTCCCTGGGAGCCCTGCCAGGGAAGGGTCTGCAGGTCTGGAACCTCCATGAGCAGCAGGAATTGGGAAAGCTCAGGTATCCCCAGCAAAACGTGGGATCAGCTCTGCCACGTCGCCCAGGAGTGGTTAAACCTGGAGTCACTCTGTTCTGGTGTGAAATGCCCAATTTTTGAGGGTGGAACTCCAAAGGAGCCGTGATTTAAATTGTGAAATATTCGGCCTCCCTTGGCTGATTGCTCTGACGGGATTGTGGGAACTTCCCTGCAGATCTGCCCTGCTCAGTATCCCCAAGTTCATTCCCTGCTTTCTCATACGAGGGAGCTTCCAGGCCAAATGGTTTGTCAGATAAAATCTCCAGTGCCAGCACTGAGAGTCCTCTGAAAACAGCCTAAAAACCAAAAATATCCTTGGAAAAAAAGCCAGAAAAACTGATTGCAGCCCAAAGAAGATCTGAGGACATCCCTCAGGATACTGGGATAGCCTCCTCCCTCATTCCCATCCAGGTACAGATGATCTGGAAGGAGCTTTGAGTGCTTGCAACATGTTCCATAAATCCCAGAGTCCTGACTCCGCCAGCTCTTCCCAGGATTGCGTGACAAGTATGGGATGGAGCTGAACTCTGTCATCCCTCATTTTGAAAAATAGCCTTGGATATGTTAAAATTGCTGCAGAGGATCCTGGCAGCTCCCATGCTCTGGGAAACTCGGGAGTGCAAATCCATGATTTATTTATTGCTGCTGTTCCCGGTGTTTTTGTCGTTGGGAGCGCAGGGAATGTTTGTGTGATGTGGTGGTTTGGGGAGGAGGCCACAGGCCCAAAATTTATAATTCCTGCTCTGCTCTGCTTCCTCTGTGGGAGATTTCTTAGGGAATCTTCCTTTGGCAGGGTGAGGAGCAGCTGAAGGATATCCAGGCTGAGTTTTTGCTGGGAGCTCAGGACATCTCTGGGAGCAGTTTTCCCACCCCACGTGGCTGAAGCTCCAGTAGAATCCCTTGGAACACCAGGGCTGTAATCACAGCTTGTTCCTGTTGCTCCAGGGTTTGTAAATGAATGAATCCCGTGGTGTTTTCCTGGCAGGAATTGGTGCGTGAGGGTTCCCCTTCCCGAGCACTCTTCTGTGGGAGATGCTTTGTCAATATTTAGATATTTTGGGGTTTTTTTTCCTTGATGGGCTGAAAGTCCCAGCTGAATGCAACATTCAGCATGGAAACTCCCTGGAAATTTGACTTTTCCTGGATTAAACCTTCCAAAAAACCCAGCCCAGGAGCTTTTCTGGATAAAAAGTGGCATTTTAAGCTTGAAGTTTTAGCTTAGGCTCAAGGAGGCCTTTTCCACCAGCAGCTTCCATGTGGGAATGTCCTCTGGAAGCAGCCAGTGAGGAAGTGCTGGTGGCCTCCCATCCTGCCAGTCCCTGGCTGGTGGCTGCTGCGTCTGGAAGCTCCCAAGGCAGCTGCAGCCGGTGTTTAGGTGGATTTGGGATAATCCCAGAGGGAATTTCTGAGATTCCCACTAAGGGTTTTGACATCCAAAACCTTGCAGCAACAGCACTTGGGTTCCCTTTGCTGGAATGTGCAAGGAATAACAACCTCTTTGGGTGAGCACCCCTTTTCCAGAGGGAGATAAATTCTTGGAAAGCTCTGGGAAGGGAGCAGCCACTTCAAGGATGTGTCACAGAATCAGGGAATGGTTTGGGTTGGAAGGAGCCTTAAAGAGCCGTCCAGTTTCAGCCCCTGCCATGGGCAGGGAGTTTCCACCAGAGCAGGTTCTGCAGAGCCCCATTCTTGTCCTGTCAGCATCCCAATCCCATCCATTTCTTACATATAATAAAGAAAAGAAACACTGCAGCTGTTCCTGGAGTAGTTTTGTGCTCTGCTGTCTCTGTTCCTCCTTCCTTCTACTTGGCTTACGTAGGATTTAGTCTGGAATTTTAGTCTGGTTCTCAGCTTTGCTTCAGTGACGGTTCTGTCCCATCAGTTTCAACTCAGCTCTTCATTTCTTCAAGTCAGGCCCCTTGCTGGCTTTTAGAGCTGTCCTCGAAGTCACCAGCTGTGGCAGCAAATCAAATCCTGTCTTATTCCATGAGTTACGTCCCACTGGGAAGGACTTGGGTTGTTTCCAGCTACTGACACAGGATCCTTGGGATCTTCCTCCTTTCCAGGTTGCACATCCTGGACAGGGTCTCCACCAGCTGTTTTCCCATTGCTGGACAATGCTGTGTTTGGTGTGAGAAATGCACAATCCCACACTGGTTTGGATCAGAAGGCATCTAAAAGATCATCCAATTCCAACCTGGCCTGGAACATTCCCAGGGATTCAGGGGCAGCCACAGCTGCTCTGGGCAATAGGATCATTTACAATTTATATAATTCATCTGACTTACCAAATGTGCTGTGACCCAACCTCCTCCAACTGTTGATTATCTGTCCCTAAACATCCTTTTTCTTTCTCTCCCCTCCAGAATACATCCAGAAATATGCAACAGAAGAAGCACTAAAAGAACAGGAAGAAGGCACCGGGGACAGCTCATCCGAGAGCTCCATGTCCGACTTCTCGGAAGATGAGGCTCAGGATATGGAATTGTAGTAGAGGAGGCCACCTGCTTTTCAGAGAGACTCTAATTTCCTAACCATGAGAAGCAGACTATAATATTCATATTTAAACAAAGCAATTTTTTTTATTACTAAACAAGGTTTTTATGAATTATAGCATTGATATATATATATATATATATATATATATATCACCCTTTAGATCTTGATTTTCTTGGTCATTTCCCAATTCCCGAGGTGCATAGCGTATTCCCAACATTCCATTTTGGTAGCAATATGCAGCCCGGATGCATGCATTGAGATTCCATTTGGCCAAGTCAGCTTTGGTGTGCTACCAAACAGCTGCCCTGGGAGGGAGGGAATTAGCAAAAATTAAAAAAAAAACCAAACAAAAAACCACAAACAAACGAAATAAAAAGAGGGATTTGCTCTCGGATCGAGGTTTCCTCCGAGTCTAAAACCTTGGGGATGGTAGAGCTGTGTAGGGATGGAAGGGGCTCCTCCAGGTCGTGTTTTAGGTGGAGTCACATTAAAAAAAAAAAAAAAAGAGGGATTTAAGTAAAAAAACAACCAATCCAAAGGCTTGGAGCTTCTCAGAGCATTGAAGCTCGAAAATGACTTGGAATTTCAGTCCGTTCTTTCTGTGGACTCCTCCCTGCCCTCCCGAACTGTAGGGACTGACAACCACTGGTGGATTTCCTCTGGGGACTTTGGAAAAGCTGGATGTTGTTCCCTTGCTTGGTCTGGATTAGGAGCTGTTCCCTTGCTGGGAGGGAAGAACCACCCGGAACCCCACGGATGATGCTCTTTGGACAGTGCTGGGATTGACCTGGAGCACATGGAAATCAAACTCTTCCCTTGTCCCAGTTTGGAACCTGCTGCCCTTGAATGGCTTCGAGTTGGCTTTTTTTTTTTCATTTTCTTCTTTCCCCCTCCCTCTTTTGCTCGAAATCTGGTTCAAACACCTGCCAAGCACTCACCGTGTCCTGGGAGCTCCTCTGACCAGATGGATTGGCCTTGCCAGAGCTTCAGATCCACGGAATTGTCCCGTTGGCCGAAGTCCACGAATCCATCGGCACTGATTTGATTTTCTTTTTTTTTTTTTTTTTAATCTTTCCTCCCCCTTCTGCACCAGCTTGGTTCCCATCTGCTTGTGTGTGTACAACAGGATAAAAATTCCTTAAGAGTTAACAAAGAATATGATCTTAGAAAAAAAAAAAAAACCACAAAATTTGAGCTGAATAAAAAAAAAAAAAACTAAAAAGCACCAATTGAGGAAGCAAATGAATTAATGAATTCACTCTTTGGTTTTTCGTTGGTTGGTTGGTTTTGGTTTTTTGGTGTTTTGTTTTTTTTTTGGTTTTTTTTTTCCAGGATGTTTGGGAAATGGAATGTTGGATTTCTCCTGGTGTCTTGCAGCAAGCTGAGAGATTTTTTTTTTTTGTTGTTCCTAGAAATCTGATAGAGTAAATGTCTCCTTGGGATACTTGAATTGGGATAATTGTGCATCGCAGATTCAAACTAAGATGGATTTTTAAAGCTGAATGTTACCTGCTGGTTTTCTTTTGGGGATTTTTTCAAAGGGGTTTGGGCAAGATCTTCTCATTTGTGATGCGACCTGCAGGAAAAATCAACCCACCCTGAGCGACTCTGGAGCGGAGTTTTGAATGTCAGACTGGTACATTTATCATTTGCCCAGAATTATTGGGGTTTATTTCCTTTCCTTTCGAGGCGCCACCGAGTTGGGCGATTCCAACCCTGTCTCTGATTCATAAAGCACAATCAGATTCTTTTCTGTTGCTTTGGGGGGGAGAAAACAAAAACTCCATCAAGTCCCACTTTGCTTTGGCATGATTTTCCTGAATAAAAACCTACCATGAATTTCCTTTCTGTTAATTCCGGGCACGAAGCAAAGGTTTTCCCTCTCCTTTTTCCCATTCTTTTCCAGCAGTGATGTAGGGCTGTGGCTAGTACTGTGCTGAAGTTCTCTATCTAGCATTTGTGGCTTGTTGGAGGGTAATATTAATTATTTAACATGTAATGATGTAATTAACTCTTATCTAGCACGTTGTTTGCTCATTAATTTGGGGAGGGAGGGGCCACGTTTAACTCGCTTTCCTGCTGCCCTGGCAGTTTTGCTTGTGCTATACTTGTAGGTGCTACTTAGGAGTAGAGTCAAGTGCTGGGTGGTGATTTCAGTTTTAAAAGCTTCAAAAAAAAACAAAAAAACCAAAAAACAAAACAAGCAAACAAACAAAAAAAAGGCAACCAAAAAAAAAAATCACAATAAAAATTTGTATTTTTTCAATATTGTATAAAAACAGTGTTCTAATTCCCTCGCCCCCTTCCCTTGCAGGGTTTTCTTCTCCATCATTCCCTCACGTGGATTTAGGGCATCCAGCTACTGGAGTGTCCTCCCTTTTCCTTTTGGGAAACACTAAGCTGGGATTCCCAAAAAAAAAAAAAACCCCATATTGGGAAAGCACAGCTGGCTGTGTGAGGACACAACGGGATGGATTCACGGAGCTTGTCCAAGCTGCTGCCTGCTGGCTCAGCGTGGCCAGAGCCACAGAAATGCACATTCCCAGCACTTCCCAAGCCGTGACAAATCCCAGGGTTGTCCTGGGAGGAAAAACCAGCTGCCAAAACGCTGCTTGGAAAAGTGTCCTGGGTGAAGGTGCTCCAGGGGTGAGGTGGGTTGGGGTCAGCTCCTGTCCCACCCCCTCAGACCCTGCTGCTTCTTCCCCTCCTACATTTTCCACCTCTTCCCCCCCCCCCGCCCCCCCCAAAATCTCCCTTCTTCTCCCAAAATAATCTTCCCCCCCACAAAAAGTGTGTGTGTAGAACTTCACCAGCCTAATCTGGATGAAAAGGTGAACCGTGCTGGAGCAAGAGAGCTTTTTAGGATCACCTTCAGAGTGTTTGTCTTCGTCACAAAACAGTGGTGATGTCACCTTGGGAATTCCCGGACCCTGGGATGAACTTCCCACTGCCAAACTTTGCCACAGCCCTTGGAGCTGCTTTGGGAACAACCTTTGCCTTCTACCCCTGTCATTTCTCCTTTTGCCCTCGAGCTTTTCCATGGAATGAGAAGCGGAGCGGACACGTCCCCATGTCCCTCTGCCCCGACTTTTCCCGACCCAGGGATTGCTTTGGCGGATGCCAAAGGGTGCTGGCACAGGGAGCAGAGCTTTGCCACCAGCCTGGCTGCTCCTCCATGGCTGAACCCCACCCCATCCCTCAAACGTGCCACAGGGACGGGGCTCCCCTTCCCTCCCCCCTCCTCGGGAAGGCTGGGATGTGTTTAACAATTTTACAATTTTTTTTTTTCCTTACTTTTTCCTTTTTTTCCTGGCTTTTTTTCCCTCCTCCACATCCTGCTTCCCCTTTGCAACAGCCACGATTCTCCCACCTGTGCTGGGTTCCTGTCAGGTGGCACCTGAGGAGATCTCGGGGTGGTTTTCCCTTCGGTTGAGTCGGCTCTTTGTTATTTTTCCCTTTTCTCCTCTTTTTTTCTGGCGTTGTCGGTAGCGTGGCGCAGCTGCCTCTCCTCTGGGTATAACCTCTCCAATAGTTGTGTATAATTAAAGAACTGTAAACTTCTTCTTTTTTTTTTTTTTAATAAAATCTGTATATACCTTGAAATCTGGCTGGTGTTTGGGCTCGCAGGGAGGACCCTGGACCGTGCAGCATCCCTCGGCTCTGCGTCCCACCAGGACCAGCTGATCCACAGGGATCACCTCCCAAACCCATCGCCGGGCATTTTTCCACCTGGGAATGACCAGCTGGAGGTGGTTGGGCACCCACCGAGCTCACTGTGGGAAGGTTGATGATCTTGGAGGTCCTTTCCAACCTCAGCAATTCCTTTTCCAGCTCTTTGGGTGATGTCCTTCCATGCCCCGTGACCGCAGCCACGGCACCAAAGCTGATTTTTAGGATTTTGGGGCTGGCAATCCCTCCCGTTCCTTCACCTGTGGATCCCAAGGTCTCCTTGCAGCTGGAAAAGTTGTCCCAGGTGAGGCTGCCCGGGATTCCACGGGAGCCGTGTAATTAATGGATGGTAATTAGGCAGAGTGGCTGTTTTCTGGATAATCACTCCTGATTTTGGCTCGGTGTTGGAGAAGGTTTGGGATAACGCGCGCAGGGAACGTGGCCGGGAGTGGGAGCAGTCCAGGGGGTGTTTGGGGCTGTGGATGGGCCAGGGAAGGTGACAGCGGCTGGCACCTGCCTTGTCCCCTCTCCTCCTGCTTTAACTTCCCGCAGCTGCCGCCCCAAATTTGCTGCAGCTGAGCCAGACCTTCCTCTCCATCTTCCTCCTCCTCCTCCTCCTCCCCGACTCCTCCCTTGCTCCAGCTCGGGGCTGTTTGTCGCCAGCCCGGGGACACGGTGGCGGCTCTGTGTCGTGCCAGTGCCACCTGCTGCCAGCGCCCAGCCCGGCACCCTGAGCACCCTCGGGTGCCGCTGGGTGCGGGGCGTGGGACCCTGTCCCCGGGCCACCTCCTGGGGCCACCAGCTCTCCGGGCTCTGCCCCTTTCCCTGCGGAGGGAGCCGCGAAGGGGGGGACAGTCCCACCCCCCCCTCGCTCTGTCCCCCCCTTTCCGGGGGCTCTCAGGGCCAGCGGGGGGTGGCACTGTCCCCTCTGCCCAGCAGGTGGCCCCCGTGCCCCACCAGTGGCCTCCCAGTCTGCCCAGTACAGGGCAGAGCTGGGCCCGGCGCTGGGTGCCCTCCCTGTCCCCCTGCAGTGTCCCCATGGCTGCTCTGTCCCCACTGTCCCCTGGGTGCCAAGTGCCACCCGCTGTCCTCCCTCGGGGCGCCGGGAGGTGGCTGTGGTTTGGGGGGGTCACTGCTGGGGTGACATGGGGGGACAGGGACACAGAGCCGGTGGCAGGAGCTGCTCCTGCTCCCGGGAGGTGTCACCCTGCCCTGGGGGCACCCGGCGGTGTCACCCTGCCCGGTCTGTGCCGACGTCAAAGGGCAAACCCTGAGCCTGAGGCTCCCTGGGATGTGGGTGACACCTCACGGGGCTCTGGGAGCCATCGTTGTGAGGCTCTGGGTGACATTCCCATGGGACTCCGGCTTTTACCACCGTCGGGCTTTGGGTGCTGTCCCCAAGGAGCTTCGGGTGCTGTCCCCAAGGAGCTTTGGTGCCATTCCCACAGGACTTTTGGTGTCATTCCCATCGGGCTCTGGGTGCTTTCGCTGTGGTGTTTTGGGTGCCATCCCTACGGGGTTTGGGTGCCATTTCCATTGGGCTCTGCCTGCTGTTCCCATCTGGCTCTGGTCAGTGCCACCCCCGTGGGGATCTGGGTGCCATCCCCAAGGGTCACTGGGTGCCACCCCCGTGGGGATCTGGGTGCCATCCCCAAGGGTCACTGGGTGCCACCCCCGTGAAGATCTGGGTGCCATCACCATCAGGCTTTGGTTGGTGCCACCCCACAGCCCCTGTGACAGACGGGGACAGCCCAGCGCTGGCAGTTGCTCAGGGCTCTGGTCCTGGGGCTGCTCCTGGTGGGAGCGGGGCATTCCTGGATTTGTTCCTGTGCCAGATTCCAGGACCTTCCACCTTGGGAACCACTCCCCATCCCTGCTGGAGATCAGAGCACCTTGGATCCTGCCCCAGCTGACGGGTGCTGTGCATCCATGCGGATGCACCCCGGGCCCCAAGTGGGCACCGGGAGGAGATGGGCCCCTTGTGGTGACCCCAGCGTCCCTGGGGGACACCTGAGCCTCTCTGCCTGCCCCGCGCCGGCTCCAGTTACGGCCCGAATTGTTCCTCCCGGCTGGAAGAAATGCCGTCAGCGCCGGCGGATCGGTGGCCATTACTAATGCATGACATTCCCGCGGGACACGGCCGTGTCCGACCCCCTGCAGCGGGACCGGGACCCCCCCGAGCTGTCTGCACCCCTTGGGAAGGGCAAGAGGGGCAGGGGTGGGGGTGGGGAAGGGTTTGGCTCCCTCTTCCTTCATCCAGACCCTGAATGCCGGCTCAGGATGGCTCAGGATGTGCCTGTCCAATGGAGCAAGCCAAGGCCTGCGGAACACGTGCGTTCCCAACTGGGGCGCGAGCACGGTGGGGCTGGAGGCGGAATGGACCTTCCCAGATGGGTCCCAGTGTCCCTGTCACATCCCAGGCCACCCGGAGTGCTCCCGCAGAGAACGCTCCCAGCTCAGGGCACGTTCGGTGACAAATATCTCTGTTTCCCCATAACCGGTGATTCCAAGCCTTTTGCAGCCGGGGGTTCTCCCTCCCTGCTTTGCTCCTTCCCAATTTTTTGCTCTTTTCCCTCAGTTCCTCCCTTTATCTCCAATTTTTCCCTCCCCACTTGAGCACAGTGATGGCGAATCCAACAGCTTCACCCCACACGCAGCCCAGCCCAAAACCCCCCCAACCTCCTGGGATGGGGATGGGAGGAGGACGGGGATGGGGATGAGGACGGGGATGGGATGGGATGGGGATGGGATGGGGATGGGATGGGATGGGATGGGATGGGATGGGGATGGGATGGGATGGGATGGGATGGGATGGGATGGGATGGGATGGGATGGGATGGGATG
>NW_024580669.1:311823-313860 GCF_017639235.1 Corvus kubaryi | reverse complement strand
TGGGATGGGATGGGATGGGATGGGATGGGATGGGATGGGATGGGATGCTCATCCCTGCACATCCCAGCTCGGGCTCACACCCAGCAGGAGGAACAAGGCGACCACCTCCCTGTCCCTGCTTCCATCCCAATTTTAAGCCGGGATCTCATGGAACAGGGAGGATTTTGCCACAGAATGTGCCGGGGAAGGTTCCCTGGCTAATGCACCTCGGCTGCGCTCCCTCATCCCCGCACATCAATATTGCATTATCCTTCCATCCCCCTCTGAGCCCGGCCAGGAGCTGCAGAGAGAAACCCGGCCCCGGCAGAGCCCCCACCCGAGCGCCGCCGGGGCAGCCGTGCCCGACCCCCTCCACCTTTCCAGAGGCTCTTCCAGGTCCATCCACATTAAATATTCGGCAGAGGAACAAAAGAAGACGATATAAATTTTTAAACAGGGCCATTTGCTCCGCTCGGCTTACGCAGGATGAGGCCTCCGCGAAATTTTGTCCGCACCTTGGCGGAGCCGAAATATTGATAATGCCGGGGAGAGGGATGAGCCTGGTGCTGAGGGACCCATTCCGTGCTTGGGGCGGCACCAGGCAGGCCATCAAGGTGTCCCAGCCTTGGGATCATCCCTTGGCATGGGAACCATCGCAGGTGCCTCCTTGCTTGGGGCCATCCTGGGAGCTCAGGGACCACCCCAGGCTCTTGGAAATCTTTCCAGGTTTTTTCTTGCTTGGAGACCATCCAAGGATCTTGGGGAGGGATCATCCTGGTTTGTGGGGATCATCTGGGATGCTTTCCATCTTGGGGACAGTTTTGGAGTCTCAGGAACCATCCTGGGTTGGTCTCAAGGACCATCCCAGGCTCTTGGACACCGTCCTGGGGTCTTGAGGATCATCCTGACTTCTGGGGATCATCTGGGGTGCTTCTCTTCTTGGGGATGATCTTGGAGTCTCTGGAAGTGTCTTGGGATCTCCAGGATGCTCTTGGGGATTATCCTTGCACCTGGGGACCACCCAAGGTGCTTCATTGCCTGGGAGCAGTCCTGGAGTCTGGGCATGGGAACCATCCAAAATTCCTCCCTGCTTTGGTACCAGCCCAGGGTCTCAGGGACTGAGATCTCTGGGAATATGGACCATCCAAGGTGCTTCCCTGCTTAGGGACTATCCCGGGATCTCAGGAACTATCCTGGGCTCTTGGGGACAATCACTGCACCTGTGGGAACATCCAAAGTGTCTCCTTGTTTGAGGACCATCCCTAAATCTCAGGGACCATCCCAAGGCTCTTGGGAACCATCCGGATTGCCTCCATGCTTGGGGACCACCCCAGACCATGGGAACCATCCCAGGCTATGGGGACCATCCTGGGTGCTTCCTTATTTGAGGACCATCCTGGAATCCTGGGAAGCATCCAATGGGATGTAGGGACCATCCCAGGTGCCTCCCTTCTTGGTAACTGTCCTGGGCTCTTGGAGACCACCCCTGACTCGTGGGAACCATGCAAGGTCTTGGGGACCATCAGAGGTACCCCCACGCTTTGGGACCACCCAGGACCCTCCTTTCTCCGGCACCACCCCGGGGTCCCACAGAGCAGCATCCCAAGCGCATCCCAATCCCCAGGATCCATCACCCTCACCCCCATCCCAGCCCCTGCTCCTCCCCTTGTCCCTCCCTCCCCTCTCCCCCCATCTCTCTTGGGGGGCAGCCCCTCCCCGAATCCCCTCTGCTCCACGGCCCAGGGGGTTTAACCCCCAACAACAAAAAATCCCGGGAAGCACCGACCGGCTTCTCCCACCCTCCATCCCGGCGGCCTTCGGCAACCCGATCCCGGTCCCAGCGGGCAGCCTGGCCCCAAACTGGTCGGGCTGGTTTGCGGCGCTGGAGGCCAGCGCTGCACACGCACCTCGGGGGCGGGGGGCGGCACTGACCCCCGGTAGAGATTTATATTTTTATAGATTTTTATTTTTATATATTTATGGGGTTTTATCTGGCTTGCACCTGTGTGGTTACGTTGCGGGAATTTGTGTGCGATTTGGGGCCGGGGGGGGGGGGGG
>NW_024580669.1:305775-311423 GCF_017639235.1 Corvus kubaryi | reverse complement strand
GGGGGGGGGGTGGCCCAAGGTGAGCCCGTCCCCCCCCTCCCCGCCCCAGGCCCGGCTCCACCTTCCGGGGCACCTGGGCCAATTGGGAGCCGCAGGGGGGGTCCCCCGGCCGGGCTAAGGCCGCCGCCGCCGCCGCTCCCCGCCACTTGGGCGAGCGCCGGGACGGCGGGCGGCGGCGGGGACCCCCCCCCCGGGGGTGCGGGGTGGGGGTGGGGGGGGTCCCGTGGCCGTCCGTCCCCCCAGCCCCATGGTGACACTCCCCCTCCCCCGTCGGGGCCCGGTGTGGCCGCCCGGAGCCGAGGCAGCGCCCGGAGCAGAGGTAAGTGCGGCCCTCGGCCCCGGGGGGGGCGGGGCCTGCTGGGGCCCCCCCCGGGGGGCGGGGGGCCCCCCCCTTGGAACCGCTCCCTTCCCCCCGCGCCCGCTCCCGGCAGGACCCGACCCCGGGGCGGTGCGTCCCCCCCTCTCCCCGCTTTTCCTCGACGTGAGGGTCCCCCGAATCCCTTCGGGCTGAGCCCCCCCTGCCTCACCGCCCCCTCCCAGCGCCCCCCATCCTTCCCGGGGTCCCCCAAACCTCTGCCGTCGGGGCGGTGTCGCAGCGGCCGCATCCCAGCGGAGCGATGCGAGTGACAACGAAATCGCGGTCCGGCCCCACCGCCCGCAGCCGCAGCTGCACCCCGGCCTTGGCGGGGTTGTTTGGGGGCTCAGGGGTGGCCCCCCCGCCCCCCGGGTGCGATCTGTGGCCGCTCTGCAGCCCCGATGGCAGCTCCGGTGTCACCAAATAGCGCCGGTAACGAAAGCCCGGCTGAGGGGGACCCCGTAACGTGGGGGCTGCTTTGGGGGGCTGTCCAAGCCCCCCAACCCCTGGGGTACGTACGCCCCTGCCCCGCCCGATGCTGCGGAGTGTGGAGGGACCCCCGGGGGCTCAGGCGTGTCCCCAGCCCTGCTTGAGGACACCAAACCTCAGTCGGGGGTGGCAGGGTGGGGTCCTGCCCCGGGCTGGGGGCTGCTTTGGGGTGAGGGGGCGTCCCCCGGGCTCTGGGGGGGGGGTCATGGCCGGTGTCTCGGGCACTGCGGCACAAATCTGCCCGGTTTAACCCCGAAATGGGGCTCCCAGCTGCACACGGCAGCTCTGTCCCTGTCCCGGTCCTCTGTCTCCATCCCTGTCCCCATCTCAAGCCCCATCCTCATCCTCGTCTCTATCCCTGACCAAATTTCTGTCTCTATCTCTCTTGTGGTCCCTGATCCCGTTTCCATCTGCATCTTTATCTGTCCCCATCCCTGTCCCCCTCTCTGTCCCTGTCTCCATCCACATCTCCATCTCCATCCCCATGCCCGTCCCTTTCTCCTTCTCCTTCTCCTTCTCCTTCTCCTTCTCCTTCTCCTTCTCTTTTTCTTCTCCACCTCCTTCTCTTTTTCCTCTTTCTCATCTCCATCCCCATTCCCCTCCCTGCCTCTATCTCCGTCCCCATCTCCTTCCCTTCTTGTCCTTGTCCCATCCCCAATCCCCTCCCCATCCCCACCTGGCGATTCCCATGGCCTGGGGTCCTGCAGCCGCCCGTGTCAGGGTGCCGAGGATGGACAGGTGCCCACCCCCACTGCCCCCCATGGCAGGGCAGACACCGGCAGTGGCCACATCCAGGAGCCACCACGTCCCTGTCCCTGGCCGTGGCAGGGGCAGTGGCCAAGCACCATCTTGGTGCTGTCGGTGCCATGAGCATCCGCAGGCGACTCCGGTGGCCTTTTGGGCTTGGGGATGGCGTTTTGCCTCGTTGGCCCCCAAAACGTGGCTCAGGGGCCAGGGGACCCCCATGTCCCCATGCTGAAGATCTCAGGCCTTGCGGCAGAACCCTCCGGAGCCCTCGGAGGGGGCTGCGGGAGCGGGGCCGGGGGGGCCCCGGGGGGGCAACATCCGCAATGCGGCAGCTCCCAACGTCATGAGCCGGGGTGCGGCGGCTCCGCAGAGGGGCTGGCTCAGCCCCAGGGCCTGGGCTGCCGCAGTGGCCTTGGGCGGAGGCAGGGGGACAGGGACAAAGGGGGCACCCCAAAGCCGCCGCCGCCCCGGGGATGTTGGGGCGCGGGCGGCTGGCGGGGAGAGGCCGGGTCCCGCCTGGCGCGGTGCCGGGGCCACGCGGGCGACGACGGCGCGGATTAAGGCGAAGCCGTCGCGTTCAAAGTCACGCCAAGGATGGCAGCGGGCTCGGCCTCGCCCGCGTCCCCTGGGGAGCGGTGTCCCCAAGCCACCGAGGCGCCAGGGCGGTGTCCCCCAGGTGAGGACGGTGCTGTGGTCACGGGGGGCTTCTCTTCCTTTAGGGCTGCTTGGCTGAGCGCCATGGGCGTTTTGGGGCTTCTCCAGGATTTTTGGGTGCTTCTCTGGGGGGCTTTGCTGTTGGAGCCCCAAAGGTGGGTGCAGGTTGGGGACAGGTCTGTCCCTGCTGGCCTTGACCCCTCCACGCTCCCCAAACCGCGGGGATGGCCGAGCTCAGCGAGTGCCGCTGCTCGTCTTTGTCCCCAAATTCGAGGCTGGACGAGGTGTGAGGGTCCAGGGGCTGCATCCTCGAGGGGGGTCAGCTCCCAACGCCGGGCCCGGGGCACCCCGAGCTCATCCCAGGCCCGCTCGGCTCGTTGGGGCCTCGGCTTTGCCGACACAAAGGAGACTTTGTGCCTTCCTCCTCCTCCTCCGCCACCGCCGCGGCCGCTGGGGACGGTGTCACTGCCAGCCGGGGGGTCCGCGACCATCCGGGGGGGCTTTGCCACCATCCGAGGGGGTTGCAAGTTTTTGGGGGGGTCTGCGGCCATTTGAGGGGATCTCCATCCTCTTGGGTGGGTTCATGCTTTTGGAGGGTCTTTAGCAATGAAGGGGGTTCGCACGTTTTGGGGGTTTGCCGCCATCTGGGGGGTTTGCAACTTTTTGGGGGCCTTGCGGTCATTTGGGGGTTTGCAGCCATCCAGAGGGTCTGCATCCTCTTGGGGGGGTTGCAGTTTTGGAGGGTCTGAAGCCATCAAGAGTCTTTTGAAATTTTTGAGGGGGTTCAGCCATTCAGAGGGGTTGTGGCCTTTTGGGGGCATTGCGGTAGTTTTTTGGAGGGGAATTTGTCATCTGGATGCTTTACAAGCATCCAGGGAAGATTGCAAACTTCGGGAGGGGGGCTGCAACCATCCAGGGGGTTTTTAACCTTCTGGGGGCTTGCAACCATCCAGAGGGGTTGCGAATTTCGGGGCGCTTTCAGTCATCCATGGGGGTTGCAACCTTTTGGGGGGTTGAAGCATTCTGGGGAGGTTGCAGCCGTCTGGATTGTTTGGAATTAATCGGAGGGATTGCAGCGTTCTGGGGGGTGTAGAACCATCCAGAGGCTTTGCAACATTTTGGGATTTGGGACTGTTTTGGGGGGCTTGTGGCCATCTGGGAGAAGTTGCAACATTTTGGGGGTCTGGGACCATTCTGGGGGGTTTGCAGCCATCCCAGGCGGTGGCAGACCTGGGGCTGGCACTCCTGGATAACCCAGCAAAGGCAGCGGCTGGGAAATGGCTTCCAGCATCCCCATCCCAAAAAATCCCCAGCTCTCCACCAGCCGAGCTGGGGACCGGATCCTCCCCACCCTCCCCGGGGCGAGCATCTCCCTTTGCTTGGCCATTCCCGAATCATTTTGCCGATCGATAACAATTGATTCCCATTTTTCCCATCGCCGTTCCGAGGCCGGAGGCCGGGCCGAGGGCGTTGGGCTCCTAACTGTGAATTTGGGTGGAAATCCAGGGGAAAAAGGCAGGTGTGAGCTCGCTACTCCTGTTCTGTGTATGGCACTGGTAGAATTCACTGTGCAACCCCGCGGTCAGTGAATTACCATAGGGCCATAAACAGAGCAGAGAAAGACCCGCGAGCCCCGCGGGGCCGTCGCCGACGCCGCCTGGCCCGTTTTGGCACTAGCACATTTTTGCTTTGATTTGTAGCTTTTGAGCAATTATGTGTAGTGCCAATATGGGAGAGGGCGGAGAGAGCAGCGCCGGCGCGGGGATGGAGGAGCAGCGGGGCTGCGGAGGGGGGTTCGGTGGGACGGGATGGTGGAAACCCCTCTGGAATTGCTGGGATGAGGGAGGGATGGCCACGGACCGAAGGCATGGTGACATTGAGGTGGTGTCCATCCCAACGTGGTGTCCCAGCCATGGGGACACCTCGGCCAGGCCGTGTCCTCGTGGTGGCCATCACGAGCAGGATGGACCCCCACTCCTTGTCCCCTCCCGGACACGACTCCCTGGGGTTGAGCCGAACGTCCCCACGGGGGATCTGGAGCTGCGTGTGGGGTTTTTCGTCTGGATGGGTGAAATGATATTTTTCTTCCTATTTTTTGCAGCTTTCCAGGCCCGGCACCGCGGCCGCGTGTCCCTCGTTGTCCCCAGGCTGGGCCTGGCTGCCGAGACGGTGCCGGCGGTGCCCGGCCCCGGGGCTGCCTTTGGCAATGGTAGAACTCACACTGGTGCGGTAGCAGGATCCGGTGGTTCTAGACTTGCCAACTACGGCCCCGGGGCACCGCCGCGGACACGGGCCCCCGGCGTCCCCCCAGCATCCCCCCGGCACTCCTGGATGCAGCCCGGCATCCCCCAAACCCCCAGGGCTCTGCTGCCGGGCTGGGAGGGCCCCGTGGGGTGTCCCGCTCCATCCGCTGTGGATTTGGGGGGATGTGATTTGCGCTGGGTGTCCTGCACACGCGGGATGGGGGGATGGTGATGCTGAGGAAGGGGGGTCTGGCATCCCCCATGAGAGGGGGGAAAGCCGGGATCTGCGGGATACCGGTCATTGGAGCAGCGCGGCCACGTGTCCCCAAGTGACTCCGGGCGTCAAGGGCTGATCCGGCCCCGCGGTCCGGGCAGGGCCCTGCGGGGGTGGGATTAGGCCACCAGCCCCTACCCCAGCCCCGGATCCAGCCCCCGCTCCCGGATCCAGCCCCCGCTCCCGGATCCGACCCCAAGCCAGTCCCGTGTTTCTGGGGAGGGAGGAAACTGAGGCACGGACGATGCAGCCGGCGGTGGCAGCTGCCACAGGTCCCCTGCCCGTCCCCAGGTGCAGGAGGAGGGGTGGTGCCGGGTTTTAGGGGCAGGGGCTGTCACGGGGAGGGGCAGCTCTGGGCTGATTTGGGGGTGGGGGCTGTGCACGCCCCTTCCCCCCGCGGCCCGGGCTCGGCTGTGGCCGGGCTGTGCCGGGATATGTAGGGCAGCGCTGGGTGATTACGGGGCTTTCGGCATAAGCCCGCGGAGATTGGATCACACTGGATTAGGCTGCACGCTCCAATCATCCTCCCTGCGCCGGGGGGCGGGGAGGGACGGACGCACGGACGGACGGACAGACGGATGGGGGGTCCCCATCGCCCTCCTGGGGCAGGTGGGGGCTGTGGGGGCACAGGTGTCCATGTGTCTGTCTGGTCATTCATCCGTCTGCTGGTCCAGGTAACAGACACCCAGCGTCTGTCCATTCCTGCAGCCACGTCCATTGGCTGTACGGACACCCATCCCCTGTCTGTCTGTCTGTCTGTCTGTCCTGGTGTGGAATCATCCATCCACCCTCCTGCCTTTCCATCCGTCCATCCATCCGTCCATCCATCCATCCATCCATCCATCCATCCATCCATCCATCCATCCATCCATCCATCCATCCATCC
>NW_024580669.1:245961-305765 GCF_017639235.1 Corvus kubaryi | reverse complement strand
TCCATCCATCCATCCATCCATCCATCCATCCATCCATCCATCCATCCCATCTAACTCTCCATCCATCTGTCCGTCCATCCCACCCCTGACCCATCTCCCAGTCTGTCCATCCATCCCTCCCTCCACCCCCCAGTGCTGGATTTAACCCCACCCCCACTCAGCAGTGGGGCCCTGCCCTGCAGGGGGTGGGGAGTGGTGGGGTCAGGGGTGGAGCATCCCCAAGCCCCACCCCACTGACCACACCCCCACTGACCACGCCCTACTGACCACACCCCCGCTGACCACGCCCTACTGACCACACCCCCGCTGACCACACCCCCGGCGCTCCACCCCTCCCCAAAGGCTCCACCCCAAAGTGCAGCTGGTGCCCGCCAGGACCGAGTTCCCCCGGGATCAGCTCCCTGTTGGGGAGCATCCCAAGGCCTCCCCTCCATCCTGGCCCTTCCCAGCTGCAGCGGCGGGGCTCATCCTGAGCATCCACCTGCATTTTTGGGGTCAAATCCTGACATTTGAGGTCACATCTTGCAATTCAGGGTCCTCCCTGGGCACAGCAGTGCTGGCATGGGGGGATAGAGACAGAAAGTCCACACAAAGACCCCCCCCAACGCCTGGAGGACCCCCCTGTAGCGCCCAGGCTGGGGGAGGGAGCGGGTCCAGCCCCACCAGTGTCTCCCAGTATGAGCTGGAGGTTACTGGTGCAGGGAGGGAGTGGGATCAGCCCCACCAGTCTCTCCCAGTAGGATGTGGAAGTTATGGGTGCAGGGTACAGCCCCACCAGTCTCTCCCAGTATAAAGTGGAGGCTGCTGGTGCAGAAAGGGAGCAGGGTCCAGCCCCACCAGTCTCTCCCAGTATAAAGTGGAGGCTGCTGGTGCAGAAAGGGAGCAGGGTCCAGCCCCACCAGTCTCTCCCAGTACGAGGCAGAAGCCGCTGGTGCTCGGGGGCTCCAGGAGCTGCCCCAGCAGGAGGCCCCGACCTGCTTATTAAAGGCCGATTAACGAAGATTAAAACCTCCCAGCAGCGTCTGCCAGGCCGAGCTGTCTCCCCCGGCCCTGCTGCCAGGTCCAGGGCCCCTTTGGGGCACCCCAGCCCGGCCATGGGATGTTCTGGGGTGCCCAGGGGTCCCCAAACCCCCAGGTCACCGTCCCAGCCAGGGCAGCACGCTCCATGCCGAGGGATCCGCTCCAGCTCGGCGGGAATACCCGGGAGCATCCCCAGGAAAGCAGCCCCATTCCTCCTTCCTGCCCTTCTCTTTGTCCTTCCAGCTTTTCCTGCTCTTCCTCTCACCCCACGCCACAGAAGCCCCCGCAGGATTCACCGGATCTGGCAACCATCATTCCAATAAAGCTGCTGAAACCCATCCCCGCGTTTCCCGGCTCCTCCTTGGGTTTGCGCTCCCAAAAAACATCCCCCGGCTCACCAGGACCTTGGGGGTGAGAGGGGGCTGAAAATCAAGGAATTCAACCCAAAAGGCAGCTCAGCCCCTGGGTGGGAGCACGGGGGGATGCTCCAGCACTCCCAAGGCATCCATCCAACCCCAGATTGATGCAGGAAGAGGAAAACGAGATAAATTGCACCAAAAAAAAAAGGATGAAGCTCCAAAACCATCCCAGCGATGCTCAGCTCCTCCTCTCCAGCCCCAGCGTGGGAGGGGGGAGGAACCAAACCCCAAAAAACACCCACCAGGAAGGGAGGATGGCAAATATTCCCAAAATATCCCCAAAATGCCCCCAAAGAGGAGAGTTGGACAGCCGGGTAGACACATTTGTAACAATTTATTGAATGAGGCAATAATAGACACTGGGAAAACAAGGGGGGGGGTCCATGCTCTGCTATTTGCCTGGTTTTTGTCTTTTTCTTTTTTTTTTGGGGGGGGGGGGGAACCCTCTGGGACTAAAAGAACCTCATTTCATGGCAAAGAAAAAATTGACTTGAAAAGCCACCGACATCTTCACAAGGACGATAAAAAAATAATCATTAGGAAAAAAAAAAAAAACCCAAAGAAGATCCGTAAATCGGAGAGAACCAGGACTGTTTCTGTGGAAAGATCTCCCTCCCCTCGGAAAAGGACCCAAGAACTGTATACAAAGAACATGTGATAGGTTTGTTTTTGTGGGGTTGGTTTTTTTCCCCCCATAAAAAACAAGTAAATACAAGAATCTGAAAACTTCCTCGAAGGCGGAGCGAGATGTGGAGAACTTGAACAGCCACTTGGAAATCATAATAAACCCCCCCAAAATAATCCCCCAAAAATGAAATCCCATGGGAAATGCTTAGGGGGGGGTTTGGTTGGGCACCAGGGTTTGGCCCATGGGGACACTGAGTAAAGTCTGTCCCCCCCCAAAAAACCCCCCAAAGGCTTCTTTTAACCCTCCTGGGAAGGGTTTTGGGGTTAAAAACCGTGCTGGGAGAGGCACAGGGCAGGACTGGGCTGGGGCGGAGGGTTGGGGTGAAGAGGGTCCCCCAAAGGGAAGGGTCTCGCTCGCATCCCCCCTTCCAGCGAAGCTTTTCCTGCGGGAATCAGAGGAGGAGAGGATGGGGTGGCAGCGGGGAGGGGGATGAGCCCGAGGCAGCTCTTTGGCAAGGGAAATCCTGGGAATGTGGTGGGAAAAAGCGTGGGGGGATGGGGGGGGGACGCAGCCAGAGCCCCTTTAGAGGCGCTCCCACTCCGGTCTAGAGCCACGAAACTGGGAAATAATAATAATAACAACAACAACAACAACAACAATAATAATAATAATAAAGAAGAAAAAAAACCAAAAACAACCCCAAGGATCTAAAATGGCAGGTACAAGAGCAGAGAAGTAGGAACAGGTCTCCAGTGTGCACCAAGGGGAGCCGAGCGGGGCGCGGATCCTCCGGCAGGCGCGCGGCTCCTGGAAGAGCATCATCCCTTGGGGGGGGTGGGGGAGGTTGCCACACCCCCCTGCAGTCACACATGCTTTTTTTTTTGTTGTTATTTTAATTTTTTTCCCCCAAAAAGGGGGTTTTTTTTTCCAAACTTTTTTTTTTTGTTGTTTTCTTTTCTTCCTTTTGTGGCTTTTTTTTTTGTTTGTTTTTGTTTTTTTTTTTTGGGGAGGGTGGGGGGGAGGGTTTGTTGTTTTGTTTTTTCCGGGGTGGGTTTTTGGAATATAAAAGTCCATATTAAAATCTTTGATACCTAATTCGCTGCCAGGGGCGGGCCGTGCCCGGAAGGTGCCAGCGGGTGCTGCCGGAGCGGCGCTGGCCGAGGGTGTCCGTGCTGCCCCCCGGCCTCCTCCTGCTCGATCCCACGGGGGGGAAAACGGGGCATAAAGGGTCGCTTTATTTTCATTTTCCTTTCAACCTCCTCGGAATCCAAGTCCCATCACAATTTGGCTTCTCGCTCCTCCGAGAGCAGAGTGGCGCTAGAAAAATGCACTTTACACAACATCCTCTGCCAGGATTTGTTTCGTTTTCGTTTGTTTTTCTATTTTTCTCGTTTTAAAAAAAAAAAAAGAAAGACCAAAAAAAAAAAAAAAAAGGTCAACAAAACCTTTTCGTTTCCGAAGCTGGGAGACTCAATGCCACCTGATTGCATCTCTGGAGAGGCGTAAAAAAATGAAGTCGTGTAAGAGACGAGGAGAATCGCCACGATCCCGCTGCTCCGGGCGCCGTCACTGATCCAAGGTCACCACCTCCACCGCCTGCCCGTCCATGGTGACGGCAGTGTCCGCTATCCTCGTGGTCACCGGCGCCATCGCCACCTGCACGGGGCCGTTGCCTTGGGCCAGGCTGGTCACCACGGTCTGGTACATGCTCACGGGGATCTGCACGAGGCCTGCGGAGACAGGAGGGAACAGGGGCGGCGTTGGGAGGGAGTGGAGCGGGAACGGCGGCCCTGAGGTCCCCAGGGGCTCGGGGGCTTCATTTGTGCTGCTCTGGGGGGGGGTCTTTGGATGGCTGGAGCTCTCCTTGCCTGGAGGAGGGTCCTCAGCTCTATAGGGATGTGGAGCTGCTGGAGCAAATCCAGAGGAAGCCACAGAGCTGCTCCCAGGGCTGGAGCACTGCTGAAGCCAGGCTGGGAGAGCTGGGAATGTTCCCCTGGAGAAGGGAAGGCTCCAGGGAGAGCTCCGAGCCCCTTGCAGGGCCTAAAGGGGCTCCAGGAGAGCTGCAGAGGGACTGGGGCCAAGGCATGGAGGGACAGGAGCCAGGGAATGGCTTCCCAGTGCCAGAGGGCAGGGCTGGATGGGAGATTGGCAATTGGGAATTGCTGGCTGGGAGGGTGGGCAGGGGCTGGCCCAGGGTGCCCAGAGCAGCTGGGGCTGCCCCTGGATCCCTGGCAGTGGCCAAGGCCAGGCTGGACATTGGGGCTGGAGCAGCCTGGCACAGTGGGAGGTGTCCCTGCCCATGGCAGAGGGTGGCACTGGAGGGGCTCTGAGGTCCTTCCCACCCAAAACATTCCAGGATTCTATCCACGGAAAACCAGCAATCAAGAAGGACGCCGGCCCCCGCCCAGCTGTGTCCGTGCTGGATGAATGATTTGTGCCTTGGAGGCCTTGCTGTGCTGGATTTGCCCTCCATGAAGCCACTGGGATGGGAGCGGGGATGGGATGGGGTCGGGATGGGTGGCAGCAGCTTGGGGCCCACACCCCGGCGCTGTCGGGCTGCAGGGAGAGAGAATGAGGATGAAGAGGAAAGAAATGACATCATTTTTGGAGGAGGAACCCAAACCAGCCATGTTTTGGGATGGTACAGCAGGGAGCTGCTCAGCCAAACCCGTCAGGCCGAGTTTTCCTGGAGGCAGGGATTGCTCCCACCCCAGAGCCCATCAGGGATCACCCACAGACACGGAACACCCTTCCTACAGGTGTTTTTCCACTTGATATGCCCAGAATTGGGAACTG
Source organism: Corvus kubaryi (assembly GCF_017639235.1). Taxonomy (NCBI): domain Eukaryota; kingdom Metazoa; phylum Chordata; class Aves; order Passeriformes; family Corvidae; genus Corvus; species Corvus kubaryi. The sequence goes on along the minus strand of NW_024580669.1, from coordinate 300,902 downwards.
CGGGGCTGAGGAAGGGATAAATTCAGCTTTTCCCATCCCCTGTCACTCTGCAGGTCACTCAAACACCTCCCCACCGGTGGCACATGGGAGGATCCCGTTGCTGTGCATCCATGAGCCCCATTACAGCCACTCCCCAGCACAATTCCCTTCTTCCTGCTCCCTCTCCATCCCAGCCGGGTCCTTCTCCCCTCACAGGGAAGGGGCAGCGTGGGACCAACAAGCCCTGGCCAAGCCAAACTGGCTCCTGGCACTGGTTCTGGGCTCTCACACGTGCATGGGACACACAAAACAGAGAGAGGAAAGCAAAGCCCCTTCCTCAGCCCTTCCCCAGTCATGCATGAGTCCAGCAAAGTAGAAACAGCTTTTCCCAAGGCTGGCTCAGCTGCAGGAGGGGACCAGAGGCCTCCAGGCTGAGGATGGAGCTGGCAAAGCTTTAGCACTGCAGCGCCAAAGGCGAGTCCTGGTGAGCCAGGAAACACCAAAGCGACAATAAAACGAGGCCCCTGAGGGTTGTTGTGATGTGAACAGTGGAAGGAGGTGGAAAAAATAGTGAGGAGCACTCGACAGAGCTGGGCAGGGGAAGGGAATGGCAAATCCTGCAGGCTGGGAGGAGAAACTTCATCGTTCTTCTCCGGTATTGTCCCTGCACCCACCTCCACCTGTGGCTTGGCCAAGGGAGATTTGGCCAAGCGAGATGATTTAGACATTTCAGGAACTACCCACACCTCTACTGGGGATAAAACCAGCTTTTTGAGGTCAACAAATCCTTCCAGCAGCAGCACGGGATGGATGGCCAGCCCCCGCCACGACATCAGGTTCCTGAGCGAGGCTTTCCCGAAAAAGCAGCACAATCCCTGTGGGTTGAGGTGCAGGGAGCAGAGCTCTGCCCCACCAAGGGCACTTGTTTGGTAACGCGAGGCAGCTCCGTGTCCTCGGATAACTCTCTGTGCAGACAGGAAAGCTTAGGAGTTAATCGTGCTGACCAGGTGGGTGACCCCAGCGCAGCCCAGAGCTCCTCCAACATCCCTCCCCTCGGGGTCCTGAAGCGCTCCGTGGGCTGGGAAGTGTCCTGATCCCCCAGCCGGAGGGGCTGTGGCCACATTCACCAAGCCCAACCATGGAATTGGTTCCCGGGTTGGCTGTCCAGCACTGGCTGCCATGAACAGCGCAGGGTCAGGAGGAGGTTCCCCGCTCCCAGGGCACTTTCTGGTCAGTGGGAATTTCAGGCAACAAAACGAATGAGAAAAGAGAGCTCAGGCTCAGCCCTCCTGAAGAAAATCTCCTAGCAGACCCCTCAGGAGAACACAGCACATCCCAGTTTAAGCAGGACCTGGGGATCTGGCCTGGGATGCACCTCAAATCCCCGCTCCAGACCAACAAGCCAACTAAGCCCTTTGGGTTACTTGGGTTGTTAACCCGGAGCAGATCAAATGCCACATGGACAACGCACGGAGCAGAGCCACCACCACCCCCCCGGGCCACAGACCACGCGACGTCGAAGCCACGATCCCTCCACGCTGTCCAAACGTGCCAGACCCGGGTGCTGGCGAGCCCTGAACACCCAGCTGGGGTATTTGGGAAGGATGAGTTAATTCAGACAAGGCTTGGCCGAGCCCGGCCACCTCTCGGAGCGCGCGGAAGAGCGGGGAAGTGTCAGCGAGAGACGGTGCCGCGCAGATCCCTTTCTGCATGGGATTAACGCAAATCGCCTCAGCAGATGATGTAGCGGCCCTTCCTGCCAGGGGTGGTAACAAACCAAAGGAGGAGAGGGCTGGAAAGTCTGCTGTGCATTAGAGCCGAGCTGATCGCCCTTGGGAGAGAGACGATTAAACCGCTGAGATGCTGTAATCAGGTCTGGGATTGGCCCCGCGCTGCATCTGCTCAGACCTGCACCCTGATTAGCCCTAATCTAGCTGGCATATGTTAATCTAAAGCATGGATTTCAGACCCTTTCAATTGTATTAAAAACAGGAAATCCATTAGACAAAAAAAACCCAAAAACCAAACCCAAACCCAAACCAACTTTTCTCGAGTCTTTGAAAAATACATTTCTGCAAAAGAAGCGGAGCTGGGCTGGGGAGCGCTGCGAGGAATGGGTCAGGCAGGGAAATGGGATCCCACTGGATCCTGTGGCTGCTCAGACCGGCTCCTGTCTGTCACAGAGAGGTGATGGAGCACACACAGAGCAGCACAAACCGTGGCCACGGGCTCCCAGGAAGATGCAACCAGGCTGTGACTTTGCTACCCCTCCCTGAATCCACCCAAAAAGCCCCTCCTGTCCTTGGCAGGGGTGAGGAGCCAGCTCTGGCCAGCCGGGCACAAGGACAACATCTAGAGAGGCAGCTGGGACAGCACCAGCTCCTGCCACATCCCAGAGAAAGAAGTTTTTTGGTGGAGGATCAGCTGGATTTGGTAGGAAGGAGGGTCCGGCATGGCCGGTGACAGCCGTGGGGGAATGGGGAGGACACGAGAGTGGCCAAGGGAGGAGAAGAACCATGGAAGGCCTCAGGGGTTGAAATGGCCACCATGAATCAGGATTGGAGTCGATTGACTCGGAGGTGGCTGTGGTTGGACTCAAATGCCGGGTCAATGTTTGCAGCTGCATTTCAGCTGGGGGACTGTGATGGGCCAGAGGAGAGAATGAAACTCCTGCTGCTTCAGCAGGGAAGAGGTCTCAGCTTAGGGAAGGACAAGGGTAAAGGTCAGGCTCTGCCCGCGACCAGAGAGACACGGGATTCAGAGGGGAAAAGTTACGCCATGTCTGATAAAGAAATCTCATCTGGCACGGAGCATAAGAACACCTGCTCTGATCCTAAATTGCAGGTGACTCCATTAAACCACCCCAAAGGGCTTGAGGGGAGAAGGTTGGGTGGGTGGAATGATTCAGTGCCCGGGGAACTGGGGTCAAGGATCAGAAATGCCCTGGACATCTTGGGACCGTTGGATGCTCAGGGAGCCGAGATCATCAGTGCCAGTTTCTGCCTTGCTTTGACACCTCCTCAGCCTTGAGATCAAAGCTAGTGCAGCACGGACAAGGCTTCAGCTTCAGCTTCATTCCCAGTGCTGCAGGATATGGAATATTGTCCAGCTCAGGGACACAAGACGCCCTGTCTTCTTCCTGGTATCTTAGGCTGAGTCCTTCCTTATCTCCCATTCAGTGAAAAGAGGCTCAGGCCAAGGAATCATGGAATGGTTTGGGTGGGAAGGGACCTTAAACATCACCCAGTGCCAGCCCTGCCATGGCAGGGACACCTCCCACTGTGCCAGGCTGCTCCAGCCCCAATGTCCAGCCTGGCCTTGGACACTTCCAGGGATCCAGGGGCAGCCCCAGCTGCTCTGGGAATTCCAGCCCAGCCCCTCCCCACCCTCCCAGCCAGCAATTCCCAATTCCCAATCTCCCACCCAGCCCTGCCCTCTGGCACTGGGAAGCCATTCCCTGGCTCCTGTCCCTCCAGGCCTTGGCCTCAGTCCCTCTGCAGCTCTCCTGGAGCCCCTTTAGGCCCTGCAAGGGGCTCTCAGCTCTCCCTGGATCCTTCCCTTCTCCAGGGGAACACCCCCAGCAGCTCCACATCCTTCTGCTGTTGGGGTCCCCAAAGCTGGACACAGCTCTGCAGGTGGGGTCTCTTGACAGAGGTGGACAATCCCCTCCCCTGACCTGCTGCCCACGCTGTGGGATGAGCCATGGACAGAGTTGGCTTTCTGGACATCTGCCCATGTGGCTCCACATCCAAATGCCACGAGACCGAGTAAACCTGGCTACCCCATCCCAGGTGTGAGGCAGTCACAGCAGGCATGGATGGAGGATGGGCTGGAACGGCAGCACAGGTCCCACCACCACAAAGTCCCGTCAGTGAGGAGACCAACCCAAGGCAGCCTGGGACAAAGCTCTGTCTGGACTGGGAGCATCGAGCTGGGATCTGGCAGCAGATGGAATGAAGAACCTTCTGCTGTGAGTCCTGTGAATGTCCGGCATGTTCTCCTTACGGCAGCAGTGGGAATGTGCAGCTGGACAAGGTTCTGCGAGCCTTGGAACGCACCTGGGAGCAGAGAGGTCTTGGCTGACACCAAAACAGGAGCTGTCTCAACAACCTGGTTGGACAATGTGGACATTCAATACAGCATCCTGAAAGCTTCTTGCGGAATCTCCAAAGCCGTGTGGAATGGCTGGGAGGAATGGAATGGTGTGTAGCTCCACGCTGCCAGTCACCCATGGAGTGAGGGATGTCCTCTTGGCTTGACCCTCTACATCATAGGAAGGTTGAACGGCAGGACCTCGCATGAAACCTTTTCCACGTGGGGCTCAAACGGGAACTCAAGACAAAGTCCTGGAGGATGAGGAGGCAGGAACCAGCCCAACTCCTGACCAGACAACAGCAACCACTGTCACCAGGTTGAACGTCACCGCAAGAACAGAAAAAGCTTTTTCCTTCAAAAAGTACAAAATCTCTTCTCTGGCAGCATCGACGACAACATCTAGGAATGATCAGAGAGCCGACCTCCTGCCAAGGCAAACTCCCACGGGAACAGCCCCTGGAAGGGGAGGGAAAGGCAGTGGAGAAGCATTCCCATGGGGCTCCTGCATCAGGGAGCCAGGAGCCCCGGGCAAGGCCCAGCCCTGCGGTACCGAGCCAGGATGACGCCAACAAGAAGGGGGAGATAATGCCAACATCTCAACAGCCTCGTGCTTGAGGGGAGAATCCAAGAGTGGAGCCATTACCTGAGGGGAGCTCATGGCTCTACAGGCCATGACGTCACAGGAAACACCGCTGGGCACGGAGGAGGAGGGACACAGGTCTGGAGTGGCGAAGCAGCACGGAACTATTGCTCTTGGGAGTTCTTTTGTGGGACAAAAAGGAAAATGCACAAGGACTTGAGCGATCCCCTTGGAGCTCCTCAGAGAGCACAGGACGTGATCGGGTTCTTGCAAGGCAACCTCATCGTACGAAAACCCAGCACCTCGGCTGAGAGCTGCAGCCCCTCCAAAAGCTGGTGCTGCTGTTGGGGATCCAGTGGCTCCAGAGGCCAAGGCTGACACTTCTTGCTCCGTGTGCTGCAAGGAGGAAGTGCTGCAAGCTGTGAGCACTGCAGAGCCAGGAGTGAGCGGCCTCACAAGTCCCTCAGCCCCCAATGGAAAAGGCTAAAAAGAGCGGAATTTTCCACTGACTTTCTCAGCCGTTGACGTCCAGCTCGTTCAGAGGACTTTGTTTCCACCAACACTGAGGGGAAACCAGAGCAAACTGTGCTGAGCACCATCCCACAGAAGCCTTTCACAGTAGATACTCCTGCAACTTCTCCTTCCCCTCCTCTGGAGGCAGGGGCTGAGGAATCCAGCTGAAATTCCCATGCTCAGGAATGCACTACGGGGCCCTAGCGATGGAAGGGTTCTCGTCAACGGTTCCGAACGAGTAGATTTTAATACACACACACCCAAAAATCAAGCCAGAGGACCTCCAAAAAATGAAATGTTTGCCCTCGGTGGGCAGCACAACGAAAGGGCACTGGGCCTGCTTTGGTCCACATTCCTAGGTGTAAATACATCAAGGCTGGTGCAGGTAAGTAGGGAATAATCATCTTTTCCAATTGTCTTTTCCCCAGTAAGACATGAGCTTGAAGAACAGCATGGAAACCTGCACTTAGGAGGTGGGAAAAATCCCAGACAACAGCTAAACATAATGTTGGTGAAGCTCTGGAGCAGCACCTTCCTCACTGGAGGTCTTTTAGAGGTGGGTGAAGACCGAGAGGGGCTGGTCCTACAGAACCAAAGACCTTTCCTGTCCTCACCAACTGCAATTTTGGAGACCATGTGGAGGGTTCCTGCCAGCACTGCTCAGCACAAACGTTAGAATGTCCCACAGTTGATTTCTGTTAGATGTTTCCTTTGACTGGGAAGCTGGTTTGCGAAGATTTCCGGAAAATATCCTCCTGACCAGCTCCCTTCTGGGGGACTGACTCGAGAGGCCTTCAAGAGGTGGGGGAGGACAATCAGTGGGCACGAGGGTGTATTTTCAGGAAGATAAGCCAGCTGTCTAACGAGTTCCAACCACAGCAGCTGAAAGAAGAGCTCTCAAAGTCAGGTGTTACCCTGACAAATCCTAAACTGCCAAACTAAACGTGTCCCTTAAGGCACGAGGTGTTGACATGACACCATGGAAGGGATTTCGCCCAGAAATAAAGCATTTCAGGAATCCCACCACACTCAGCAGTGACAGAGGAGCAGAAGACATCTCTCAGCACGGACACTTAGTTAAAGATAAGATGAACTGAAAGCTCAGCCCCCCATCTCTCACCCCCTCAACTGCAAGAGCATCAATGATTAATCAGACCTCTTTTAGGATGATATTTGGAAGGATTTTTCCCATCAGAAATAGCTCAGTGCCCCATCCCTGGAAGTGTCCAAGGCCAGGCTGGACGGGACTTGGAGGAGCCTGGGACAGTGGGAGGTGTGGGTGGAACTGGGTGATCTTTGGTCCCTTCCAACCCAAACCAGTCTGGATTCTGTAATACTGACAAATCACAAAATCCCCATGCAGTGATTTAAGCTCTGAGAGCTTTCCAGGCTCTCAAGTCACAGCTCTGCCCTACAGAACCTCTGTGCCAGTCCATTCAAAACACGGAGATTTTTTTTTCCACCAAACGATAATATGCAAAAGGCTGCAGTCCTCATTCAAGATCCTCCATCACCTGTCTTTTCAGGAGCTACTCTGGTCAAAACCCCAATAAAGAACAATTTAATGAGGCACCTGAAGCTTTGAGAGCAAAGTTGAGTCAATTAATTTACATCGTAGCCTTGACTCACCCTTCGGACGAAGGTAAATGCAGGAGATAAGATACAACATTCCCATCCACAGCTGCACGGGACGCAGCCCTGGAGCCACTGCCTCCTCCCCTGCACCCACCACATCCCCATGGTCACATCTCAGCCTCTCTGACTGGCCCTGGGGGTCACCTGCCTGCTTCATAGGCAGTGGCTTGTTCTTCCCTGAGCTTTTCAAGGAATGCCTGGATGTGGCACTCAGTGCTCTGGGCTGGGGGACAAAGTGGGGATCAGGCACAGCTTGGACTCGATGATCTTGGAGATCTTTTCCAACCTAACGGATCCAGCCTGTGATTCTTTGGCTCCTCTGGATCTGTTGCAAGGAGTTTCCTTCTCTGCTCCTTCAGGGCAACGGGAGCTGCTGTCTCAGTGACCCTAAAGCCACTGGTTGATCCGGAACCTCCCGCCTGGCACCACCGGAATGGGACCGGTCAGGATGCAGCACCACATTTACGTGGCTTGTTCTTCCTCCCACTCACTCAGCTTCAGCAAAATGTTGGCATTTTGCATCAAGGTGTTGTTTTAAATAAAATCCAAGCATCCAAACTTGAGGTTTATCTCCAAATCTTGGTCAGGGACCAGCCTTCCTTCCCTAGCTGGGAGCACCAACATCTTTGGGACATCCCTGTTTTCTCCCTCCCTATGAGGAGGGAAGAGCCATGGCCTAGCCAAGATCTGAAACATCTTTGGCTCAATCTCCCTTATTTCTTCCAGATCTTTTGGGGGGCTTTGAGTTTTGGGGGTTTATTTTGGATGTTTAGGGAGTTTTGGGACTTCTTTTAAGGTTGCTTTACTTTGAGACAAAAACCACACAGCTGGAGTTCCTGATTTACAAGAATTGTCTCCTCTGGAGCCTCAGTGCTTCCATGGAAAGAGGAAGATCCCAGTGAGCCAACCTGGTGCCCAGACTCTTCCCTGGCACAGCAAAGGCCCACAGTCTCCAGCGGTGGTGATAAACCAGGCCATGTGCCATGGACCTCTGTCTTTGCAGCGAGGACAGTCCCAGGAGGAAAAAAACTTGCAAGGATTTTTAACATTGGAAACAAGCCAAAATCCCATGTTTTCTGTTTCATCCTCATTTTGATGGAGAAACTCAAAAGAAAAGGATGCTTGGGAAAGAAGCACAGCAGCAGTTCGGTCTCCTGGGGGTGGATTAGCTCCACACCTTTTGCTTTGTCTTACCTGAAGCCACCTGTCCCCAACTCCTCTCCCCTTCATGGGGTGAATTTAGAGCTGGAGAACCAGGCCTGGGCATCACCTGAGGCAGAATTAAGCTGTGCTTGCTTAAGCTCAGTCCTCACCTAGACTTGGCCCTCTATGCTGGGTCTCCAGGGCGTGGCACCTTAAACTGGAGTCGGTTTGGCATTTAGGAGAGGTGACAAACACAGGGAATGTCTCTGCCTGTGGGAAGGAAGGTTTTTACTGGACTCCAGGGCTGGAAGCTTAGAGAATAACCTGTCTAAGCCTCCGTGATGAGCTGGCTTTGGCGTGGACACACCTGAGAAGATTAGAAGTCTATCGTGGTCAATCATCTCTACACAAAACACAGATAAAAATAGAGGGAGTCCAGCAAGCCCTGAGGCCTGCTCCCGTTGGGCTTTGCTTCCCCCACAACCTGCTGGGTGTTAATACAAAACATGGGGCAGCCAGGGGTTACCTGTGCCAAGTGTCCCAGGGAGTGGGGAGAAGAAACAGCTACGGGTAAACCAGTCTGTTCCTCCTCTCAGGAATCAGGTGTTAAACCCATGAATGAGGCTCTGAACAGTCACCTAAAAGGGATCCCTGTCAGATTTTGCCATAAATGTTTTGCTGACTGCCCTGTTATGCTTTTAACATCCCCAGGGCTCTCCCAGAGGAAGAGCTGAGACTGATTCTTATCCTGCTTTTTTAAACAGCTTTTAGTGTCCTCTGTTTTCTATATGGTTTTATTAAATGGCTACTGTGCAAAGCAAGGCAGGGCTTTGCTAAATTTACTAAAATACCTACAATTAAAAACCTAAAATTACTAAAATATTTTATTACAAGTCCATCTTACAATAAAATCATTGGAATCGAATCATTGTTTTTAAAAACAACTGAAATACCCCATATCCTAATGAAGCAGATAAATATTTGGCAGAGTTTCTGCAGGGACAACACTTTGGGCATCCCTGCCAATCATAAATAGTGTGGGAAGGGAATATAGATCATGTCAAAGGCTCTACCTACCCTCCTGTGCTGTGACCCTCACAGCCCATCCTACTTCTTCCTTCAGGTTCCTGCTCCAAACCTCTAACTCCTCAGGGCTGCTGGGTGCTCCAAGGGTATTTGTGGGGTTTTCTCTTCTTTGCTTTGCTGCTTTAAAGCTGTAACAGGTCCGTGACCTTGAAAAAGCCAAACTTCACAAATCCAAAAGGCCCAGCATCCCCACAGCCCCCTCTGTCACCGCAGGACTGCTGCTGCTGAGGGCTGTTACAATCCAAACCTCTGTCCTCACTGATTCTTTCCTGAAGTCACGATTACGAGACAGCTCGGCTTGTGTCAGGCTGAAAGGAGATATCAGCACATCCCAAAGGCATTTCTACCCCAAATGGTGCCCAGGCACAAAACCCAGAGAGACACAGCCCCTTTAACCCCGAGAAACACCAAGAGGGACCTAAAGGTACAAGTGCAAAACCAGCTAAATCCCAACATTCCAAACCGCCACCACAGAAATCCACTCACCTAATGAACTCTCTGCCAGGCTCCACTTGCAACCTGAATAGTCTGCTGCTAGGATGCCTGACAATGAAATGCAAGTGTAAAAGGCTGGGAAAAGGGCAAATGCTACAGCTGGGGAGGGGGGGATTTAGTGGGGTAATTAGTGTACTCACAGGAAATGCATCCTTTGGTTTACTGGGTGAGTGCAAAAACTCAGTGACCACAGAGGAGGAGAAAACTCAGTGACCACAGAGGAGTAGCACCCCAACGTTAGGGCAGAGTAACTAAAATATTTCTAATTCCACACAGAACATTGTGTGTGTAAGGGGGAGGTAAAGTGGGAGGTAAGAATAAAGCACTGCCAGATATTTTACAAATATTTAGACGAATGGTTTAATCGGCCCAGCGAGGAAAGTCTGCACCAAAGCAGTGAAATCCATCACGGAGAAGCTCAGGCCACCTCCAACAAAGCTCTCCACAATCCCCGGCGTAGAGACGAATGAGGAGCAGAAATGGCTGCCAGAGTGGAATTTCTATGTACCCCAAGAGCACGAGGCTGGGAAGTTCATGAAATCCAGGCACTCCTTGGGGCCTGGGAGGAGCTCCATGTGATTTTAAGGCTCTGCAGGACTGGCTGGTTTCAGCTGGGCCGGTGCCGACGGATCACATGCGAGCACGGACATGGGCACATCCTCCAGAGCGTTGAGCACATGGAGACATAAAGCAGCCATTGTGCTGGCAGAAAGGCAATCTGTAACCAGATAGGCCCTGGCTCCATCTAAAAGCCATTTTCCCAGCATTTTGCTGACTTGTTCCCCAGGAGCCTCGCTGCCACAACAGGGTGCACATTCATGGCCAAGCGGCGGGTCCAACGCCACGGGTTCTCCCCCCCGTGCCCCACCAGTGCCTCTGTGCCAGGGAATTCCGGGCTCTTAACCCAACAGAGGTGACACGAACACCCCAAATGAGCTTTTGGAAGAGATAACTCCTTGGGAAGGTGTTTAAAGCTTTGCCTTGATATGGGAAGCTGCAGCTGTGGCGATCTGCTGGAGCCTCACCTTGCACTAGGTCCTGCCCAGCTACCGGGAGGTAAGTTTGGCTTTTTTCCTTGGGGAAAAAAGGGCTGGAACTGCACCTGAAGGCTCCTTTTTTCCCTCCTCCTCAAAGCACACCCTCCAAATCCAGCTAGGAAAGCATCCCTGCTCCAAAGCAGCACATCCCCAGCTGCAGCAGTGCCCCGTGCTTTGGTGTCCCCAGCCTGTCTTTTACAGGACGAGGGCCACGTTTGGCACGGCTTCCCCCCAGGTAGGACCTGGCCCATGCTCAGCAAGGCAAGCAATAAATCACAGCGCACATACGACTCAGGTGTGGAACTTTTCGTGTAAAGAGCAAGTTTTTACAGTCCACATTCCTCCTTTTTTTGTGCACCACCGTCTCCTGCTGCCCCGGCTGCGCGGCAGGCGCAATGGGTTCCCACCTCTCTCTCCTGGGAGTATTTATTCTTGGAATGCTGCTGCCTCTGGCAGATTCCTCCCTTTTAAACTCTGCACATCTGTTGCTAAAACCAAAAAGTTTGGGCTCTGGCCTGGTGACTGAAGGCACAGAACATTTGTGCCCAAACCATCAAGGCCAGGGGGCTTGGAAGCCTCCTTTGCACACCAAGAGAAGGCAACAATGGGTGCAGGGAGAGGGATGAGTTTGTTTTCCCTAAAAAGGAGTTCTCCAGCTTTTTTTTTGTCCCTGTGGGTCTCACCCTGGATGTGCAAAGGGAAGATTTGTGGCACACGGACCCGAACAGACAAAATCTGTGAGGAGAATCAAGCGGTGCAAGAGCCTGTCCTGTCCCTTCCCAGGCTGGAAAATGAGAGAGCTCTGGTGGTGGCTGGAGAATTCCTTCTGCTTTGTATTTTCTGGGATGATTCAGGCCCCAGTCCCACTGCTCTGGCTCGGATGGGAGGCCCCCAGGTGAGGAAGCACATCTCCACCAGGAGCAAACACACAGAAACCTTAAAACCCAGCCAAGTCCAAGTCTTGTTAATTTTCTGCTGCACTTCAAACCTCTCAGTATGTAATTCCTATTTGGAAGTGAGACTCAAACTTTTTTTTTGGCAAGAAAAATGTACTAGGAACCTCTGAGAAGGACATCATAACTCATCCACGGGTCAGAGCAACGGGAAACAACCAGGAACCAAACCCACTGCTGGCTGTGATCGAACTGAAACCCCCCTGGCTGCTGACTTCAAAGGAGCTGCACATCCCCTACTTATGCCAGCAATAAAATTCCACTTCCATTAGCTCCTTGTTCACCACTTAAACGCAGCAGTCCCAATTTACACAGCAATTAGAGCCCCCTAATGCTTGGGAGTACAAAGCTTTGGGGTTTTTGGTTTTTTTCCCCCCGATGGGAAGAGGTGGAAGGGAAGAGATCAGGCGGCTCAGGGGAATAGCAGAGAGCCTTTCACTGCGAGGGCTCGTGCTCAAATCTGTCCTAGGCCAGGGGAACAGATGGTCCCTCCCGAGGGCTGGGCCGTGGCTTACATGAAATAAGGGATTGTCTCAGGCCACTGGTGGACAATTTATTGCAGCCACAAACACCCTGCTGGTGGTTTCTGCTCGAGAAACCCAGGGATTCCGTGGCCATGATGTAACCGCTGCCTACCTGATCCAAGGCGCCTCATCCCTGGAGGGAACTGAGGGGAATTGCTGCCTGTGTGGTGCAAGAACCTGGATCTTGGGCTAAACCCACCTGCTTTAGCTGTCATCAGCTCCTTGGACTTGTCAGCACCAGAATGCACTCACTGAACTTCCCCTGGGAGCTTTGGAAGGTTAAAATCGTGGGGAAAACAGAGATGAGGAAGTTCAGGGATCTGTGGCAACAAGAATGCAAAACCACAGGGAAAGGAAGTTTGCTACAGTCTGAGCTGGGGATGGGAATAATAATACCATGATTAATTTTAAACCAGTTCCAAGCTGGTGCTCCCTCAGTGTTTCTGTGTCTTCTCCAGGGCACAATTTAACTTCCTGTGGGCAGATGGCAAAAAGTCCATCGAGTATCCCCGGAGCTGAAGGGGGTCCACATGAACCATCGGAAAGTGTTACCCAGAGAGGAAGTTGTATGAATGTGAGGGAATAAATTACACCAAAAGACACGAGGCTGGGAGACAGAAGTCAAACTCAGGTTTAAAAATGCCACTCATGGTTTTGGCAAAGATTCGGAGGAAACCACTCCACGAGGAGAAATGGGTTTTTTTTCAAATTCTTGGAACCTGTTTTGCAGCTCCACGAGGATTCCAGGAGGAATCCTGGAAGTGTGTGCTCCTGACCTGGCTCCAGAGACACCCAGTGGGGATGGACTCGTGCAGCCTCTCCCACCCTTCTGCTCCGGTGTGCCAGCCTGGGCCCTCGGAGCAGGGAAAATAGGGCGATTCCCTGGAATCTTCCTGCACAGCTGTTTACCCGCTGCGGATTACTGCTGTCACATGAGCTGCTTTACAGCAAAGCCAAGCTGTCTCCACGAGCTGAGAAGGTCACTGGGAGACAGGGGCCTGCAGGGACAGACACACCGCCCTCCTCTGCCACTGCCTTCCCAAAGGGGCACCGGCCTGCAGGAAAAGCGTTCCCGATGGTCAGAGGGCAGGGGAGGATGGTTTCACCTCCACGACCTCTGCACTCACCCAGTGCGAGGGACAGGAGGGCAATCCCAGGGCTGAGCCTCCTGCTGGTCCATTGACCAGGCTCCAATCAAAGTGTTGGAAGCTGGAAGAGTCCTTAGGGTGACAAATTTCCCTTCTCTTCCTTGGGTGCCCAGCAGTGTTTCGGACAAGGCCACCCAACTGTCCCCAGCCAAGGGATGCCAAGGTGGAGCTGCATCTCCTCAAGCTCTTGTGCAACCTGCTGATGCCTCAAATAGCACCCCGGTCAATCCCAGAGCAGGGAATGTCCTCTTCAACCCCAAAATCTAACAGCTGAACATCAACTGAAGAGTTTCACTTGGCAAAACAGAAATCTGAAAGTTCACTGCAGCCACTTGGGAAAATTCATTAAAAGCTCCCATCTTCCTCGCTCTGCCAGGGCAGGGCTGGTGCACGAGGAAAAACCTTTCTGCTCACAGGCTCAGGGGCTGCAGGACAGGGCTCTTTACTATGCCCCAGAGGCACGAGACAGATGGGGCTGTGCTTTTAGGCTTTAAAATCAGTCCCTGCTCCGGAGATCCAATGAAGAGGATAAATCCAGGCACAGAGTGATCCTGTGGATGTGCTCGGAAAAAAGCAGCAGGGGAACGCGGGAGGTCAGGCCCTGCTGAGGAAGCAGCTGAGGCTCTTAGGAAAGAGGGGCCGAGCACTTTTTAAGGCAAAGAAAACCAACAGAAACCTCGAGTTTGGAGACGTCCATCCAGGAGGTGGGAACGCGCATTCCAAAGAGGAGCAGGGAGCAGAAGCCACAAATTGCCCGCAGGGAGGAAACTTTGGTGCTTCAAAACAAAAGACCACGAGCTGGGTAAATGAAGAGCCAGCAAACCTCAGCGCAGGGAGCAGCCCCAAGTTGCAGACAGGGCATTTCTCCTTGCCCGGGGCTGCCTGCCGGGGGGAGAGCTCACAAAGCCCATCTCATTTCCTAAGATGCCTCCCACAGCAACAACAGCTTGCTGGGATTTCAGCCAGCTTCCCATTTGGATCAGATTGCACCCTACACCCACTGACAGCCATTAAGGGCCTGGAGCTCACAAAGTGCCCTGGGGTCAGACGAGCCTCCATCCATTCAAAACCCAGCGACTTTTTCCACAGCTCTGCAGAGGAGAGGGTGGCCTGATCCAGCCCGGCCCGGAGCCACGAGGGCACCTGTCAGGGAGGGCAGGGGCTGTGCCCTGCTGCCATGAACCAGCAGATTGCAGGTTTAGGATTAGGGAGCCCCTCTCCATCGGCCCTGATTCAGGGTAATCACAGGCTGCTCTCTCAGTTCCTCGGGTAGTGCACAGCACAGGTAAGAACAGCAGTGACATCCCCAGCCTCGCCCGTGGTGCAGCCCTGTCCCATCCCAACACGGGTGGGGATGAGGCAGGAGGCCTTGCAAGCCAAAATCTGCCAAAATCTGCACTGGAAGACGCTCCAGCTGCTCCAAAGCTGTGGGGACCACTGCCCATCCTCACCCTCGGGCAGTGAGGGGTCACTTGGGATCAGCTGAAGGAACTGCCCTGAACTCCAGACACAAATTTAGCTCTGCTCTGGGAAGCAGCTCACGAGGAGGGAGAGCTGGGATCTCTCCTTTGGGGTTGCCTGGAAGAGCAGAGATCGTGCCAGCAGCATGAAGGTGTCCAGGGATCTCTGCTGTTAAGCTGGAAAATCTTCCAGAGATGGGCTCAAAAAGCTGAGGTGGGGCTGCCACACGCTCCAGATAGTTTGGAATGAGTTGTTACTACAGGCAGAATCCACCACACGGGAATTTTTTCCTGGGAGAGAGGAGCAGCAAAGCAGAGCCTTGATTCAGGCTTCATCCACGCCCACCCAGCCTCACACTCGTGGGTTTGAACACTCGGCTCCACACCCAGCACGGATGTGTCCGGCAGAAATGGCAAAAAGCTGCTTTCCCCAGGCTGTGATGGCCCTTCCAGGAGCAGCACAACCCTCTCTGAAGAAGCTCTGCTGGTCGAGCTCTGCTGACCAAGCCTCTGATCTGGGTTAGCATAAGCGTGGAGGAGGAGGAGGAGGCCTGGAGAAAGGACTCAGCAGTATCTCTGATGGGTCAGGAGACACGCAGGACTGGGCAGAGCTGGATTTCTGACCCCACCTGTGCCCTTTCCCCTAAGCCAAGAGCTATAAATAAAACAGCACCGGGCTGGAGATGTGCAGCTTGTCAGGAGAGCGATTCCCTATCCCAGCCCGGAGGCAGAACAGCGATCCCAGATCCCGAGATCTGCTTGCAGACACCCTTCATAAACACCTCCATCCCTTCCCATGCCTACTCCTGGACTGAAATGTTTGTCTGTCCTGCTCTGTGCTTGTATTTAGGAAAAGAAGCCCACTCTGCTGGCTGCCATTCCTTTCCTGCCTGGATTCCACCACATCTCTTTCAGACAGAAGCATGTCCAAGGATTAACATTCCCATCTATTGCAGACACCCCAAAAAACCTGCTGTGATCACAGAGCCACGTGCCCTGACAGCCCCACACACCCAGAGGGGACCAGCAAAGCTCAGGATGTGGCTCTCAAAGCCAAGCTGGTGGGGACTTTGTCACCATAAACTGAAAAAAACCACCTGGAATGGTGATTTAACATGGATTTAACACGAATGGTGGTGGTGGTAAAGTCAAATGAAAAGTCTCATTAAGAGATCACAGAACCACGGAACAGTTTGGGTGGGAAGGGACCTCTCAAGGCCATCCTGTTCCACCCCTTGCCACGGGCAGGGACACCTCCCACTGTGCCAGGCTGCTCCAGCCCCAATGTCCAGCCTGGCCTTGGGCACTCCTGGGGATCCAGGGGCAGCCCCAGCTGCTCTGGGAATTCCATTCCAGCCCCTGCCCACCCTTCCAGCCAGCAATTCCCAATTGCCAATCTCCCATCCAGCCCTGCCCTCTGGCACTGGGAAGCCATTCCCTGGCTCCTGTCCCTCCAGGCCTTGGCCCCAGTCCCTCTGCAGCTCTCCTGGAGCCCCTTTAGGCCCTGCCAGGGGCTCTCAGCTCTCCCTGGACCTTTGATTTCTTGAAGACAGAGAAAAGCAGGATCCAGGGAATATAAATACATCCCTTCACCTGCCAAAAGGCCTCTTTCCAGCACCTATCCTGCACTGAGCAGCTCTGTGTGAATCCAGCTGGATTACTGAGGGGCTGTGAGATGAAGGTGCAGGAGCCTGGGCAAATATCATACAAATCCACCGAACAAACGGGCTTCAAATCCAACCTAAACCCACAACAAATCCCAGCCAAGCATCACATTCAGAGCGTTCCCAACCAGACTGACCAGTTCCTGGTTTGGGATGAAGAGTCACCACGTGAATTGTGGGATTTAACAAAAAACAGCTGGGATCCATCAAATATGAAACTTCCCAACACGACAACTCAGAAGACAATTCAGATCATCTGAATTTTCCAAAGGAAATTCAGGATCAGCCAAAAGAGCTCCAGCTTCCTGTTAGGATGGCAAAGATGGGAACTGCTTTAGGTAGTCAGACCTGTTTTAAATTCTTGCACCAGCCATCAGGCAGCTCCTCTTTCAAAATTCATGGCTAAAGAAGAAATCCTGCCCGGCCTGGAGTCGCTACCAGTCCTGCTCCCTTCCCTCTTGCAGCCCAGAACAAAAGGGAACGAACATATTGCAGCTATGCTGAGAGAGGAGAGCTGCCGTCTACCCCTCTAAATGTAATGTTAATGCCTCGTAATCAGCTTTAATTTTTAAACAGACCCAGCCCTCCTGTCCATTTCCCCTAATTCGGGACACGTGGAAGGTAAATGGCCTGCGCTTAAACCGGGCCAGCCTGGGCTGTGACAGCTGGGGAGCCTGTAAGTCTCAACTGCCTGATCACAGGAATGGATGTCAAAACTCACCAGGGGAGGGGAAACGGGGAGGGCAAGGGAGGTGCTGGAGATGCTGTGAGGTCAGGGAGAAGCCAGGAGACAAGGCCAGAGGGGCACGGCTCGTTTATGGGGTGGAAGCTCCCCGAGACCAACAGGACTGGGAGAGATGATGGAAGTGATGGAACTTCGCAAGCAAAGGCCTCGGCAGTGGCTCCCTGCCCCAGGGAAGGGGCTCCCTTTTGGGGTGCTGGGAACACCGGCATGGACACGCGGAGCAGGAACGGCTGGAAGCTTTTAGGGACAACAGCAGATCCCATCAGGAACTGAGTCACCCCTGGTGCCTCCCCAGGGCGCTGCCTCCTCCCTCTGTGATCTCAAAAGGCAGCTTTGGAGCTAAAGAGCAGCCCGGAGACTTCATGTGAGCCTTGGATACAGAACGGGGGCACAAAACTGCTTGGGAGGCTCCTTGTGCTCCCCTGGCACCGCTGCCCTTGCAAAGAGGAGAGAGGCCTTGGAACAGCCCGAGTGCTCACCAGAGAACAATATTTTTCCCCAAGAATCATGGAATGGTTTGGGTGGGAAGACATCTTAAAGATCCAGCTCCAACCTCTTGCCACGGGCAGGGACACCTTTCACTGTCCCAGGCTGCTCCAGCCTGGCCTTTGGGCACTGCCAGGGATCCAGGGGCAGCCACAGCTTCTCAGGGAACCCTGTGCCAGGGCCTGCCCACCCTCCCAGCCAGGAATTCCTTCCCAAAATCCCATCTGACCCTGCCCTCTGGCAGTGGGAAGCCATTCCTGTAAGCCCCATTCCTGTAAGCCCCATAACACACCAGAAGGCTGCTGTCAGGTCTCCCTGAAGCCTTCTCTTCTCCAGGCTAAATAAAGACAATAAAATGAGGTTTCCCTACCCCAAAAGGCCAAACTGTCCCCAGAAATGACCATTCTGTGTTCCCATCAAGGGACTTTTCGAGGAAGCCCAAAGGGATCCACTCCAGCCCCCGCCCGTGCTGGGCTGTGCGGGGCCGGTTCCATCCCACACCTGGGAACGGGACCCAAGGCAGCTCTGCCCATGGATGTGGCACAGCAGGGACTATTTTTAGCCCCGGTTGGTGGGCAGACAAATCCTAATCAGCAGCAGTAGCCGCCTCGTCAGCAGTGGCAGGATGTCAGAGCAAAGCCGGCCGGTGGCCGTGACAGCCCCGCGTCACAGGGACGGCTCGGGATTAGCGCCGGGAATCAGGCAGGACGGGCAAACGCCACGGGAGCCGCCAGGGTGGCTCCAAAGGGCAGGGCAAGGTGTGCCAGGGATCGGCCTGCCTGGGAGGGGTCGCTGCAAACAGCAGCACTTTGGGGGCTGGGGAATGTTTTGGCTCTTGGCAGAGCGGGAATGAGCCGGCTGCTGGCATCGGAGCTGCGGCCGGTGTCCCAAAATCCCAACAGGGAATTCCTGGTCACACACAGCGGAGAGCCAGAGGCTGACAGGGAACGGGTGTGGGCACAGGGATGCAGTCAGGAACCCTCTCTCTCTACAGGGCACACGCAGGGCAGTGAGTGTGGTTGGAATCATGGAATCATTAAGGCTGGAAAACACTTCCCAGATCGAGTCCAACCATTCCCAGCACTGCCAAGGCCACCACTGACCCACGTCCCCAAATGCCACATCCACGTGGCTTTAAATCCCTCCAGGGATGGGGACTCCAGCACTGCCCTGTTCCAATGCCTGACAACCCTTTCAGTGAGGAATTTTTCCCTAATATCCTAAACCTCCCCGGTGCAATTGGAGGTGTTTCCTCTGGTCCTGTCGCTTGTTCCCTGGGGGAAGAGACTCGGACTTGACGGGGACTAAGCTCCTTTTAACTGAGGTTTATGCCAAGGTATTTCAGCCAGAGTCCAACAGCTCCAGTGCTGATAATTATTCATTTATACACAGCAATTTGTCCTTTAGGAAACACCTCTCCCTGTTCCTGGAGCTGCTCAGCAAAGCCAGGAATTCACTCCTCTGCTCTCCTTGCTGGCAGCCACTGGCATCTCTTCTACCCTCTCATCTGAAACACACCTGCAAAAATGATTTTCCTCACCTTTCCTTCAGATTGGGATTAAATCCTACCTGTTTCAGGGCAAACCTTCATAACAAAATTCTGTTCCCACCAGGGAGGCCCTACAAAAAACTTGACTTTTTCCTTCCTGTCCTCCTGGATGCAAACATGCTGATCTGCACTTTGCCAAGCTGCTAGCGACTCATTTGGCTCCATATTCCCTAAAAAGGAGATCCAACAGGAAAAACATAAAATACTGCTTTTTAAAAAGTGACATTTGCAGCCCCTAAGCCTCCCCCCCCCACCCAAAATTTAAATATTTTTCTCGTATGAAAAAGCCACCAGGTTCCAGTGGCTCAGCATTGCACCTCCCTATCCCGAGGTATCCCAAAGCAAGGACAGGGATCCCAAAAACCTGCGCCGGGTTTTCCCAGCGTATCCGAGCGTTCTCTGGGAGACACACACAGGATAGGGAATGGGATCCCAATCCTGCCCTTCCCTCCTGGATGTGTTTTCCCTCAGAGAGCCGGGTGGGAGCGGCAGCCGCGCTCCAGGCCCGGAGCTGCCAAGAGGAGCGTTCCCATTTCCCATCTGCACGGCCAAGGCTGGGGACAGCTTCCCACCTGTTGACTTTGTGTGGGAAGCTCGGCAGCCTTGCCCAGACCTGAAGCTTTTCCAGCATTTAAACCTCTTCTCACACCGAAACCACCCCCTGGGGCAGCAGTTCCGTGTGGCACTGTCACCCCAAATGCCGCTGGGGGCTCCTTTATCCCGCACGAGACGCTCGGGGACTGACGCCGCCTCGCCGGGGTTTGCGAAAGCAGGGAGCTCGCTAATCCCCCCCGCCCACGTCAGACCCTAATGCTCTCCCCAGGCACAATGCTGGCTCACCCTCAGCCCTAAGCACGGCCCCTTTGGTTGTACAGAGAGCAAGGATTGGGTTTTTGGGACGGCTGGGGGGATGCAGAAGGGCAGGACTCGGTGTAGGCTCCTCTCAGTGCCCCCCTTTGTGCTCCCAGCAGCATCTCCAGCAGCACGGGGAGGAGATCGAGCAGGAAAATGTGCTCTGGGGACAGGAAAAGGGCAGCCAAGGGGGACGAGCAGGATCCATTGGGTCTCTGGCTGGACCAGGCTCTGGTCTGTGAAATTAATTCCCTGGTTATGGCTCGATCCCACATCTTCCCCTGCCTCTACCTTCCCAACTCTTTCCATTGTGCCTCATTCCATGCCCTGGTTTGAATTCCACTGGGTTGGAGCTTGGAGCTGGAGCTTGGAGCATTCCACTCCTCTCACCTTCAGAAACAACCCCAGATTTGTGACGACCCCGAGGCTGTTAAACCTTCCTTGGTCAGGGAGCTGCTCTGCCCCTCCCGGGCAGCCCTGCGCAGGCACAGCCCCGCCAGGAGCCTCATCAATATTTCAGGATGCAGCCGGGAAGCCCTGGCAGCTTTCAGAGCCCCCACGGATCAATGGCAAACAAAAGGCTGCAGGAGGAGGATGCTCCAGCACCGGCACCGCTCCTTCCAACGCTCACCGAGCTTCTCTCACTCCAAAAGCAGCTCCAGAGCACAGCGCTTCCTCTCAGCAGAGCATTTCCCAGCATTTTCACCGATTGGTGCTGCCACCATCCCCTCCACTCGCTCTCCATATTCCTCTGTTTAATGCCAACCACTTAGGAACAAAACCATCTGAGCCTCCAAGCGTGGGGTCACCGCTTCCTGCGTCCCCACTCCGAGCAGATGCTCCGGAGGAGCAGGAAAACCATAATGCACTTAGTTGGTTTGACACTGCATGGGAGCAGGAGATCTTGTTTCCTTCAGCTGGGAATGTAACAGATCACAAGATTATCCACAGCCCTTTCGCGGTTCGGCCACGTTCCTGGGCTCCCTGCAAGACATCCAGCCCTAGATTCCAACATATCCATGAATACACGGATGTTTCCTCCTTTCAGCCATCGTGGTTGTCTTGTAGTATTATTATTATTATTATTGTTACTGTTATACCAGAGAAGGGATGGGAAAAATGCAAAAGCGAGATAGAAGAAAATAATAAAAGAGAGTAATTCCATTTAATGGCTAAAATCAGGAGTGAAACATCTTGCCTGACCTCCAGAAATATTGATAGAAATCATGGAATGGTTTGGGTTGGAAGTGAGTTAAAGATCATCTCTTTATGGATAGTGGACACCTTCCACTACCTCAGGTTGTTCCAAACCTGTCCAACCTGGCCTTGGAAACTTCCAGGAGTGTCAAACTCTCTCCTTTTCCCTATCAATAAGATGGGGATAAATTTCTATCCTACGCTTCCAGATAGGATTTTCCCTCAGAAAAGTCCTGCAGAAGGCTAAGAGCATTCCCAGAGAGAAGCATTTATTGGGAATATCAGCAAATTAAGACCTTGCAAGCAACAGCGAGCAGGGGGAATTTGCTGGTTAGGACCATTCCGGCTCTGGCAGTTGTTTTCCCCAAATCACTCCCAATTCCACCTCCTCTGGACAGAAGGGCACAGAGCAGTTTGTTCCTGCTGCATCCATCAAATCGTGTCCAGGAGGATGCTCCCACTCACACCCCGGGCATGGAGATAAATCCTGCCGGCAGTGCCAGCGCTGGAAACCCATCTGCTCTCCCTCCCCAGACAGAGACAGCAGCAATGGATACCAACATCTCCTCCATCCCTGAGGGAGATATATTAGCTGGTTACGTAAGGAACCAACAGCATGGAGCTTCCAAGGACTCCAAAGCCCTTCCCCTTAATACCACCGGAGATTAGAGCAAATCGAAGGAGAGTGGAAACCAGGCGAGGGGCTGTGGGCGAGGTTTTGCTCACAGGAAAATGCTGCAGTCTCTCCCCTTAATGCACTCTAAATCCCATCTGATTTCCAACTCGGCTGCTAGGAAGGGGAAAAAAAAAAAAGAAGAAAAAAAGGGAAAAAAAAATAAACCAGCCCAGCCTGCATTAAAATGATATCAATGCTGGGAGAGTGAGGTGGAGTGACTCAGGGAGGGTGTGGAGAAGGGGAGTTTTTAGGGGAAGCATCCACAGGAATCCAGACCGTGAAAGCATTTTGGGAAGCAGAGCATAAAAGGAGCCAGGGGTGCAGATCTGCTTTTCCAAATCTGATTAGTTGCTGGTTTTGAGCATCCAGGGTCAGATCCTGCCTCCGATAAACACGCAGCACTTATCGCCCTCACGCCAGGCTGCCGGCAGAATAAACACAATCCTGCTCCTCCCTCGGTGCCAGATGCATTCCCAGCTCGGAGGACAGGGATTTCCCTTCATTTCTGCTCCCTCTTCAGGCTGGCTGACTCCACAGCAAGGGAATCCAACCAGCTCCGAGTCAAATTCCTCCTCCCTCCACTGCAAACTAAACATCGACGTTTCAAAGGGAGCGCGCTCCCGGCTGGATGAGGATTTTGATGGAAGTCAGCCTCGAGCCCTCACCTAAGCAGGTTCCTGCTTTTCATGCAAAGTGACAGCTCTGCCACCCAACTGTGGCCCTCCTTGGGCAATTCACGTCCAAAAAACCCCCTCAAGGTGATGTTTCTTCACAACTTCACCCTTTGCTCCCTTTTCCGGCTGATTTTGACACCTCCTTCCACTTAATCCAAATAACCAGTGGGTTTCTTGGATAATGCCATAATAACCAGTCTGAGCTTGGAAATGATCCCAGAGTCAGGCTGGGAAAGACCTCTGGGATCACTGAGTCCAACCTATGACCCAACACCAAGGCTTCAAGTGCCAGATCCAGGTGTTCCTCGAACACCTCCAGGGTCAGGCAGAAGCACGGTGCTGGAGGCAGTGGATGAGCCCCAACGAGGCACATTTGCACATTCCATTCATCCCTTGGAGCGGTTTCTATGGATTTACAGTTTTATTTCTAGTTTGAAGAGCTGCAAAAGTCACCAGATGTGGCAGAAGGGACATAACAGGTGAGAAATGCTACGGAGAATCCCTGGAACCAAGGGATCGACTGTGGTGGGAAGATGGAAAATAAAGCAGGAGGAAAAGGAGCCGAGGCTGACTCAGAAGCAGGCACCAAGCACAGAAAAAAAAGCCTTGAGAAGGGCAGGAAATAAGCAATAAAATGTTGGTTAAAGAGTTCTGGAGATGAGTTTATTACGGCACCAACTAATTGCGTTAATTGATCAAACCTGGCCCTTCCTGTGCTAGGCACAGACACACACCACGGGGAAGTTTTCCCCCCCAAAAAATAAGGATAAAGAGCCAGCTGGCAGAGGATGGGAAGAGCAGAGCCACCAGCACCACGGGAGCAAACAGGGGGTTAGTGCTCCCATTCCACCCTGAGATGATAACTCACAACTGGTCAGTGACCCCCTGAGTGAGGGAGGAGTATTTTACCACCAAAACGGTGACATTTCAATAAAAAGAGAGGCAAAGGCCGTTTTTAAGAGCCTAACTTAAAAAAACCCAAATAAAAGCTTTGCAGAAGCCTTACCATTGGCATCCTGGACTCCGGTGAGCGCCCCGACCGCTGCTGCAGTTTCCCCAGACAGGACAATCTGTCCCCCTCCTTGAAGGGTGGCCTCGGCCAGCGTGGCTACGGCGTGGGCAGCGGCTTCACTGCGGGCATGCAGAGGGGAGAGCAGGGTTAGGCACACCAAAGGAACAAATTGTTCCATTTTAACCAGGAAAACACAGGCCCAGAGAACGATCCAGAGCAGAGGGATTCGTATCTGGCCTGGATGAAGTTATGCAGAGGAGGAAATCCACGCTGGAGGAGGAATGGATGGGAAGAAGCTGCTTCCAGTGGATTTTTTCAGCTTGCAGGTGTCTTAGAACACCCCTGTGTTCTCACTGTTGCATCCTTTCACTTGGGATTGCCCAAGACTTCGGGACAATCCAAGCAGTCATTCCACATGGCTCCTTCCTGCCTTGGGACTCAGGTACCAGACCTTTGGCACTGGCACATCCTTTGGGGCTCTGCAGATTTCAGAGCTCTGCTTTCATCCCTGGTTCTGCCAGTTCACCTTGCCCTGAACCAGGCCCAGAGCTTGCCAGGACCAGCATCACCAGCTCTGGCTTCAACTCCTCCCCAGCCAAGCGGTTCAATAATTCTTTTTAATGAGGGTTATTTTCAGCAGAGTGCTGGTAAATATCTCCACACAAATGAGGCCAGGCCAAAAGCCCTTCTCGTGCAGCAGCCCTGCTGTGAGAACAGCAGCGTCAGATATTTAGGAAGGGCTGTGCACAATCCTTCCCTTCCCACACCCTCCCAGCTTCCCAGAGACTGCCTCTGGACCATCAGCTCTGATTTGTCTCTAATCCCCTTTGAAACCCATCCACACCTTTTGCTTCCCCAGCATTCTGGAGCAAAGAGCTCCACATTTAATTAGAAGAAAAAAAATTGCATTACAGTGCCTCAAACTCCTGGCTGGGCGGCCCTTTAGTCTAAGATGGTGAGAAACAGACAATAAAACCTTTCCTTTTCTGCTTTCCTCACAATTTCATACATTTCCAGTGATCTCCTTCCCAAGCTGAAGACCCCCAGCCCACTGTGGCACGGATCCTTCCTGGGCTTTGATCACTCTTGTCCTTTCCAGACCTTTTCTATCTGAGTGGTGAGCACTTCCCACACCATTCAAGATGTGAATGCCCCATCAGTTATTCCAGAAGCCTAATCCTGGCTTGTCCTTTATGCCTTTCCTTGTAACTCCCAATACTCAATTTATTCTTTTGACAATATCTGCTCAGCAGTGGTAAAACATTCCTGGAGCCAAATTTCCTACCAATTCTTACCACAATGAGCTAAAAAAAAGCAGGGATTTCCCTTGGCTTCCCCATGGATGCTCCTCCTCTGCTCATTCTCTGCTCGACCAATTGACTCAAATATTTTCCGAGTATTTTCCTTCTCTTCCCTCATTTCCTGCTTAGATGCCAAACTCTTTCCTACTGCATCCACTCAGGGTGGATTTTCAGCTCTAAACAGCCCCTCTATGTCTCAGAGCAGCTCTTAAACACTCTTAGAGCACCACAATATTTTCTTGTCTGGTTTCCCTACTCCCCTTGGCACATCCTTCTCCTGAGCCTGGAGCTCTGGGAAGGCTTTTTCCCTGCAGGAAGGCCAAGGGCAGCTCAGCAAACCTGGGATCAGGTGTAACCCCATGCCCAACCCTCCCACTTGGGAAAAAAAAAAAAAAAAACCCCACATAGAGAAATCCAGAATCCCGGAAATGTGCAAGATAAAATCCTGCAAGTTGGATTTGGGGAGATGGGGCTTTTTCCTGTAACTCCAGTGTCCTGAAAAGATCATTTGCTTTTAAAAGGGAACTTTACAGGGAAACTATTAGTAAATAAAAAGCCTAGTTGACCAACCTCATGTAGCAGACAAGAAATATCTCAAGGACCCGTACCTGGACCACAAAGAGCAGAAACAGTTCTAGGTGTGTTTGGGATTCAATCCCAACAGAAATTTGGGAGCAAACTGGGATCAAAGTGATTCCTTCAGCAGTTTCTGGATGGAACAAGGTCTTGGAGCTTTATTCCAGCCACCAGCAGTGTGGTCTGGTGCCCTGTCCCATCCCCTGGCTGCTCAGCCAACAGCCTCTAAGCAGGATCCTGGTTTGGAAGAGGAAAATTCTTGTCCACGCCTCAGCAATGGGAAACCTCCTTCACTGCTGTGCTGTGATTTCCTACAGTGCCCCTGCTCCCTCAGGGAGTGCCACAGCCATTTCCAGGTTCTAGGAACAGCAGGACAAGTTTAAGCAACTCAGCAGAGCTGAGCAAAAATAATTTGTCCTGCTGGGTGGACCTGTGGAGCTACACCTCAGATCTGAGCGCAGCCAAAACACCCTTACAGAGCTCCTTCCAGCACTGCAGCTCCTTCAGCTTCTACTTCAGAAAGACTGGGAAAAAAACCCCCCAAAAACAGTGGCCTGTGGATGAAATTCTGATTCTGAACAGAGCAGGAATCAGGAACCGTCCTGCACACACCTGGACACCGCCCGCCACAGGAATTCGCTAAGGAAAAGCCTCTCAGCAGGGTACAGAGCGGACTCTGCACCATCAGAAGGACACTCAGGAAGGAGATGCCAGGCCCAGGCTGTGCCAGCTGTCCCCTCTCCAGGTACCTGTTAAGTGCCATGGTGACAGTGGCTCCCTGCTGCATCTCCTGCGACGCTGCCACCGCCGCCTCCGCTAACGAAGCCACCGCCTGCGTGGCCTCCGATGCCTGCGTCGTCTGGATGGTCATCTCCCCGCCCTGTAGCGTCGCCCAGTTCTGCTCCACCTGGGAGGGGAACACAGGGAAAGGCTGTAGGATCAGGCATCATCACCCTCAAGGGGTGGCTGCTTCCCAAAAAGAAAGAGATGGATCATTTCAAGAGGTTTTCGCCGAGTCCTGCACTGGAAAAAGGGAGGGAGGCTGGGATCCACCTGAGGATGTGGCTGGACACCACAACCCTCACCAGCCATGAGGCTCATATTCCATAAAGATCCATAAAAGTCCTCAAAAGCCCAGAAATCCCTCTTGTCCAGCCAAATCCTCAACAAAACAGGGCAGTGCTGTTGTTGTTGTACTCAGATCACTGCCTGCCAGCCTGGGCTGTTCATTAATTAGCTGTGCTTAATGGCCATAAATTAAAACACAGCAAGTTCCACCTCACCAGGAGGAAGAATTCCTTCCATGGAGCGTGGCAGAGCTCTGGAACAGCTGCCCAGGGAGGCTGTGGAGTCTGGAGACATCCCAAACCCACCTGGACGTGTCCCTGTGTCACCTGCTCTGGGTGAGCCCACCTTGGACTGGACGATTCCCAAAGGTCCCTTCCAACCCCAACTACTCTGGAATTCTGTGTTTCTGCAGTGCTGGAGCCCAGCATGGATCACATCTCTCAGGGAAAGGGGCTGTGTTTTCCTCCCTGTTTCTATTTGAACCCATCCACTGACATTTTGGGGATTGTCTATGTTCCCATCCAGGATTTATTTGGACAGCACCTGTGACCTCAGATGAGATCGAGCCATATTGCTTAATAAAAAATGATGGTGGCTGGAAGTGTTCATGTATCCCTAAAATTCCCTAACTCCAGACCTTCCCACAGATGATTTTCATATTACCTAAAGTTCACCCAGTTGCTCATTTTCCCCTATACTTTCATTTGGAGCTTCACGGTTCAGGAGATAATGATTTTATGGCCACAAAATCCACCAGGATGAGAACTAAAAACATATTTTGGACCAAAGAAGTGGAGGGCCTGCTGACAAATCCTACTGGCTGCTTTGCAAGATGAAGATCTCCCTCCACCCCCCATCCCTGTTCCCATCCCCATAAACATTTCAGGACACTCACCAACTGCTGAGACACACAAACAAAAATGCTGTAGAAAGTGATGGAAAAACCACCTCAATTCGTTGGGATGGAGAAGGATAAAAAGCCCAGAAAAGCAGAGCTGGCTCAAGACTCCAGGTAAAAGTTTGCACGAGGAAATTTTGCTGCCTTTGGGCAAAGGTTAATCCCAAAACAGGATGGAGAGGGAGGGAGAACCCGAAACTGCGGGTGGGAAGGGACACCTCAGTGACACACAGCGCCCTGCGAAGGTGCCCAAGGTGTTCCAGAACAGGGATGGAGTAAGGAAAGAAGGAAAAGAAGCTGGGATTGCCCAGGCCCTGCTCCACAAAGGTTGAGCCGCTGAGATTCTACAGCTGAGAGGGTGTAAAAGGACCTTAAACCCACCCAGATCCATGGGCAGGGACACCTTCCACTAACCCAGGCTGCTCCAGCCTGGCCTGGGATGGGTGAGCCCCATCCAGCCTTAGTTGTGCCTTTGAAAGATTTCTTTCAGTTCTCAGGAGATAAAACCGGTTCTTGAAAACCCTCAAAGCAGCTGCAAAGTACTCCAAGGCCGCTCCAGGCTGTTTCACTCAGGGTCTGAGATGGGAACAGGCTCTGAGGCCAGCAAAGCTGTTCTGTGCTGCCACCTCTCGCCGTGACACCCCAGCCAGGCAGAGCAGGCTGGGTAGGAAAGGGACAGAAAGGGACCTGCAGCCTCATTTAAAGGTGGGTTTGAAGCCAAGAGGGCAAACAAAATCTTTATAACTTTAAGGGAATGTTTCTGAAATACGCAGAAAAAACCGTATTATTTTTAATGTATTATTTGGTAAAAAAAAAAAAGGGGGGGAAATAAATGTTTGCAAGTTTGAGCGTTCAGATTTAGGCATGGGAATGCCAAAACAAAATACAAAATAAATAATCTGGGGGAGGTATAAAAGAATGTATGAAATTCAGACCTAAGGCTTCCACTATAACTGTGTTTGTAGAGCCCTGAGTTGAAACAACAACAATTCAGCACTTCCTATATGAAATGACAGTCTCCTGTTCTGTGTCACCCCTTAACTCTGCAGGCTGGGACCACTGAGACATTTATGGAAGTTCAGGCAGGCCACCCAGGTGCCCCTGGGTGAAGCTGAGGCAGCTCCTCACCTCTCCATCAGCCACGGCAGAATAATTGACTTGTGCGACGGTGACTGTGGTGGGCAGCTCGGAGGCGTCGGCCAGCGTGGCCACCGTGGCACCGGTGCCAACCTGTGGAGGAGAACAGAATAATGCATCTGTCACTGCAGGAAATGCCCACGTCGCTCAGGCAGAGGGGCTCTCAGAGTAAAAAGGATAAGGAATTTGCCAGGAGGGTTGGAGAGGAGGTGTTGGGATAGGTTGTGCAGGGAAATCGGGGATGCCCCATCCCTGGAAGTGTCCAGTGCCAGGTTGGATGGGGCTTG
Source organism: Corvus kubaryi (assembly GCF_017639235.1). Lineage (NCBI taxonomy): Eukaryota > Metazoa > Chordata > Aves > Passeriformes > Corvidae > Corvus > Corvus kubaryi. The sequence continues at coordinate 272,132 of NW_024580669.1, read as the reverse complement.
GAGCAAACTGGGATGATGGAAGGTGTCCCTGCCCATGGCAATGAGAGGATCTTTAAGGTCCATTCCAACCCCCTCCCACCCCGTGATTCTGTGACCAATTGTAATTGCAGAGCTCGCAGGAAACACAGAGCTGTCTCCAGAGGAAATCCCAAGCTGGAATCATGTTAATCCATGGCAGCTTTTGTACAAGTTTTGTACAAGTTTTGTACATCCCTCATGCTGTCCCCATGTCCACGAAGGCCTCACCATTCCGCCAGCCTCAGGAAGAGCAGCTGTGGGAGCACGGTGGAGTCAGCTCCCTTCTCCCTTAAAACCCACCCAGCAGTCCTGGCTCGGAACTCCCTGCACACCCTCCTTGCTTCCCATTCCCTGGGGCTCATCTCCAGGCACCTGGCAAACATTAGCTCATCCTCAGTACCCCTTTGGAAATCACCTTTCCCCCGTTTAACAGCTGGGAAAGGACAAAGGCAGGGAGATGGGCAGCTTTGTCTCTAAGGAGAATTAAATACAAATGCCAGGAAGTCAAGGGGATCTCAGGTGTCCAGCACCTGAAAGGACACCAGTGAAAGGGAAAATGTATGGACAGGTGGGCAAAGAGAACCAGCCTGGCAAGTCTGCTGGGCCTTGGGGAGGAACAGAAGACTGTAAAAAGCACTGAAAAGCTTCATTTGGGGGAAAAACCCTACTCATACAGCCAGTTTTTATCTTCATTATGTCAGAAAATTATGTCTGAGATGTCACTAAAAACGTGATGCTCAAGAGGAACAAAGTGCTGGGCCTGGTTAGGAACCACCACCAGTGGTGGTTTGGAGGCACAGGGGAAACTGAGATTCAAACCCCACTGCCAACAAAGAGTTTGTGGGAAGTTTCAAGAGAAAACCGATTTTTTTTGACATCCTGTGCTGCCAGAATCTGCCTTCCCACACAGGCAACACAGGGAAAACAGCAGCAGCACTGAGCCAAAAACCACTGCAAGAGGAATCCTTATTCCATGGGGATAAATATGTATTTGGTGCTTGTAATAAAAATATTACTCTTCAGGTGTAAGATGAAGAGCAGGGGCACAGAAATACCTGGTCTGCTGATTCAACTACACTTCATGCCATGAAAGGAAGGCAGGTCCACCACCTTTCCTCCCAGGGCCACCTCAGGTGCTGTGTGGTGACTCCATGAAATGGATTTGTTGTAAGTGGGTTCATTACATTCAGGGCAAATCCCTGAACTGTTTGACCACATTGCAGAAATCCTTGCACTGGAGAACAAGGGGTGGGAATGGGGAAGAGAGAGGATGAGGATGGATCTGTGTGTGGGGAGTGTTGTGGGGTAAGACACGATAAAGACAAAATTCCTGAAGGACAAGTTTAGCTCCTGAAAGGAGCTTCCTTAAACCACCTCCCTGAGGCAGACTGTGCTGGAAATGGAAAATCCAAGGAGTTCTTCTCACCTGGATGAGGGACACGGTGCCATCAGGGTTGCTGAAGGTTTGTACCACGGTCTGGGAGGGCACCAGGTGGGCGATGCTGTGCGTGGTCGTGGTCTGTGGGGTCTGCTGGTCCTCGAAGGCGTAGAGCAGGTCCTCGCGCCCGTGCTGCTTGTAGCAGTTCTTCACGATGGTCCTCAGGGCCTGGGTCCAGGACACCTTCCAGCACAAGGGAAGAGGGGACAGTCAGTCCAGGAAAGTTTTCTGAACCAGCACAGCACTGGGATTTGCACCTTTGTCTTCACTGGGGTTTCTCGGGTGGTTTGCAGTGATTCATGAATGAACAACCCCAATATTTAATCTCCCTCTGCTCATCCCCTCCTTTCCCCAAGGAACTCCCCCTGGAGAGCCACGGGATGCAGTGAAGATGTCCCTGCTCACTGCAGGGATGAGATGACCTTTAAAAACGCCCTTCCAACCCAAACCATTCTGTGACTCCAAGCAGAAAACCATGGTGATTTGGCAAAGCACCAAAATGCTGCCACAGCACCATTTCCAGCCTCGTCACCCAACCTGTCCTGAACCAGCCTGCCCAGGTCCTGCTGCCTCCACACCACCACCACCACCACGGTGCCTTCCTTTGATTGTCTCTGTGACAGGCTGGTAGAAACCTTACCCAAGATTTTCCACCCAGTTCTCTCATTTTTCCTGGCTCCACTGCACATCCGTGACTCTTTCCTTTAAGCACAAAGCTCCCTGCTGCTCAGGAGGGCACAGCATCCCCCCCCTCCTCCAGGAGGCCAGGACACGGACTCTTCCTTTGTCCCTCAAGGGAAGAACCACTCCCAAAAACCATTCTGCAGGCCCCTGTGCTCCATTTGGAGGCAGACAGGGGAGACACCCACCCGCTGCTTCTGTTCCTCCGTGCGGACGTCGCTGCGGACGTTGGCCCACGGAATGTCCTCGGGCCACCAGATGGGCTTGCAGCTCTCCTTGCCCCAGCCTGGCTTCCCACGACCCGTGGAATACTTCAGCATCTCAGGGATGAAGGCTCTCAGCTGTGCCTGGAACAAACAGAAGGTTGAGAGGTGTTTAGGAATTCACATCTCTGGTAGTTTTGAGGTGCATTGTACAGAATTGTTTTGTTCAACTTCCATCCTGTTGGAGCCATCGACTGGAAGAGGCCTGAACGCCCAAGGAGGGTGGACAACATGTTGCCATCTTCTCCCAAGACTCCCAAGGTTGACAGCAGGTGGAAGAGCAGAAACAAAATTAAATCAGCTGAAACAAAATTACAACACCAAGGCACCAACACACATTGTATTGACACTTTGTGGCTCAAACACTGCCACGGAGAGAACAAGCCAACCTGAAACAGAAAAAAGAAATAAATAAACCACAATAACCCATTAAAAACCCCACACTCCATGTCCCTACAGTGGCAGGAACTCAGGCATGAGCTGATGCATCCTTTACAGAGATGCTGCAAGGGGATGGAGCTTCAGTGACTGCTCGAATGTGGAACCCACAATCTCACACTCCTCCAGCCCTGTCCTGTCAAGATAAATACAGAACTCACACAGGGTTTTATGACAAGATTGGTTTTGTACCAGGGACTCCTTGGAGCACCAGGAAAAGGCTGGGTCAGCTGCAGAGCAGGAAGAAGAGAGCTCACCCTATGCCAGAGGAAATCACGTTAACTTAGAGCTTAAAAACTGCATCTAGGAGCAGCTCCTTGCATCCCTTCAGAGCCTTGAAAGTAAATTATTTTCACAGAATCACAGAGTTGTTTTGAGTGGAAAAGACCTTTAAGTCCAACTGTTCCCAGCACTGCCAAGGCCACCACTGCCCATGTCCCCAAGTGCCACATCCACAGGGCTTTGAAATTCAAACAGGGATGGGGACTCCAAACCTCCCTTGGCAGCTGTGCCAGGGCTGGACAACCCTTTCCATGGAGAAATTTTCCCAATATCCAGCCTGAGGCCGTTCCCTCTCTCCTGTCCCTGTTCCCTGCCAGCAGAGCCCGACCCCCCCGGCTGCCCCCTCCTGTCAGGGACTTGTGCAGAGCCACAAGGTCCCCCCTGAGCCTCCTTTGCTCCAGGCTGAGCCCCTTCCCAGCTCCCTCAGAAGTTCTCCAGACCCTTCTCCTCGTGCTCCAGCTTCCCCAGCTCCCTTCCCTTGTCTGGACAGAGTCTGGATGCTGCATCCACTGGCTCCAAGCTGGCCACGAGCTCATTTCAAGCTGCCTTTTCCACGTTACATATGGAATATGCACAAAGCACCTTTTTCCCAGCCTGTCCATGATCCACCTTCCACTGCAGACCCTCGTGTCACCCTGACATGCTCCAGCTTCCCTGAATGAAGCCCCATTTATTCACACAAACCTGGTAACAGCAGCTTTTTTGAGCTGCCTGGTGCAAAAACAGTTAAAAAGCTCCTTCCCCTGCACTGCCATCAGCAACAGGCTCCTTGTTTCCAGCTGGATTAATTACTGGTCCATGGGAGTTCAGGGCTCAAGCTACTCACGGTACTTGTTAAGGAGGGTTTGTCTTTAATCCACGGGGGAGACAATCAGCAGCACTGTCAGGAGAGAGGACTTGGCTAATTAGTGCCCTAACGAGGCCGGGGCTCTGACACAGGTAATGTCCCCCTCACAAAGCCCCCACATCCCTCAGGGCACAGGTGGGAACATTCACCTGCAGGAGCCACGGTTCTGCTGACACCCTCCAGGAACCAGCCAAAAATCAAGTATCTGCTGGAAAAATCCAGTGGCACGTTCCAATTTGTGCCCTTGGCAGCCTGGAAAGGGCTCAGATAACTCCCAGGATGGAGGGTTTGGGAGAAACTGTGAGAAATGTTTCTTTGCCACCCCTTCACACAGGCTGAGTGTTGTAACTTCTAACATTTAAGTTCAAGGGTTAATGGCACTGGGCTAATCCCAATCCCAAATGCAACAAAGCACAGCCAGCTGGATTCCAACTGCTCCCCAGTGCTGGAAACAACAAGGAAAGTGGTTTCTAGAATGGAGCAAAAGCTGTGGCTGGGAATTTTCTACACATCCCCACAGCTCAGCCTCAGGATCTCTGGAGCAAAGTCGAGTCCATGCAGGACCTCAGGTGTACCTGGAAGAGGGAAAAGCAGCAACTGCACGAGAGCTGGAAGTGACCACTCATCCCTGAATCCATCCCTGCTGCACTTCCCAGTGCTGGAAAACCCTCCAGGCTATTGCTCAGCTGCATGGGAGCTGATTCCAACAGGGATTCTCCCTCTGCCACGTGCCAAGGACCAGCTGGGAGAGCAGGAACGCAGCTGCCAGGAGGTGAACGGGCACCACGATGATTTTGGAGAGGCCCAGAATAACTTTTATTGGCTCCTACAAGCAGGTTATAAATCATGGGGGCGTATGAAGTTTAAAAAAAGTCAGATGAAAGGACAAATCACCTGCTCAGAAAACTCTCAGTGAGAGCTGACTGAAGCACGGACCTCAGCTTGATTAAGCTCAGATTACCCAATCTTACTCCTCAATCACATCACTGAGCAACTGAGAACAATCTTAGGGTCAAACTCAGCTGCCACCAAAGTCCAGAAAGCACCAAGATTCCCCTCTGTGAAGGCTGCAGGGTGAAAATCCCACTGGGACATGGGTTTTCCTGCCCACTCCAGGTGGGTGACACTCTCCATTCCCAAGGTCAGAGAAACATCTTTGCCCAAGCAAGTAAAGGCTTTGTTTCCCTCCAGACCACCAGGGAAGCAGAGCAATTAAAAGGAGAGTTATTTTCACCTCCTCACTGATGACACCTCTACACCCACCTGCTGGCACCTGCTGAAAGCAGAGGCCTCATTTTTCCAGTCCCTAATTATATTTATATACAATTTATATAATTTTCCATCCTAATTATATTTATATTTATTTTTATTCCAGTGTTTCATAGGGTTCTGTGCAACTCGGTTGCAAAAAAGCTCATTTTTTTTTGCCAGCACATACAAATAATTATACTGGCAGCTCTGGGAATCAAGATTCCCACAAAAAATGATGGCACCTCTGTGCACAGCTCAGGAGAAACCTTTCCACAAAGCTCTTCTGAGCTACCTCACTGTGCTGGAATGATGAGGCCCATTCCTAAAAAGATCCTTGTTTCACCATAAAGCAGCAGGAGAGGATTTGAAGCAAGAGGCTCTACATCAGCACTTTGGGCTGGCTGAGCAAAGGCCCTGCAGGACAAAGAGGAGAAGAACATTTCCACGGGGAACTGTTACTGGTTCACAGCAAAAGCTGCCAGCGAGCAGCTCCTGCAGGTGCCACCTTTCCCAGTAGTTTAAAAATCCAAGAAATGAGTTTTGCCTTATTTGTCAGGGATTGGGAAAATGATCTGTACCAGCTAAGGCACAGTCAACTCAATAAAATGTTACTATTAGTGTGAGCTTGTCTGATTCCACTAAGAAACAGAAACGGTGTTTTGAGCAGGGTGTGACCTCTGCAGAGCACAGAAACATCTGCACCTCTCTGCCCTGCTCCAACACCTCTGTGTGTGCTGCCCTTTCCACCCTTGGAAAGAATTGCCTTTCAGCATTTAGAACTTGTTCTGGTGCATCAGGGTATACCCAGAGCCTCCTGCAGGACACACCTGCCTGAATTCAGCTCCTGCATCCCTGGGGAAGGGGATTTCCCTCCAGATGAAGCTTCCCTAGGGAGTCCCCTCCACTTTGTCCTAGCAGTGAGGTCAGCAAGGGGCTGGACCTGGAGAGGAAGGGAATCTTCCACATGCCCAGGGCATGTAATTCCCTGTCTCCAACAGAAATATCTCACTCAGGGTCTGATCTGGGGTTAAACCTGTGGCAAACTCTGCTCCAATGCACAGCAAGAACCAGAGGAGGGAATGAACTACAGGACACAGAAAGGTGTCCACAAGTGACCCTCCCAACCTCGGTGCCTAAAGATTGTGACACAGCACAGAACAAACATTTTCCCTGTTCCCACTTTCTGGGAGGTGCCAAAAGCAGCTCCATGGGGAATGCTCCCAGCAGCCTGAGCTCTCCTCACCAGCACTTCTTTTTCACAGACAAAATAAGTGCCACTAACAAAGCTCCACATCCAACCACGAGCTGAGCTGTTACAGCCCCAGGGGGAAGAGGAGATCAGAGCCATCCCCTGGAGACGAGGCCACACAAAACAACAGGACTGCAAGATGCAAATGTCCCTCTCTTTCCCTGCTTCAGCCACGGGTGGCTGCTCACCTGGGTCATCTTGTCCACGGAGACGGGGATGCCATCGATGGTCAGGGGTGGCAGCTCCGAGTTGACCTCCTGAGGGGCCGGAGCGTGCTCAGCCAGCGCCGACTCCAGGTCTTCCAGGATGGTGCTCTTGTACTTTCGTACCTGTGGGGAGTTGTTAGGCTCAGGTAAACAAGGTGAGGAGCACCAGGAGAGGAGCAGGATGCAGGCCCAGCCACCTTCCCCAAGGCGCTGCAGAGCAGGAGGAGCAAACAGGGGCACAGCTGGCAGGAAATACCCAGCGGCCCCCGAGGCTCGGCCCCATGGAAGAGCTGCTGATGAAACCTGAAGTAACACTGGCAAGGGAGGAATTTGTGGGATGAAAGGAAAAGTTCTGAAGCCAGACTTGTGGTGGGCAGGGTCTGTAACAAGGTGCAGGAACTGACAGCAGAGCTGAGCTCAAACATGTCATTGGTTGGGGTTGTTTAGTCTGGAGCAAAGGAGGCTCCGGGGGGACCTTGTGGCTCTGCACAAGTCCCTGACAGGAGGGGGCAGCCGGGGGGGTCGGGCTCTGCTGGCAGGGAACAGGGACAGGAGAGAGGGAACGGCCTCAGGCTGGGCCAGGGGAGGGGCAGGGTGGACATCAGGAGGAATTTCTTCATGGAAAGGGTTGTTAAGCATTGTCAGGAGCTGCCCAGGGAGGTTTGGAGTCCCTGTCACTGGAGGTGTCCAAGGAAGGCCTGGAGGTGGCACTCAGAGCTCTGGGCTGGGAACAAGGTGGGGATCGGGCACAGCTGGGACTTGATGATCCTGGAGGTTTTTTTCAACCTCAGTGATCCTGGGATTCTGTGATCATGAGCTGTTCCCTCTGATTTTTAATCCAGGATATTCGCCCCTGGTGAGATGTGCCAGGCAGCCACTCTTGAAGAGAAGAGAGGACCCCAGTGCTGCCCTCATGTCAGGGAATCACAGGATCATTAAGACTGGAAAAGATCTCTGAGACCACTGACTCAACCAGGTCCATAAAACCCAAACTCTGCTTTCCAGGGTTTGAAACACGACCTTCAGATCCCAACCAGGCTTCCAAGGCTGCCCTGAGCAGAACAAAACCCGCAGAGAAGGTGAGGAAGTTCTTACCTCACTTTCCTAGGGACACCTACCACATTCTCCAAGGGTGCAGCACCGAATACTTTGAAGACAGGGTTGGGTTTGGAGGGTGAGATGCACAGGACGATGGCCTGCTGCCCCACTCTGGTGGTGTACTCATCCAGCGTGGCCCGGAGCTTCCTGAAACACGGGGGGAAAACAGGGAGTGGGCATCAGCTGAAAGCCCTGCAGAAACACAAGCCCTCTCACTGCCAGCTCCCTTCCTCAGCGCTGCCCCGGCACAAAGCAGGTGAGAAACGGAGCCCCAGCTGCTCAGCTTGGCCGCAGATTGGGTTTATTCCTCCGCTCCGCAGGCCTGCTGTGCTCCCTGCGGTCACCCAGCAGCTCAAATGTCAATTATTCTCCTCTCTCTGCTTTTTTCATTGATGTGAAAAGAGAAATCAGCAGAGCAGCAAAGCTGGGGCAGCAAGAGTCTGCACACACCCGCTCTGTCTTAGCAACACAAAACTTGTGTTTTCTTGAAGCACCTGAATGATTCATCACAAGAGGCCTGCAGACACAGGTTGTTTTGCATTCAGATCACAACAGTGCAATTCTCCAGCACCAAAGTCCTGCTCCATCCAGATCTGTAGGAATTCAAGCTACAGGATAGGCAAGACCTGGAAATATTGCAGCACAGGAACCCCAGGTGTCCCAACACCTGCCCCATCAGCAACTCCCTTTGGAATTAAGATGTTCTGTTGTATATTTTCTGCCTCTTATTCCCTTTTGAGCAGGGCTAGAGTCAGAAATGGTGGCAGAAGCTCCAAAAGCAAGAGGGAAGTAGCGTTTTCCTCAGAAAACCTGAGCACTCCATGAGGGGCCAGCTCAGTCCCTGTCCTGCTCATTTCAGAACCTGCTGTTTGTAGGACCCACCAGGAGCACCACCAGCTACACACAGATCCCAAAATCTGGAGTTTGAACTTCCAGTGATTCCCAGTGGTGTGAAAATCAAGCACAAACGTGTTCAACTGATAAGAGTGGGAAAAAAAATGATGCTTTGTCATTTTCTTAATGTAATAAAATGAAGCAGTTGTGTGGAAGGAGAAGAAATAATTCCTTCACAGAGCAGCTTCCTTAAAAATATATTGTTCGTATTTCAAGGGAGAAAAGAGTTTGTTCTTCAGAAACACTGCAATAAACACATTGGGGGAAGGAGGGAAAACCAGAATGGAGCTGTAAAAGGCAGGCAATTCACTCCCAAGGATTATTATCCAGCAGTAACTCTGCCCAATAATTTAACTGCCCCATGAGATCCCAAACAGCACAAAAAGCAAGAACTGCTTTGTTCCAAAAACTAGGGAATGGCAGCAGCCAGTATTCACAAATGTTTCCAGAGCATGGAATTGCAGGGGGTGTCTCCAGGCTGGAAGGGCTGCGCAGTCCCTTCGGCTCCGGCGCGGCTCGGAGGCCATCAGGTGGGCAAACAGCCTCAGAGCACCTGGAATGCAGCACCTGGAGGGCTCTGGAGCCCTGGTGTCTCCACAGGAAGTTTCTAAAGGCAGAAAAAGTGTTTCACCTCAGGCAGGGATCTCTCCTTGATTATTCTTCCTAAAACCGTGCTCTAAAGGCTGGGTCGCTCTTCAACGTGGGGTTTGTCCAGTGGCAAAGGGAATTTGGATATGCACATGGTGAATTTATTCCCAGATTTTTCTGACCCCGCAGAAAAGGCTTTTTGCATGAGGCAGATAAATCCTTTATGCCACAGCAGAGCTGGGATGTGGATGGAGCTCCAGATTCCACTAAAGCCACTCAGGATCTGTTACTGGTGACCAGCTGGGGTTAAAACAGAACAGTGCATCCACCAGAGTGCCAGTCCTGGTGACCATAAAACCACTTTAGAGATGAGCAGAACCGCAATTTAACCCTTTAATGCAAACTAAAACACAACTCTTGGGTTCCAGGAAGACACTCCCAACAAATCCCTGAGCTGGGCGACTTCTGGGCAGCACCTGCTGTGACCACACAGGGCACCAGGGCTGGCTGGAGGACCCTGAGGTGGCAGGGACAGGCGGGTGCTCACCTGAGCAAACGTGTCTGCTGCCTCTTCCGAATGGAGGGGTTGGACTCAAACACGTGAGGTCGCTTCCGTTTTTTCCCCGTTGCCACGGCAGCAGCTGCTGCCATCCCCACAGGGCCTGGAAATCAAACCACAGAGGGTCAGTCAGCACCAGCAGCTCAGGAACTGGGATGGATGTTGTCATTGTGACCCCTCCAGCCCAGCCAGGGATGGGTGCCAAGGGTCTCCCCAGCAGAGCCAAGTGACACAAATTCCTCCCTGAGCTCTGCTCTGCAGCACTGGAGGTGTAGTGAAAGGTTCCATTCCCCAAGCTGGCAAATCCCCAGCTCAGTCCTGGGTGAAGTCACATATTCCAGCCTAAAGTTTTCCTTACAATCAGAGAATTCCATATTTTACCTTCCAAACGTACAGAAAAACTCCCAAGGCTTTGAATAACTGACAGATCTGAGGAGATGCTGGTGGCTGGGAAGAGGAAACCAGGTCCAGCACCACAAATCCTGCGTGGACACCTCAACTACAGCATCAGGAGTAATCTGAGGCTTTCCCAAGGGATTAAGGACCTGTTCTAATGGGAAGGAAACTGAAAATCCAGAGTTCCCAGCAGCGTCCTACCAGAGCCTTCTGAAGACCACCTGGGCCTGAAAATCCCGTGTGCTAGAAGGGAAGGGGAAAGAAAAAGTCCTGCAGGATGGGAGGCTGAGAAATTCATAAGCAAAGGGCAATGGGATGCTCAGGGCTTGGTGGAACTTCACAGGTTTGCTCCAGCACATCAGGAGCTTCATTCACCTGATAAAGTCTGAAACAGAGTGGCCAGACTCCCAGTGCTTATTGATCACTCCATTTTTCTGCTAGTGGAGGCCAGCTACAAGGCCAGCCTGGAGGACATTTGGCTCCACTGGGAGGAATCTGTGATTCTAAAATACTTTCCCAGTCCAGAGATATCAGGATCTTTCGTGGATCTCCCTGGGAGAGGCCTAACACGTGGGCTCTCCCTGCCTCGGCACCGCCGCGCCGCGCTCCTGGGTTATTTCTGCTGTTGTTTATGTGGGGCCTGAAATAAGTTTTGCTCTTTGACATATTTGGTATTTTGATTTTGTGGTTTGAGGCAGCATTTTAGCAGGGACCTCTGTATAAACCAGCAATTCCCAGCACCTCTGTGATCCACACAGAAATGATGGGGGATTCAAGCGGCAGGCAGAGCTTGTGGAGAATCCAGGGGGAATTTGGGACATCCCAGGGGTGGGATGGACCAGGAGGTGTGGAGCACCCCCCTGGCTTTACCTGCAGCTGCCAGGTGAGCAGTGACCTCATCGGCAGCCGTGGAGTTGAGGATGTCGGAGTCATCGTAGGAGGTGTCCTCGGGCGAGGAGGGCGAGTCCTCGTCGGCGCTCAGCATGCTGTGCTCCGTGTAGGTGGCCACGTGCACCTGCTGCACCTGCTGGGCCACGGCGTGGGCCTCGATGGTAGCCATGTGCTCTGCCTGGGTCACTCCGTGTTCTTCCATTAAGAGTCACTGGCAGAGGAGACAAAAAGCACGGTCTGTGAGCACGAGGGACAGAGATCACCTCCCCCGGGGACAGTGGATGTCTGTGACATGAAAATAACTCCACCAGGAGCCAGGAGAGAAACTTGAAGTTAAAGAGTTTGGAAAAATCCACACTTCCAGAGAGGGCACAGCAGCCAGACACCGTTATCTCTGCTGGAGGAAAGGTCCCCAAGGCTCCCACAGCCCTGAGATTCCGTGTCCCTCACCCGCACGTTAAAGGGTCAAAGCTGGGACTTGGTTTTGCCCCTTCAAGTTCCAGCTTTTGGGGAAGAGGCCTGAGGGTGACACAATCTCCTCTGACCTCAATAGCTCAGCACACAAACGAGGATGCCAGTACAGAATCCCAGGATCACTGAGGTTGGAAAAGCCCTTCAAGACCATCGAGTCCAAGCTGTGCCCGATGCCCACTTTGTGCCCAGCCCAGAGCCCTGAGTGCCACATCCAGGAATTCCTTGGACACCTGCAGGGATGGGCACTCCAAACCTCCCTGGGCAGCCCCTGCCAAGGCCTGAGCTCCCTTTCCATGGGGAAATTCCTGCTGATGCCCACTCTGCCCCTCCCCTGGCCCAGCCTGAGGCCGTTCCCTCTCCTCCTGTCCCTGTTCCCTGCGAGCAGAGCCCGACCCCCCCGGCTGCCCCCTCCTGTCAGGGACTTGTGCAGAGCCACAAGGTCCCCCCGGAGCCTCCTTTGCTCCAGCCTGAGCCCCTTTCCAGCTCCCTCAGCCGCTCCTGGGGCTCCAGACCCTTCCCAGCTCCGTTCCTTTCCCTGGACACACTCCAGCCCCTCAATGTCTTTCTGATCAGGAGGGGCTCAGAACTGGACTCAAGAGTCCAGAAAAGGGCAAAACCATCACAACCCAAGCACAAATATCACAGAAAGCTGATTTATTTAAGGCATCCAGTGGTAAAGCACTGAGCAAAGTAGCAGCTTACAGAGTCAGCAGGGCCCTGGACCACACACTGGGAACACAAATCTGTGCAGAAGGACCAGGACGGGAGGCTCAGGGATATTTTCAGTCTGTGCCTGCTGTACATTTGTGGAAAAGAAACGGCACATCCCTAAGATATTTTCAAACAGAAGGATTAGAACCTCAACCCTCAAAAACAGACTCCCCAAAGAGAATCTGTTCCTGCTCGGGGCAAAGAGCAGGAAGAGGTGACCAGCTGCAAGGAACAAGAAAATAAACAAAAGAGATTCTGACCTTGTAAGTACAGTCAGGGAATTACAGCTCCAGACTGACACCAGATCATGGGATGCCACGGAGGGGTCAGTGAGACACGGGAACAACCCAAACCACTTTGTCAAGAGGGTTATGTTGTCCAAACAAAAAGGAGGCTGCAGCCAGCTGGGGGTCGGTCTCTTCTCCCAAGCCATAGGCCAAGAGGAATTGAGTTCAAGTTGTGCCGGGGAGGTTTAGATGGGATATTAGGGAACACTTCGAAAGGGTTGTCAGTGGAACAGGCTGCCCAGGGAAGTCCCCATCCCTGGAGGGATTTAACAGGGGGCATGGTTTAGTGGTGGGATTGGCAGTGCTGGGGGAAGAGCTGGAATATTCCAGCCTGAGGGACAGCAGAATTGTTGTTGTCAGACTGTCACAAACCCACTGAGGCTACAGCTAAAGCCAAACGAGCTTCAGACACCCAGTGCTCCCTAAAAAGCTGCTGGAGTCCAACGTTGCTGTTGTCCAACCCTGTTTACAACGTGGCTAGTAATATTAGCACCATCCAAAAATAGCAGGGGTTCCAGCAGTGCCAGCGAGGAAGGGACCGAGACGCTGAGGTACATTGAAGCAAACCGAAAATCTCTGCTGGAGAAGCAATCAGCCCTGAGCTCCTTCCAAGAAACTCATCCTGCCATCACCAGAGAAAAACGGGTGGGGAAAAAAATATTTCAAGTAAATCCCTATGGACCAGCTTAACGGATTTCCCAAGCCACCGAGCTTTTCCTGGAAGGGGACATTGCTGCTTTTCTCACTGGAGCAATGCAGCTTGAGGCATTTCTACTAAAATTGCAAAAATCCGTGGAAAAATGTGATCAGAATATAACTGACAGAGCACAGTGACCTTAAAGTCCATCAGCAGACCCCAAGACGACGGATGCTTCCGATGCCATTTCCACGGGGAGGAAACCTCCCACCCAAAGGCAACCTACACCTAACGCCACAAACACTGAAACCTTGGGAAGTCATTCCCATATTCAAATTATTCCCAAAGCATTCCTGATACAAGCCAGGCTTTGTGGACAAACACCTTGACCGGCAGGCGAAGGTGTCACCAACCTGGCGACGCCGCTGCTGCCCCAGCAAAGCGTCGCCCTGACGCATCCGAAGGGTGGGGCTTGGATTTGAGCAGGGATCCGGGCACAGGGGATGAAAGGAAAGCTGTTCCTGGTTAGCTCTGGAGATGAGCATTCACCATTCCAGAAAAGGAACGCTGATCCCTGTTTTTCTCCCGAAACCAGAGCAGTTTCAGGCGCAGGGAAAGCCTAATGACGCGACGGTGCCTGCGGAGACATTTCCTGGTAGTCGTGGCTTAGTCCAGAAGCCTTGGATGACAGCCAGAAGTATTTTGGAAGTCATTTAAAGTGCTTATAAAAACTATGAGGATAAAGCTCCTCTCATCACACAGTGCAGTTGCTTCACGAGCATGTCAGGGGTTCCTTTGATGTCCTGTCAGCCCTGATCAGTGGCTGTTGACACCATTGCTGGAGGAACAGCAGATGCAGGAGGCAACAGCAGAGCTGCACCACTCAAACCACCAGAAAACAACAGGAACTGGTCGTAAACCCCATTAATTCTACACCGAATTTAAACCCACACGGATTGAAATGAAGGTCTCTGTGGTGTGATTGGAACAAGTCGTAACTCAGCCCATAAATCCCCACAGACACCGTCCTCTACCACCACCATCCAGGTTAATGGCTGCTTAAAACTGAGCCCAAAATAAAAAGTCCACACCAGAAAAAAATCGCAAGGAACAGCAGCACGATGGAAAAACTCCCTTACACACACAGGGCTGGAATTAACTTAAACCTTTATCCCACTGAAGAGGTTTTGCTTCAGACACCGCAGGAGACACGACTCTGAGAGAGGCTGAACCTGGAGATGAGCAGTCATCCCCTGGAACGTTAAATCAAGAGGCCACTTTTACCAACTCATCCAACACCTCATTAATTCGAAACCCTGCTCAGATCAGCAATAAATAAAAGAATCGCTGGCTCTCGCTTCTTGGGTGGGTTAAATAATTTTGAAAGGAAGCAAAATATGAATTATATGGAGATTTTGAGAGACCTGCTTGCTCTGTCCTCTCGTGAGCACGCACAGCTCGCTCCAGCCGTGTGTGTGTGGTTGGATCCCTCCTAGGATCCAACCATGAAAGGGACCTTGAGGAATGGAGGGCTAAAGTTTTGTGTGAAAGGGAAGATTTAGATCAGACATGAGGAGAAAATTCTTCCCTGTTGCCCAGAGCAGCTGTGGCTGCCCCCGGATCCCTGGAAGCGTCCAAGGCCAGACTGGATGGGGCTTGGAGCACCCTGGGATAGTGGGAGGTGTCCCAAAGCAGGGGGGAGCACTGGATGGGGTTTAAGGTCCCTTCCAACCCAAACCATTCCATGATTCCACCGCTCAGAAATGGGGTGGGAACAACCAACGGCATCCAAAACACCAAATACAAGGATCTTGTGTTCAAATAGATCAATCAAGTTGATTTTCTTACAAAAGCTGCTTCTTTGCTAATTATCCTGATTGTCAGAATTCAGCCTTCATATTTTCATATCAAGAGTGAGCCATTCTGGGTGGAAAACCAAAGGGGAAAAGCTCCCCTGCATTCTGTACCAGCATCAACATGAAAATGAATACATTTCCTAACTGAAATGCAGGAATTAGCAAATCCCCGATGGCAAATGGAGAGATCAGCTCCCACACAGCCTGCTCAGGGTGCTCAACCTTTCCTAACCAGATGTTTTGTCAAGAAGGAAATCCCATCCCAGCAATGAACCTTACAGGATGGATGTCCCCAGCCCAAGCAGCAGCTCTGCCCTCTCTGCGAGGAGCTGGAAATTGCACGGGAAAAAAAGAGAGGATTAAGGAGAACACCTTCTGAAAACTTTCTCAGAATCCTCTTTACAAGCGACCAGTGTCCCCAGTTAGTTTAACAGACACATTAATGAGGTCGGGGGACTGTCCCTGTTCCCATTTCAGGCTGGTCAGGTCACTGAACTTCTCCCCTTCCCAAGGATGAGACTCAGGAGAAAGGCCGCCACCCTCCAAAGGCTTTGAACCACTGAAAAGATGGAATCGCGGAATAGTTTAGGATGGAAAAGCCCTCTAGGGTCATCGAGTCCAATTGTTGTCCCCCTACACTGCCAAGGTCACCACTAAACCCATCACCTGGTGGTGGACCCACCCAATCACACAGAGCAGGACACCTCATGGCCTGCAACAGTCTGGTAGATTAAGGCTTCCCACATCATTTCCCCCAAAACCATGCTTTGTACTCAGCAAAAACATGGAGGAAGGAAGGGACAAGTCATCGTTGTGGTTGCTCAGTCAGCTCAGGGGACATCAGATGCTCCCGGGGTTTTTAATTTATTTTGGTTTAATTTGCTTTGGTTTTTTTAACTAAATAATTTAAAGGACTTATTTGAGAGGGTCAATCCTCCATACCCACTCTCAGGAGTAATCCCTCTGGTTCGTTTCCTCATTTCTTTCAAAGGAATGGAAACACTCCTGGCTTTCCTTTCCCAAGCCATTTTCTGTTTGATCTCTGCGCCGCAGTCAGCACCAATTCCTTACTGACAACCCTGCTCCACAGAGGAGCCCAGCACGGAGCACTTTGTCTGGCACTACACGGGAATCTCAAAAAAAGAAAGAGAAAATCTGGTTCATTATTCAAGCTGGTGCCACTCCCTCACGGCTTCACTTCAGGGAAATCCTGCTCCGAGTGTTTTCCAGAAAACCTGCAACACCTCCTGCCTCTCTTCCGCTCTTCTGTGAAGCTGACAAGCATCTGGAGTTTAATGTGCCTTTAATGGATTCAAGCCTCTGCCATAAATAAGTCGTTTGCTTTGCATTAAACAACATCACACTGGCACTTTTGTTCTGGGGGGCGGCTGCAGGGAGCTCCCGCGATCCGCGCGCGTTCGTTCTGCGGCAGCAGCCCCGTGCTGCTCACCCCTTCCGTGCACCTCCGTAGGAAACCATCCTCTCGATTAGGTTCTGGCCATTGTTCGCTTTTCCCTTTCCCCTCATTCGGAGGGAGCCGTGGTGATTCCTCACTAAATGCTGCTTCATCTCCATCCCTTGGCCACGGAGCAAGGCTGGAGCAGTTTCCAGCTTCCCAGCTCACCGAGATGCTGCTGGTGGCACCCAGGACTTCACACACGTTCCTGCTGAGCTCCTTCCACACTCCCAGGAGGGGGTAAGGAAGGCCACGCTGCCCCCATTTATTTTAAGAACTACCAACTGTTTGCAGCTGCAACAGCTCCTCCTCCTCCCTGCCACAGCACCATCGGCACCGCTGGCGGCTCACGACGGGGAGGGACCAAAAGTACCTTTGATGGTCTGGGTTGATGTGATGTGGAGGAGATTTTTCAGTCAACTGGGTCACACTTTGTGGATTCAATCAGATTAAAAAGCACTTCCTCTGCACTTAGTGCACAGGAATGTGTTATTTAAAAAGCTGTTCCAAACTTCCGCCTGCGCGTCTCGATAAACTCCAATCTCCCTGCAGAGACAGCCTGGGATAATTCGTAAGTGAAAACTGATCTTAGCAAGGAATCAATCACTGGCCATTTACTAATGAAATCAAATCCTGTTTGAGTGGAATTATACCTTTGAAATTGTCCAGTCCTGCTTCTTCAGTTCTGGCACAAGACCCTCTAGGCAGTTTTTCCAGAGAGTGGGTACCTCCTGGTTTGTCATCTGCAGATTTCTGGTAGATCACATTTTGTTGGTTACAACAACCACAAAGAGCCAAGCTCATCTGGGATGGTATTCCATGACTTTCACCAGGAGCCATGACTGAAATCCTGGTGTCCCTCAAACCTCGTTTTGAGAGATTTGTGCCTTCCCTCCGATGAGAACAGCCAGGAACGATCCGGTTTTGGTGGTTCCTGAGATGGTCTGAGTTAGAGGAGCTGCTGCCAGCTGAGGGGAGGATTAGAGGACAACCTTTAAAAAGGAGGAATGGCCAATCCTGGTGCTGTCCTGGCTCTGTTTCTCCTCTGTCTGGGCCAGCTGGTACCTGGCAGCCACATCTCACCCACCTCCCAGCCAGGGCGCAGAGCATTTCCTGACAATGCTGGTTAAGAAACCACTTCCAGGAGAAATCAGAGCTGCCAGGAGGTCTGTGCCAGCCAATTCCAACTGCACCAGCTTTTGGGAAAGCCCAGGAGAAGCCCCCACTCCCATCACTCAGCAGCACTACCACCACCGAGCCAGTCCCAGACCTTCTCCTGGTCTTTTCTCCACAGGGACAGGAGAAAGAGGATGTCCAGGTGTCCCTAGAAGGTGATTCCAGACTCCCAACCACAGAAATGCAGCTCTTTCCATGATTTCCACGTTGCACTGGCATCTCTCACTGGGTGAATATAATTCATTAATTTGTATTAAGGGTGAATTTGATACCACTCCTCTATAAAACTGTGCCTAGAGGGAATCATCACTGCGGGTTTGATAAGCAAACGCCACCATTCACCAGGATAAGATTGATTAATATCTCACTTATTACCACCACTCATTTAAAATGCACATTTAAATGCCAAAATCCCACTTTCCACAGAAAAAAAAATCCTGCCTTGTTCATGTGGAGAATTTTGAGGCCTACACCTCAACTTGATAAAAAACAGCTTCTTTTTTTATGGTGAAGCCCTTCTGGAAGCTGTGCAAGGTTTTGGATGGGAATGACTTTCCAGGACTGGAGACAGAGACTCCTGTCAGCAGCACAACTGATACCAGGCACAAAGCAAGATAAGACACTCCAGTTTACTCCTGTGCTATCAAGATTGAAGTGAACATCTTATTTCACACAGTTGGCAGAGACGCGGCGACTCAAGCACCAAGAGGAGCAACAGGAACCAGCTCTCGTTCCACAGCGTCCTCCTGTGGCACAGCATCAGTAAAATGATCCTTTTAATTAGGATGGGGGGGAAAAAAAAATCCCAATGCTCCCGGTCTCAGCGCGAAAAGACCTAAAATCCAACGGATTCTAGCAAACAAAACCAAAATTCCTTCTATTAACGCGCTCTCTTTGTCACAATCTCACATCAAAGAGCAAAGAAATCCCCCTGCAAGAAAAACTTCACATGTGGCAAGGCTGGAAAAGAAACAAATAGGATTTCACACGTATTTATTAGGAGAAAACCTCCTACTTGCTGCTGAAAGCTGCCGTTGGGTGATGTGACAGGACACATCACGGACCATGGGATTGGCAATGGGTCCTTTTTGCAGCCTAATTTCCCATATTTAGCACCAAACACCAGCAGGAAGCCACAGGGTGAACTCAAGGATGAGGTGGATTCTTGAGTCCTCTTGAAGACCCTCCTCAAGCTTTGGCATCAAGAAATAATATCCCAGTTGGAATCAACCCTCCCCGGGAAGACCCCAAGGAAAAAAGGGCACATTTAGGGTTCGGAAAGCCACGGGAAGGGCAACCACCACATCCCAGCCTGTGCCAGCCGAGTGCAACCCAAAACTGGAAGCGAAACTGCACCACAGAACCGTAAACCACTGGATGGAATTCTCATTTAGCATTCCCGTGCTCGCCCCCAGGCTCTGCAGGGCTCACAGGAGGCCTTTGCGGTGACTCTGCCTCACCAGTATCCACCAGCAGCACCTGGGCCAGAACCCTTTTTTCCCTAAAATCTTTTTGCAGGATGTGTGGTCTGCCACAAGTTTAAGAACCAGAACACGATTAATGCCATTCTCTGGGGTAATACTTTGTCACCTTAGGCATTCTTTCATTTTATTTAAAGAACCACAGAGAAATCCCAATTTTAACCTATTTTCCTCAGACCTGCAGAACCCAGGAGTCATTTTAAACAGCGTGAAGCAAGTAACTCATCTTTAGTCAATTCAGCTTTTTTAATTAACGGGCAAAAGTGGTCTTTTAAGAATTCCTAGCCCAATAAGCAGAGGCTGCTGTTTGCTGACAGCATTCCTGGTTCAGCACAGAGGCGCAGCCCTCAGCCTGGCAGGATTACAGCTGGAAAAGATGGAGCGTGGCCCTTGCTGGCTGCTTTAAGGTGCAAATGTTGCCAGTTTTAATCCTCTTTTATGGAGAGAGAGGATCAGTGGTTATGCTGGACTACCACAGGGAAAGAGAATGGGAGTGGGTTACACAGAAAGGTTTGAGCAAGAGAGCAGCGACAGAGACGCCGCGGCCTCGTCCCGACGAGGCTCTGAGCTGTGAAGGACCACCATGTGTCCAGCACGGACGAGCTCTGTCCAGCCTTGGCTACATCATGGAATATCCTCAGCTGGAAAGGATCCACATGATCATCGATCCAACTCCTGGCCCTGCCCAGACATCCCAGCAATCCCACCCTGGGCATCCCTGGCAGCGCTGTCCAAACGCTCCTGGAGCTCTGGCAGCCTTGGGAATGTGCCCATTCCCTGGGGAGCCTGGGCAGTGCCCAGCAGCCTCTGGGGGAAGAACCTTTCCTGATATCCAATCTGACCTTCCCCTGACGCAGTTTCATACCATTCCCTTGGATCCTGTCACTGGTCACAGGGAGCAGGGATCAGAGCTGCCCCTCTTCAGGAAGCTGCAGCCCCCGATGAGTCTCCCCTCCTCTCCTCCAGGCTGGACAAACCAAGTCCCCTCAGCTGCTCCTCCTGTGGCCCCTCCAGCCCTTTTGCCATCCCTGTGTCCCTGTTTTGGACACTCTCCAACACCTCTGTACCTTTTTTCTCTTGTGGTGCCCAAAATTAGGATGGATGGATCACCTTAAGGACGTGGTCCTCACGTGGCATTAACTCAACAAGATCAGCACATGGTAAGAACAGACAACACAGCCCTAACCACATTTAATTATCAAACTTCCACCCTAAATGGCAGCCTGGCTACCCCTTCTTGATGCTCAAGTGGTTCAAGAACGCATCTGCTTGGCTGCAGAAGATGCACCCGAGGAGGAAAAATTCCCAAGAAAATCTACTGGGAACTAATGAACATAAGGATATGGAGCGAGGCCAGAGGGGCCCCGGAGCTGCTCCAGGGCTGGAGCCCCTCTGCTCTGGAGCCAGGCTGGGAGAGCTGGGGGTGCTCCCCTGGAGAGGAGAAGCTCCAGGGAGAGCTGCGAGCCCCTTGCAGGGCCTAAAGGGGCTCCAGGAGAGCTGCAGAGGGACTGGGGCCAAGGCATGGAGGGCCAGGAGCCAGGGAATGGCTTCCCAGTGCCAGAGGGCAGGGCTGGATGGGAGATTGGGAATTGGGAATTGCTGGCTGGGAGGGTGGGCAGGGGCTGGGCTGGAATTCCCAGAGCAGCTGGGGCTGCCCCTGGATCCCTGGCAGTGGCCAAGGCCAGGCTGGGCATTGGGGCTGGAGCAGCCTGGCACAGTGGGAGGTGTCCCTGCCATGGCATGAGATGAGCTTTGAGGTCCTTCTAATCCAAACCATTCCACAATTCCATGATGACTCTAGGACCCCGAAAAGGGAAACTGTCCCCTGTGCAAACAACACACCAGGTACGTGAGAAAATCCCGTGGGTCACACCCGCAGCCTCACATTGCACACCACTAAAATTTGTGTTTTCTGGAGGGAAAAAAAAGTGCATTTCCAGCCCAACCATAGCAAAGAGATCTGCCTGTGAGTCTTTCAGGTCGAAAGCACCTCCAAGACGGGTTTAAACGCTGCTTCCCACATTTCCCTCTCCATCCTGACGGAGCCTGGTGAGCAGGCCAGGTGCTCTCCATGTCCCGCTCCGTACCCGGCTGCCTCCCACACGGGCACAGGGGACACTGCAGCCCCACACCCAGGGAGAACATCCAGAACTGCTCCATCCTGGAATTCCAGCCCTGACCCACCTTAACTCTGTGCTCGAGCGGGGCTTTTCCTGCTTTGAGCACGGTATGCAAATCCTGTGGGGATTCCAAGTTTTTATGGCTCCTGCAACAACCCCACGTTTGATACGCTGAAAATGGACCGTGAATTTTTATTTGCTGCTACATTTTGTACTTCAGATGCCTTTCACGTCTCCCCACCACCACCTCCATCTACATATGCTTCCGATTATCGGGGCTGAAGTATTCCAACCATTCCCAGGGAAATTCACCGTTTCCTTCTGGAGCAAGAGACCAAATCCACTGATTTGCCCCCAGATCGCTGGGAATGCTCATGATGCAGAATTAATAAGCCTGAAAATAACCCAACTTTCAACCCAAAGCAACCACAAGAAGAGCTCTGAGTCCACCAGCTCCTTCTAGGGAGGGAAGGGAGCGGCACTATTTAAGTCCCTTCTCCTTCCAAAGGGAAATCAGGAGTTAAAGGATTTTCTTGGTGCCCAAGGAAGCGGCTGCAGAAGCAGCAGGAGACTCTAATGGCCAACACCAAAAATAAACTTCTTCATTTGCACAGCATTTCTCAGCATAAATAAAACATGGGCACTCTGGGCTGTGGTCTTGCAAGTATTTTTGACCCAGACTAGGGGGAAGTTTTCCAAGCCTGGAAGTCATCCCTGTTTGATTCCTTTAATTAGATGGTTATGTAATGAACAGTGGGAGGGACTCGGTTACTTCTGGATTGGCTTCCTTGGTCACATTAGTTACAAGCAAACGTGGTCTGTGAGTGAAAATACACTTTCTTGGTTTTTTCCTTATGCATTTGAGGTCAGATGAATTTTGCAGGACCAAAAAAAGTTGAGTTTCCCTCCTCAGGTCTGTAGGATCTGAGCAAGCCATTTATAATTCATAGGCACCACAGGCAGCACACAAACAGGTAAAATAATTCACACATCTGCCTTGCAGAGGCTGAGAGTCACCAACACCCAACAAAAATAACGCTCGAAACCAAGGAGACACCTGCTTCTACCCTCCAGCACAAAACCAGGCTCCACTCCCCGCCAAAAGCAGCACGGGCCCTGAGAAAAGGGTGGAAAACAGGAAGAAAAGGAGACTCTGGCGTTCCAAATCCTACTGATTTGGAATACACCTTCCATCCTGAAGCATCCTCAGGATGTTTTTGTACAGCTACGTCTATTTTTTTTCGGGAGGGAAAAAACAAGATGGAATTTCATTGACATCAAAATGTCAACGCGCATCAGGACGAGCTGTGAGCTCCACCAAACACAGCCTGCAGCTCCCCGTGTTCCATCTGGCAGTAGAAGGGATTCCCTCTTGGACTCCTTCTTGGAGTCTGGCAGCAACCCATCCACAACAAACCCAGAGCAGCCTCAGAGTCCTTCCCAAAAAAACTGGAATGCAGCCTGAGCTCCAAAACCAAGCAGGGGCACAGCCTTGGTTACCTGGGCACCCTCTCACGCTCCCGGTGAGAACACAGGGACTGCTCCTGGTTGTAGCTGTGCTATTCCCAAAGGAAAACAGGCTCTCAGGAAAACAGGCTCTCTCCAGCCAACCCTCCCCGTGGGACTGTCCACCTGGCCACTGGATCAGCCCCAGTAGTTTTGGGGAAAAAAAGCAAAAGTAGAAGGACCAGAACCAGGGAAAACACAAATTTTGAACCCCATTGCAATCACTGCAGTGGGTACAGAACAAACCCGAATTCCCCCGAAGCTGGAAGGTCCTGCACGGCCCAGGTTTAGCCTGGAGTGGTGAGAGGTTCCTCCAGCCCTGGCACAAAGCTCTGCCCAACTCTGGACTTTAAACCCTTTCCCACGGCCCACTACAGCCTTTAGGCTGGAAAAGCGGTGAGAATTTCTGGTGGAAGCTTTAGTTTCAGGAGATAAAAGACACCAGTGCTGTTCTGAGTTTCACAGCTTGCAGCATTCGGAAACCAGAGGGGGTTTTGCCAGGATTTATTTACCTGGCTTGGATTCCCAGGGAAAACAAGATGCTGAAGAGATTCACAAGAGCAGGCACACAAATTCCTTCACTAAAATAAGTGATAAATGGATCGGGGCAGGGGTGTGGATCCACAGTCAACAGTGGGAATGTGGGAAACCACCGCACTGATGTAACAAACAGCTGAAATCCAAACCCTGAGAGGATGGATTCCCTTTAAACACACACAGACACCGCCCCAGTGCCAGGGCCAGGGTGCCACTTCATCCAAGGGAATGGCTGGAGCTCTGTCAGGGGGGTTTAGCAGGAGATCAGGAAAAGGTTCTGCCCTCAGAGGGTGGTGGGGCACTGAACAGTACAAGTAAAATCCCCACTGTGCAGCAGAAGTCATTTTAAAACCCCAAAAAAAGGTGGTTTATTTTATTAACTACCTCAGGCACTGGGTAATGACTAACACAAAATATCTGAACTGTGTTTTTTTTCCCACACATCAACTTCAGAAGCGGCGTAAGGAAGATAAAAGTCCAAGGCTGAATTTCACGGAACTCCCTGCACCGAAAATCATCAACACAGCCCCACCATTCCTACTGACAGCACGAAATGTTCTTATGTAGAAAAGTCTGGATTCCATTTTCTTGGTAAAAGAGATACAGGAGCACAGCAGAGTTCACTGTGCCCTGCTGCCTTCCTGGAAGACAATTTCCCAGATCCGAGAAGGGTAATGCATAAAAAATAATAATTCCCACAGCCTTTGAGAGAGAGAAACTGTGTGGAAATCTCCATTCTTTGGAAAAGCAATGGAAATATTCCCAGAGCTTGTACATGCACATGGCAGAAGCTGGACATGACACAGCCTACAAGGGAGATGGACACAAACAGTGGTCCCAGTGCTCCCAGTCTCGGCTCCTCCACTCTCCTGGGGTTCCTTGGTTTCCCTTACAAGGCTGAAATATTCCAGGCCTGAGCTTGCCAGAAGTGAAACTGCCTGGTTTAAGGCTGAGAAAAGGTGATTCAGGCTCCTGAGCGAGAGACAAGTTATGACATTCCAACACACGAAGAATTCCTCAGGCCAAGACACCCGTGGGCTGCCAGGTGGACATCGGAGCAGCTGCCCAGGCATGGGGCTCCTGTTCAGGGAATTCCAGACAATTACCTGAAAAACCCCACCGTGGCCAACCTCCCCCAGGAGTGAAGTGGCCTTTGCTCATGGAATCATGGAATTGTTAAAGTTGGGAAAACCCTCCAAGACCATCGAGTTCAACCATCAACTCAGCACCGCCGTGCTCGCCACTGAACCACGGCCTCCAGTGCCACATCCACAGGTTCTGAACAATTCCAGGGATGGGGAAGTGTTCCACCACCTCCCTGGGCCGTCTCCACAGCTTAATTCCCTCCGTCTTCCCACACATTTTCCTGATGGAGCCACACGGAGGTGCAATCCTTAACCCACACCAAGGAGTCCCACTGGCAGAGCTGGGTTTTCCAGGATGGCTTAATTTACTTCTGGAATGGGATAGTTGTTGTCCTGGCCAAGTTACCTCCATCAGACCACACACTTCCTAAATCCTAAAATATTCCAAGAGCTGCACAAACCCCGCACAGGATGAGGCCCAGGGCTCCCAAGCTCGCTGTGTTTATGGCCTGTGCACAAGAGGTCATCGTAAAACCTCACAAAAATGATGTGAGGCCGCTGAAAAACAACTGGGATGCAATAAAACTCCATAAAAACCAACTGAGACGCTCTGTAAAACACCAAACACGTGCAGAAATTACAGAGGAAGATGAGAGGATTTAAATAAACACTGCACTGTAACACTTGATGGAATCATGGAATGGTTTGGGTTGGAGGGGACTCTAAATCCCACCCCATTCCACCCCCTGCCATGGGCAGGGACACCTCCCACTATCCCAGGGTGCTCCAAGCCCCAATGTCCAACCTGGCCTTGCACACTTCCAGGGATGGATGAGCAAGATTAAAACCCTGAAAAAACATTTTATATCATCCTGGGCTTTCCAAAGGTACCATCATCACACACTTCCTCTTTCACCCTTGATGGAAAAAAAAAAAAAATCCTTGCTCCCAGTTTTACCACCAGCCCGAAAACTTCAATTAAAAAGATGAACAATTCTCTCACCCATTTCCCCAGTATTTGGGCATTGAAAGTTCACTGTGAGAGAATTTAAAAAGGAGCAATTGTGATGTGAATGAAGGAGAGGATGAGACAAAGGCTAACGTGAGGATGAACATGAGTTCATACTGGGAATCCTCTCAGGACATGGGAAGAGGGTCTAAAACTGTGCCTGGAAAGCAGCAAAGCTCAGAGACAAAACCACAACAGCCAGGCCCTGCCTAAGGTAAAACCCCCAAATTTTCCCCAAACTAGAAATAACAGTTCAGTGGAGAAAAAAAAATAAGCAAAATATAAAGCCAAGTTCCCAAACTTGAAGCGAGAAAACATCTCCCCACGCAACGAAAATCATCTGTAGCTGCAAGAAAGCTGAGACATGGTAACCTCAAACGCAGGAAGAGTCCTGAGCTGAATTATTTCTGTCCCTTAATTATTATTTACGCTAAGAAGGTCCTGAGCACCTCAGTCACAGCCAGGTCTGTCCTGAGCCAGATGTTTGAGAGTCCTTTTTTGGGTATATTAATACATACCCAGTTACACCCCTTTTTTACAGGCCATTTGCACCCCTTTTTTGGGTATATGAAATGGAGGGGAGGTGAGTGATTAACACGTTTCAACTCGCTCCCAACCTCCTGTACAAAAGGAGGAAAATTATACATGTAGGAAATGTGAAGAAAAATAAAGGGGAGGGGGAAAGGGGGATAAAAGGGGAAAAAAGAGGGATGATAGGAAAAAATGGTGGGGGGGGG
>NW_024580669.1:209144-245561 GCF_017639235.1 Corvus kubaryi | reverse complement strand
CTTTTTTGTGTGCGTAAAATCCAGTTTTAAATGGATTTTTTTCCCCATGTTGTTGCAAAAAAATCTGGTTCAAATCATGTTATTCCCCATTTTGTGTGGAGAAGTCCAGTTAAAAATGGGAATTGTTTCCATTTTGTGTAGAATTCACAATTCACCGCTCGCTGTCCCCAAGCAGCGGGGAGGGTCAGTGGGACTTAATGATCTTAAAAGTCTTTTCCGATGTAAAAGATTCCATGGTTTAGGGAGTTGAAAAATAAAGGGGAAGGATTTAAAACACAGAGGGGAAGGGAGCTGAGGGAAATAATAAAAACTGGTGTAAATCTGTGGGTTTTTTGAGTCTTGAGGTGGGACTTGATACCTGATTCCCTGAACATGTCGGATTTGTTTTTCCTTAGGAATGACGTGGAAAACACAACGGGAA
This sequence comes from Corvus kubaryi, assembly GCF_017639235.1. NCBI lineage: Eukaryota > Metazoa > Chordata > Aves > Passeriformes > Corvidae > Corvus > Corvus kubaryi. Next base: position 245,140 of record NW_024580669.1, on the reverse strand, counting down.
CAGGCATGAGGAGAAGAGTTCCCAAAAGCTGGTGAAGAGCAGCCTGAAAAGCAAAATATTTTTAGGGGTATGCCTTCATTTAAGGGATCATTCGTGTTTATTCCGTGCTCTGTGCTGGAGGTCTGGTGGATCAAAAATTCCTTGGGCTTTTAATGAATCACCCCACAGGCCTGGCATATCCTGGGATCTCCACAGGAGGAAGGTCCTGCAGAAAGGTGGATTTAGGTGAGCCACCAGGAAAATCCCACGGGGGTAGGATGTGACAGTTCTGGAAGGGCCTCGGGACAGCGGAGTGTGAGGTTTTAGGAGCAGGTTGGACAAAGCACGGCTCAGGAATGCTGCAGGTGCAGCCGCTCCTGCCTCGGGCAGCGGGGTGGGTGACGGCATTCCCGGAGTCCCATCCAGGTGCACATTTCCAAGGCCGCATGGTGCTGATGGATTTGGAATGGGCTGCTCCATCCGTGGGATTGGGAAAGTGCCCCCCATCCCTGAGTTGGTGGCTGTGGAGTGCTGGGACGCGTGGTCTTTTTTGCAGAAGGCATCCAGGAGCAAAGCCTCTCAAAGGAACAGCATGGATATTCATTTGGGATGGACTGGAAATGATCCAAAAAGGCCTCGTTTCCCACTGTGAACAAACTAACACTTTCTTTTCGGAAAACTGAGCATTAGTGCGTGCCTCTCTAGGTTCTCCTGGATATCCAGGCTGTGCTGGGCCAGAATCCTGCGTGAAAAGGTTGGGAAAAGACTGATGGGGAGTACAAATGTGCCTGTGGCCAGCAGAAAGAAGGGAGCCATGGGAATGCTGGAGGCTGGTCAGGAAATGCCAAATTCAGTGTTCAGGGAAAGACTGGGGAGGAACAACGATACACGGTGGGGAAAGGTTTAAATGTCCACATCCTGGGGTCTGGGAAGAGAAAATCACAGAAAAATCTCAGAATCGTGGAATGGGTTTGCTTGGAAGGGAATTTAAGGGTCATCCAGTTCCAGCCCCTCCCATGGGCAGGGACACCTTTTATTATCCCAGATTTCTCCAGCCTTACCTTGGACACTTCCAGGGATGGGGATTTCACACCTGTGAAACAAATACTGACTTTGAGAGACCACAAACAGCATTTTTCAAGCGTTCACGGTGCATACTGGAGGGGGAAGAACGCAGCCACAGCTCCTTGGCCTGTTTCTTCTCTCCCTCTTTTCCAGATTAAAAAAGGCAAGTGGCATCCACCGCTTTCCTTTCGCGTGTGTCCTTGCAGCAGGGGTTGTTCAGGAATGTGCACTGAGCCGCCTTCGCACGGCTCATAAAGAGCCAGGATGATTTTCCCTACTCCAGGGAGAATTTTGCTGGTGCAGTGAGTTTGTTTTAAGTGGCCCTGGCCGGGCTCTGCCTTCCACGGCTTCTCTGGGGCTGACCAAGGCTGAGTTTGGGGATGATTCCTGTAGTGAAAAGCTCTGTTAGAGATTGTAGTCCCCAAAATCTGTAATCGTTCTGGAGAGCTGCTGCTGGGGGGATTTTGGATTCCTGCAGCATCTCCCAGCTCCTGTCAGGGCTCTGCAAATGCACTTTTCTGGTCTTACATCTGAATATTCCCTCTCTCCACGTAGTTCTCCCCTTTTGCAGACACTCCTCAGATACTTTCAGCTTATTTTCACTTCTTATTTTCAAATATAGGATATAAATAAATGTAGATATAGTCTGGTCAAGTTCACCACAGAATGGTTTGGGTGGGAAGGGAACTTAAAGCATCTCATTCTACCCGCTGCCATGTAGAATTAATGGGGAGACAAAGATCAGACTGAAGAAGGGGGAAATGAGGTGGGAGCTTGTTGGCAGGAAGGCCGTGCCCTCCCATCCCCACGTGGTGCCTGAAGCTGGTTTTCACACCAGCTTTTTTTTTTCAATCGGTTTTTAGGACAGGCGTGTCCTGACTCATTTCCATGCCAGTGGCTGCTGGAGCACTTGATAATCCCAGTCCTCGAGTGTGGGACAGAGCTGGCAGAGCTCCAGGGAGCCCCAGGCTGACACCTCCTCAGCCCAGCTGCCGTCATCCTCACACAGATGCAGCACACAGAGCTCCCCAAAAACGTGCTGCTGCAGTGACTTCCTACAGAGCTGCCAGTCCGCTCACCGTGAGATCCAGCTTCATGTCCAGACTGCTTTCCTTAAGGAAATAAATGCCCAGAGCAGGCCCTGAACACTGATTAGCCCGAGCGGGATGTTTAGGATGTGTTTTTGTTGCGATGTCCCCGTGGCTGGGCGGGTGTCCGCTCACCATTGCCCGGGTTTGTGTCAGAGGAGCGGGCAGGCTGAGCTCCGCGCTGGGCACAGCGATAAGCTCCAGACGGCCGCGCTTCCTCCCCGAAGAACTCCCCAGCTCTGCTCCACTCCCCCGCCTTGGAGGCACCGCCGGGCTGGAGGCAGGAGGTGTTTTTGTCCTCTGAGGCGCCCAGCAGGCACAGGCTGGGTGGTTTCCTTTCAGACAAAGAGAGTATAGCACACAATTTTACCCTCATCATCCAACACACCAAAGTCACAGAGTTTTTCCAGTTTTCTCACACCCCTTTCTATGGCCTTTAGCCCAAATTCCTCAGGACTAAGCCGTGGCCATGCTGATTTCCCATGTGAGGAATTTACATTTCTGTAGCCACGCTAAATTTTAATTTGCTTTCTCAGCAAAACCTTGTGTATCAGAGATTTATCTCACCAGTGTTCCTGTACCTAAACAAGACACCCAGGGCTGCTCTAAGCCCCTGCATACATTTAATCAGAGAAATCCCATCCTGAGCTGCTCTTGCTGTATTCATCCAGATAACTAGTCCCGGCATTGATGCAGACATTTAGATTTAGGGAAGATCAATCCCGTGAATCCCAGTTTAGCAATACATGAGAAGGAAAACCGCAGGTTGGAGGTGTTAATTGTCACCTTGTGCTGATGAAAGGGCAGCAGTGTGGAGAAGGGAGGAAAGCAACAAGAATAACAGGTTTAAAATATGTAACAATATTAAAGGGTGGAAGGAGTGCACTTTGTTACCCTAAAGAGCTGAAAGGAAGGGATTTTAAGGGAACAGGGACATAACACTCACTTCATGGAAGATCAGTGTAAAGGAAGCGTTGGGGTCAGGTGAGCTCAGGATTAGCACAGTTCTGCCATGTGCAGGAATGGGAACAGTCCTGGAGCCACCTGAGAGGTGAAGGACCCTGGGACATGCCAAGGGACACCAAGGAGCTCACCAGAGGCACCCCAGGAGGTCACCAGTGTGAATCCTACAAACATCTCCTCTGATCTCCTCTCCTGAGGAATCTTGCAGCGCCAGGCTGGGGAGAACTTTTAAGACCTGCTGAAGCATTCTGAGAGGCCCCAGCTGTGGTTCTAGGGGAGAAAAGCAAAATATCAGCTGCCAATATAAGAGCTGGAAGCGTTTCCTACTCTGCTGCCTGCTTTTCTGGTGATGGGAACAGAAACTGTGCAAGGCACATGAGTAAGACAATGGAAAGGACAAGGAATTGATAAAAGTGTGTGGATTTCCAAGGAAACAGAGCTACTCCTGGGACAGTTCCCAAAGGGCAAGCTGTAATTATCAGGTACTCCCTCAAATATTGTATCTAATTTCAGGAAGTTCTTCCTGGATAAAGTATCTCAGGAGCCAAAACAACAGGTGACAGAAGCTTTCAAGGACCCCATCTCAGGCCGTGTCATTTGAGAGGAGTTGGAGCCCATGCCAAGCTCGATGGTTCCGACTGGACTAAGACCAAGAGCCTGGTGCTTTGGAAGCTCCAGAATACCCCAGCAGAAGACACCTGTTTTGCTGGGTGTTCACTGCCTTAGCGGCTTGATAAAATCTGCTGCCAACCCAATCAAACCTCACAGACAGGAAATCATCGTCCTCAACAAGCCCCTGCCCTTGTCTGGTGGAAATAATTCCATTTGGTACAAGCAAAGCGCTCCCGGTTGCTCCTCCCCAGCCACCTCTAGTGAGGGATACCTTAAACCCAGGATGGGAAACTCGCAGCACCATCACAGGCAAATGTCACAGAGCAGAGATTCCCTCCAGACGGGAAGATGTTACAGTTTCAGGGAGGTCGGTCTGGGTCTGTAATGTTTTGAACTGCCATAAAGAGAAACCTGTAAGAACCGTCACAGACCAGGTTTTGTGTAAAAACCAAAGGAGCCAGATCATTCCTGCTGTGCCCTGGGCAATCCAAGTCATCGCTGTGCCTTCTACACCCAGTGTGTGCCACTCTGGGAGCAATCCCTCCGATCACATGAGCATGTGGGGGCAGATTTATTCTACAAACCTTTTTTTCAGATTGAAACAGATCAAAAAAAGTCTTAAAAAGGAAATTAATTTTGTCGGAAATGATGTAATTTAAAGAATGAGCATCTTGCCATAAACATGACAAAGAAACATCAGAGTTCTTTGTCTGTAAGTGGCCATAATTCATGTGCCCGTTTCCCATCTCCTTTTATCCCTGGGAGATACCAGCACGAGCAGCTCAGCACCCACAGCTGTGCTACAAACGTGCAAAGCAGGGCGAGATAATCCACATTTAAAGCCTCTTTCAGGTGTGTTCAGGCCATGTCACCACTGAGAAACCTCCAGGAAACCCCAACTGCAATAACTGTAATTTAATTGCTTCACTGATACAACTTTAACTCAAACATCTGATTTAACATCTCAGTCTGCACAGAAAAGTCTTATTCCAGGCTGATTATCTCCGTACATCACAGAACAGGCACTTCCTTTTAAATGATGTGGGAAAAGTGCCCCCAAGAGTTGCATGACCTACTTGAATCATCCTGAGAGAGAGAAAAAAAAATTAAATTCTGAAGTTAAATGTAATTTTCAGCTTGTACTAAACAGCTTTAAGTGTTTTTGCTTTCTTCAATAATCCATGTGCTCCTGTCTCCCTGCTGACATTTCCTGTAGGACTGTAGGAGCACTTGGCCTGTCCTTGCAATTTCAGCTATTAAAAATACTCCAGTATTCAGCAGTAAATGCAGGTGAACTTTTAAACGTTTAGGTCACGAATTTCCACCAAAGAGCAAACTGCTCCCTGCACAGCACATGATTGTGGCCATTCCAAGGAATCTGCTGCAGCCATGTGTGGCATTAAATATTTTCCTCATTTTTCTTACACATTTCTCTCTTTTAGTGCCGGTTACAGCTCAAAGACAAATGCTGACACTAAGCCAGGCTTTTGCATAAAGAAGATTTCACACTTGGTTTACTTTAGCTGCATTGTGAATATATCAGACTTTAACAGTAAATTTAAAAATTCCTTTGGATTGTTTCTCCTGAAATCACGTGGCAATAACCTAAAAGGAACACAGCAATTTTAAAGGCCTCTATTTCCTTTTAAAATAATTAAATATCAGGACTCCTGAATTCCCTGAACACCTCCAGAAAACTACTGGATAATTATGCAGTGGGTAACACACCAGGATGTAACAAATCCATCCCAATGTTTGACCTGGGAGACTTTGGTACCTGCAGGTGTCCTGCTACCTGCACAGCAACCACGTCTATGAGTTCTAGTATTTCATTCCTTTTTCTCCTTTTTATGACAATTACAAAAGCAGAAGAGAGAAAAAAACAACTTAAGTCATTAAAAAAATATATATATAGAAAGTTTGCAAGAGAAAGCCTTATAAAAAGCCAGTAAAATAGGGATTTTTTTATTCTTGAAATGGCACCAGGGCAGCAGTACAGTGAAAAATGAGCAAATAAGAGAGGAGTTAACCCACTGGAAACTCTATTTTATTTCCTTCTGCTGACACTATTTAGTGCCAACATTTAAAAAGCCTCTTGCAAGGAAGTTTTTCTTTAAAAATTCTCCATAGGAGCCTCTTTGTTATGGAGATACCTTTTATGAGGAAAAGAGTCCTCAGCTATCCATCCTCCCATGGAGCTGGGAAGTAACAGCCAGGGCAGCTCCTCAAATGAGAACTGGGACAAAAGGATCGCTGCCCCTTCTCAAGCCTTTCTTACACATCCAAAGATCCACGGTGCTTTTCCTTGGCTGAAATAATGTGCAAGGAGAAACCTGGCAGTGCAGAAACACTGGCTGAAGGGAAGGGAAAGGACAGGCAGCTGCTCACATAGGGCTTGAAACACCCTCGTTCCAAATGTGGTGAATAATCTCTTTCATCAAACCTTTCATATTTATATATATCTCCACCACTCCCATCACAGAACAGTCCTGGCACTCTCCCCACCCACAAACACATCAACATCTCCTGTATTTTTAACAGCGGGGCTTTGGTACACAACTTCCCGCAGGAAACGTGAACCAACAGTGGCAGCAGAGCACAGGAAGCCCCAACACTACAAAAGTTTAACTCCCTGCAAGACCTGACACACGTAACACCACCAACTTTCCTGTGCCAGAAAACAAAGTGCATCTGCAGCTTGCAGATTCCCCTCACAAAACTCTTTGTGACTTACTCATCATAAACTCAGCTTAAATCCTGCACCCCAGCAGGCAGAAAAGCCCATCTGAGAACCAAAGACTTACAGGTTGGGATAAAGCAGAAATAGCTGCAACTGTCACCCTGCAGCTGTGGGGACTCCCTGTGAAGTCACATCCACGGGAGCCAGAGGCTCTCCCTCAGAAGTCATGGCAGAGCCTGCAGCACTTTTAAGCAAATTGAGCCATTTGAAGTCCAAACTTTTCTTTAGAGATGTCTCTTGGTCTTTACGAACCACCAGGGAGCCGGAATTACATACAAAATTCAGCTGAGAGGTAAAAGGAAAAAGGAAGGGGGAAAAAAAGTGTTTCATTTCTCAGTTTGGGATGGTTGGGAGGGTTTTTTCATCTGTTGTCAAAGAAGTGAATGGTAGCTTTTCAACTTTTCAGATCCACTAGAAAGCAGAGTCTTTGTCCTTTGCACTTCACTGGTCACCATCTGGAGTGTTCAGCTGCATCATGCTGAAATCAGAATTTTTTGTTGAAGAGAGAACATATAATAATATTTCACTCTTTGTTCCAGTAAATTTTGGATACTGGAACTTTGGAGTCTTGAAATGTTTGTAGCTTCAGCTTACCACAGACATAAAAATGGCCTTGCTCACTTTGAACCATCCTTAACCATGTTAAGCAGCTCCCACTTCAGTGCTCGGAAATATCTGTCCCTAAAAGCTCTGTGTGGTAAATATACCATACAAAAATCTACTTTCTTGGGGTTTAATTAATTTCTTAGCTTGAGATGGTGAACACAGAGGTTGCAAGAGATCTCTGGCTTTAGAAGGCTGATACTTGGAGGAAATAGCTGCGACCTGCTGCGACCAGAGACTTCCTGGTGGGTGGTGGGGAAGCGAGAAGGCGAGTGAACGCTGAGGAGGAGCTGTAGGTGCCCAGCTCAGAACAAACTGGTGCTGCAAACCACATCCCTGAGTCATCAGAGCAGGCCAGCTGCAGGGAAACAGGAAATCCACTGGCCTGGGTGTCCATCCTGGGGACATGGGTTACTGGTGAACACAGTGCTGGTGCTGGGTTGATGGTTGGAGCTGGTGATCTTTTCTAGCTCAGAGCTTTTCCATCCTTAACGATCCTGTGATTATTTTCTTGACGTGTTGTGAGAGACTGAAGTGGTTCATGGCTTAGATATTGCTAAAATCATCAAAGGGCTTTTGCCCACTGTAGCAAACTGGAAAGAAACTGCTGTCCACCTGTGACCACCCCTCCCCAGGTACCCCTACTAAGTGGGATGTTGGATCTTGAACCCGGGATAAGACAAAGGTGGTACTTCTGTCCAGTTATCCCAGGTCGGGGAAGAAGAATGGATCCACAAGGGTAGGAAGAGAGACTGTCATGCTGATGGCTCAAACATTCAGGGGGAAGTTGCCAATGTGCAAAGCGACCCGCCCAGCTGGAGAGGGCAAGCACAGCCCAGATCAGGCTACAAACTGATCAGGGACACCCCTGTGAACCGGCCACTGCCTCTTTGTCCTTACTCAAGGGAACTCAGCTGGGATAACTCCCCTGCCCGGGGAATATCGGGACATTCACAGGTAGCCCAAAGGTGTTCACCTCTGCTGATGGGCCATAATGGGCCATAGTGGACTGAACGTGCCGATATAAAAGGCAGCTGTATCATCCGAGAAGGCGTCAAAGAGTCCCGAAGTGTCCCATGACTCACAACATTCCATCATCCAGTGTGAAACTCCCTGCTTCAGGGGAGATGCCTGGGTGTTCCCACCTGAACCTGAGTGAATATAAACCCAATAGATTTTGTGTTCCCTGCATTTCCCCTACCCCCTCCTCGGGATTTCCCCTCATCACCCCGTGGATCCACTCTGTGGTCATCACTTCGACCAACAGACACGGAGATAGCAACAACCAAGTCTCATCACGAAGCCTGTGGGTGGTGAGATCCTTGTCCTCATATCCTTTCCCTCTTTCTTTTCCTTATCTATTTTCTTAAGTGATATTTTTATGCTTTCATATTGTCCTATTACTGTAGATAATAACAGCCCAAATGGGTACATGGCTGTTTTCCTGTGCAACCAAATTGCTCTAAAATAAACCCTACATATACATACATATATATATATATATATATATATTTCCAAACACCAATTTTACCCTTGGCTTTCTAGGGTGGGTTGTACCACATGAAGATGAAACAAACCCAGTGGAGTTTGCAGTAAGCTACAAATGACAGCAGCTGGCTGACGAGCAATGCCACCAATTATAATTTTCCCTGGTCAAAACCTCCTCATAGAAGGAACATTTTAGGCTGGAGAAACAGCACCAGGATTTCCAGGCCTTTATTGGCTTGGGTTGATGATGTTAGAATTGACTGTTATCTGTAACAGAAAGGTACCTGGAAGTTGGAGGGGTGGAAGGACTTGGGAGAGAGGCACAGCTTCCCTCAGCGTGGTGCTTCATGATTTATCCAGGGCTGTGTTGAACACCCGAGGAGGAAATGCAGCACAAGGGCTCTGAGCTTGTGGTCTCCAGGCAGGATGTTCAGGCTAAGAATGATCACAGTAAGTGACAGCCTGGGCATGGGGGTTCATCACCGCCTCTGCTGGGTGTAACAGAATCACTGACAAACCTAAGTCAGGTTCCCAGAATCATTTGGGATGGAAAAGACCTCCAGGATCATCCAGTCCAACCCGTGACTGACCCCACCTTGTCCCCAGCCCAGAGCCCTGAGTGCCACCTCCAGGAATTCCTTGGACACCTGCAGGGATGGGCACTCCAAAGCTCCCTGGGCAGCCCCTGCCAAGGCCTGAGCACCCTTTCCATGGGGAAATTCCTGCTGATGCCCACTCTGCCCCTCCCCTGGCCCAGCCTGAGGCCGTTCCCTCTCTCCTGTCCCTGTTCCCTGGCAGCAGAGCCCGACCCCCCCGGCTGCCCCCTCCTGTCAGGGACTTGTGCAGAGCCACAAGGTCCCCCCGGAGCCTCCTTTGCTCCAGGCTGAGCCCCTTCCCAGCTCCCCCAGCCTCCCCTCACATGACTGCCACTCTCAATCCTGCCATGGGCTCCACTTCCTGAGCTCAAGGAGGACTCAGGGACTCATCCCATGCATAAGGAATGGCAGCAGTGTGGGTAAATCCAACCCCAGCACAGCCCTGCCGAGGCACAACACCCCATTCCACACAGACCCGGGGGTGAAGGGCCACAGCTGAAATGACAATGGCACAGTGTCCCCTGCCATTTGTCACTCTGGGCTTGAGCTGTAATAAGTGTCTTTGTACAGATACAGCAGTGACCAAGGAAAATATTTGAGCTGACCACTGCAGAGGTCAGGGCGGGTTTAATCACAGAGGAGTCTTCACTGGGGAATTTGGTTTTCACTTCTTTTTCTTCCCCTTCTTCTTGAGAGAGCCAGGCCAGGGATAGCCCCGGAATTCCAGGAAGGCAGAGGCATTGTGAGAGATGTAGTAAGCGTTGAGCATGGCAGCTGGGCTGAAGAGATCCACTTCTTTCACATCCTTCTTCCCACCCTTTTGAGACTTTTTGCCTTTGCCGCCCTTGGGTTTTTTGGTTTTGCCTGCCTGCAGAGAGAAAACGAGCACAAACCCACTCCGTTCTGGGTCTTTGTTGTCTCACTTCTGGGTAGAGGATCCCAGGCTGAGAGACTGAGAGAGCTGGGTGTGTTCACCTGGAGAAGGGAAGGATCCAGGGAGAGCTGAGAGCCCCTTGCAGGGCCTAAAGGGGCTCCAGGAGAGCTGCAGAGGGACTGGGGCCAAGGCATGGAGGGACAGGAGGCAGGGAATGGCTTCCCAGTGCCAGAGGGCAGGGCTGGATGGGAGATTGGGAATTGGGAATTGCTGGCTGGGAGGGTGGGCAGGCCCTGGCCCAGGGTGCCCAGAGCAGCTGGGGCTGCCCCTGGATCCCTGGCAGTGCCCAAGGCCAGGCTGGAGTGGCAACTGGGACAGTGGAATGTGGCTGGAACAAGATGAGCTTTAAGGTCCTTCCAGCCCAAACCATTCCACGATTCCATGATCCCAAGACATCCCAGAGCAGCTGTTTTGTTCCATCTTAGTCCTGGCTCGCAACATTAGCTCAGAACCCCTCACCCAGACTGCAGGACTTTGTGGTGGTTTTGTAGAAGGACTCACAAGCATTAATACAACTTTCACCCAACCCCTGTTTGCTCTGGAGGCTCTGAGAGCCTCTAAGGCCATCAGACTGAGCTAATCAGTGTCCCCCTGTGCTTCTATCTGGCTAAAAAAGGTGTGTGCACAATGGAAGTCAAACATCCTTTTCCACTGATTTTTTTTTTAATTAATGCATGAGGGTGCAATCCTGAAGTAACTTGGCCTGTCTTCATGCACTCCCGTGTGCCTCTTTGTGACTCTGGATCTTAAACCAGGAAAGCAGGACTCCCTCCTACAGCTTTCATGGCTCTGGGATAGAGCTGCTCTCCTACCACTGGTGGTTACACAAATCCAAATCCACGTATGCAGTGTATTTTCCGTGTTATAACTTCTGAAAAGTCCTTTCATAGCTCAGCACTACTCGGTGCAAAAGAGACAAATATTTGTGCTCTGAGTTGTGAGAGTAGAATAAAGGGCACAATCCTCAGGATCACCTGGGACTATGGTGCGAAAAAATACGGACAGGTAAAGAAAGATTTTTTAAAAAAATCAAGTTTTCTCTCTAAAAGACACAAATCCTCTAATAGAAGCAAGAAAGAGAAAATAAGAGTGTAAGATGCAGCTGATGGCAGATTATTTGCAAACTGAAACTACCTGACCTCAGACATATGTTTGAGACGAGTACAAGCCTCCTTCACAGACCTTAACTGGACAGAATTTGGGGAATACTTCACATGCTGGAATGTGCCCCCTTCATGGGAATGTGCTCATGTCAGATTTTGCAGCCAGTCAGTCACCTGAGTCCCACTCCTTGTTTGCCAAGGGTCTCTGGTGGATTTTGTGAGCACTTGTAGGTTCCTGGTAGGAATTCAGCCTGTAGCTGATCTTTCCAAATATAAAAGATGCTTACAGGCTTCATACAATATGTACAAAATTTTACAGCCTGCAGCCAAGAACAAAAAAAAGCTAAAAACCGAATTAGGTTTATACTTGCACACAAAATGAAACTGGGCAGGTCTGTTCTGTCTTGCAGCTGTGGGAAGGAACCTTCTGGATATTAACCCTTTTCCTCAAAAAAGTGGTATCAACACTTCAGAAGGATCAAAGGTGTTTTACCATGGCTGAGTCTTTTTACTGAGCGGCCAGGACTCCACATCAAGCCCTGGAGATGGACCCTGCAACACAAAATCTCATGGTGAGTTACACATGAGGTGTTAAGCACCTGTGTCTGTGTCAGTCCCCATTAAACTTTAAAGCAAAAAAGGGAAAAAATAGTTAGTCCCCTGCAAAACCAGGTCGAGGTGTGTGATCCCTAAAAGCTGATACCCACCTGTGAAATCAGCTGCTAATTGTCAAATTCCAGGACTCTGAGCTTTTCAGCAAAGCCCTTGAGATTTCCAATGACAGAATCTTGTAAAAGACCTCCAAGCCCAAGTCCAACTGTTCCCCAGCACTGCCAAGGCCACCACTGATGCCAAGTGTCCCCAAGCATCACACCCACACGGCTTTTAAATCCCTCCAGGGATGGGGACTCCACCCCTGCCCTGGGCAGCTGTGCCACGGCTGGGCAACCCTTTTAGGGAAGGAATTTTCCCGATATCCAGTCTAAACCTCTGGCACAACCTGAGCCTGTTTCCTTTTGTTCCGTCCCTTGTTCCCTGGGAGCAGAGCCCGACCCCTACTTGGCTGCCCTCTCCTTTCAGGGAGTTGTAGCGAGTGAGAAGGCCCCTCCTTAACTTCCTTTTCTCCCCCGGCTGCCCCAGCCCCACTTCCCTCCCTCACCGGCCCGTGCAGAAACGGCAGAATCTCACCTTCCTGTCCCCACATCACCGCGGCTCTGAAGCGGCCCCGCTTCCCCCGCAGGGCCGCCACGACCTCCCCTCCTTCCCCTCAGCGTCGCGTTGTCATAGCGACGCCGGGGCGTGGCCTGGCGCTGACTGACAGACCCGCGTCCAATCCGCTGCTGACACGCCCGCCCCTCGCCCAATCAGCTGCCGGGGGGCGGTGCCCGCGCGGGCTTCCCGCCACTGCCGCCGTCACGGGGAAAAGGGCGGGAAAAGCTTTGAGGGGGATGAGGGGAGAGGCCGCCGCCATCCCCGCCCCTGTCCCACCCACAGCCAAAAGTCCCAGGGAAGCGGCACCAGGACGCAAAAAACCCCCCTCACCACAGCTTGGAGCTGAGAGGAGGAGAGGAGAAAATCGTGCTTTCCGAAGGTCTTGCAAAGATTGGTGTTTGGCGGGCTGTTAGTGGAATATTCGCGTTATTGCTGTGTGACACGGGGGAATCTCTGTTTAAACACCTGACTCAGCCTCCTTCACCACATAAATATTTAAAGCAGCCTCTGCCTTGCCTCCTTTGAGAGCCACAGCTCCGGACAGCAGGCCCTGAAAATGACGTGTAATAGAGTTTGGATGTTTCCAATAAATCCCCATAAACAGGCCTGAGATAAAGGAAAGCGATGGAGGCAGAGGGGTCTGAGGGAGGGACAGGGACCTGAAGGGCTCATTTTCTTCCCTGCACCTTTTTTAGACAAAACAATTTTATCCAAGGGTTGTAATGCTTCTAAAGGCCGGGTGATTTTTAAATTTGGGAGAAAATATGGGAGAGAGGAGTCTCTCCTGCATCCCTCAGCACCAGATTTTCACTTGCAAAGTGCTAAAAAAAAAAAAAATCAAAAGGCACAAGTGAAAAATAGCAGCAGGAGCTGAATTCCCTCACAGAAAAAAAAAAATAGCTCGTAATTGCAGAATTACCAAACTCCAACAAACACATCAGTGAGTCTGCCTAGATCATGGGTTTATTTTTACCTTTGACTTTAACCTCCCTAAATGTGCGCTCTGGCGTAGGATACATTTAGTCCTGTTTTAAATCATAGAAACCCCAAACCGTTTAGGTTGGAAGGGACCTTCAATATCCAGTGCCACCCCCTGCCATGGGCAGGGACACCTTCCACTATCCCAGGTTGCTCCAAGCCCATCCAACCTGTCCTGGAACATTTCCAGGGATGGGGAATCCACAGCTGTTCTGAGCAAACTGTGCCTCACCACCCTCACAATAAAAATTTTCAGAGGAAACTTCCTTCCTTCTTCCCTAATAGCAAAAGACTTGGTAGTGTAGCTCAGGAAAAAGGTCTGCGGATTTGGGAGTAAAATTCTCTTGAATATGCTTTGGATAATGAAAGAAAAAAAGAAAAAAAAAATTATTTCCGCTGTGTTCAGGGAAATTTTGTGTCATTTGTATTAACAAACCACATGGCATGAAAGAAGCAATCATAATTACACTAATTATCTGCTTTTAGCAACGACAACCGTCAGGAGACCACATTGTCATTATCGAGGCTAAAAGGAAGGCACAGCAGTGAAGGCACAAGCACTGAAATATTCACTCAAGGAGACCAAAATCAGCCTGTGCAGTCAAATGTTGTGCTTTGTGACAGTGCTTGGACCTGGCTGCAGAACAAGCTGCTGTTTACACATGCAAGGCTTTGATAAATAATTAAGGGAAGCTTCTCAAACTCCAGAGTAGAATAAGCTTGACCTCATACAGTCACTGCTGTAGTTACAAGTGGATAAATACAGAGTCAGCCAGGATATCTCGGTGTTGTTATTTTTATGGAAATAGTCACAGAATAAAAAGGAGGGATATTTTTTTTTTTAACGCTGCCAAACTGAATGGATGAAGGCTAAACCCCAGGTTTTTTTGGCCTCAGCTGTGGTGTCCATAGGATCACTCTCTCCTTTCACAACTCTGAAAGGAACTTTGTATCTTTGCAGCCTTTTGTCCCTCACTGAAATTTGCATTAAATTCACCAACCAGCTCGAAAGTTGCTTAGAGAAGACTGAGAAATTAATAACTTAAATGCATTTGCTTTATATCCCTAGGAAACAGGAAGAATCGACATGAAAACAGAAGAATCTGTGCTGAGGTGCTGAAGAAAAGGACTTGCCCACAGCAAAACTTTCAGCAACCAGCTGTAGGGTGAAAACAGAAAAAGTTCTTTATGCACCAGTTACAACAGAAACTGGGAACACTGGAGGGTTCCTGGAACCAACAGTCCTGTTGGGGTGAGATAACAGATGTTCCTGCAGCTGTGCAGAAACCACCCAAAACTTTGTTCTGAAACTGCCTTGCTAAACATATAAAATGATTATTCCTTAATTGCTGTCCCCCAGCTCTTTTGAGAATTTTTAAGGAGGAGAAAATCCTCCTTGTGAAGCAAAAAAGTTTGAAACTGCTGCTTGCTTGCTGTGGAGGGACATAAATATTTCAAATAAAGGTGTAACCTTTCCCTAAGTCACTCTTTTATGCAGAGGTTCAGGTTTTCTGTAGGGATCTCTCTCTGGGAAGCAGAAAATGTGGTGGTGGTGCTGTGAATAAGTTGTATTCCAAGATAAGTTTGTACCATGCTCCAGCTCAGAGATATTCAGATTAGAATTTGTATTTCTAATATCTCTCAGTAAAAATAACAGGCACTGAAAAGCACCATTTAAATACAAAATATAGAAAAATGCACATCGGGTATGTACTGGTTATTTTTTCCCAACACTTTGTGGGGAAAAAAGACATTTTTAGGGGAAAAAAGGGTCTGAGCCAAATCCCAAGGGCTTTTCTAAGTTTCTTTAGTAATTCATTCAATTTTCCCCTTGAAGATCAACACCTTCAGGACCTTAGTTTATTAAACTAAAAGGTGTGAATTTGATAGGAAAATACAAGATGAAATATCAGACAGAAAATCCTTGATTTTCCAGCTGCTTCTGGGCTCTGGACACCAGCACGTGCTGAAAATAATTTTATTTTTACTCTGTTTCTACTACTAAAATATTTAACAGAGCCTTTATCATCTGCCATCTTTGGCTGGGGTTTGTTGTTTTATTTGTGTTTATTTAATCTTTAGTCTAATCGCTCCCCGGAGGCTCTGGGGATCACAGGGAAGTGCCTGGTGCTGTGTTTTAGAAAGGGAATTAAACGAGGAGCTGCAGAGCTGGGATCCCTGAAGGACAGCACCAGTCTGGATTTCATGCCTTAGTGCTTGCAGAGGCTCCACTGATTTTTAAATAACTTTTTAATTTTTAACAAGCACAAACACAGCGCATAATGCTGTTTTTATTTTTTTAGAGTGCTACGGATTCATCGGAATGCAACGTCCAGAGTGTGTCAGACTGAGGCCTTTCTGCAGCAGAGGGAGAGTGGAGATGGGCAGGGGTGAGAGCTGAGTTTGGGGGATGCTTTCATCCTTAAAAAACAAGCAAAGAGAAGCTTTTAAATTAAGACATGGGAAGAAAAAGCTTAAATAAAGACATGTCCTTTAAAAGCTGGTTTATTTTGAACGTTCAAAAGCATATTTAAAAAGGTTTTAAAGGGTTTAATGCCATTTGCATGAATAAGGCCTTGGACAAACCCCATGAAGGAAACATTCCCGGGCTAATTAATGCTTTAAGCAATAAGCACAACTCCTGCCATAACAAACACTTGTGGATACTCAGGGCTTCCCTGCCCTATATGAACACACGATGCTTTGGCAAATGCCATCCTCATGCAACGCGGCTTTACCCAAGCGTAGTGTTTATTATTAAATTGAAGTATTGAGTTAATAAATTTATAGGAAGTTTACAGCTCAATATCCTGTTCATTCTGAAAGTTATGGACCACAGAGTCCACTCTTTTCCTCATAAATTCTTAACCAAAGCACTTTCCCTCCCCACTCTAAGACCCGGCACAAGCACGCCCCTGAACACCCAAAGATCTGTGTAAAAATCAGGTTATTTAACGTGGTATTTACTGTCTCCTCAGGGCTGGAAGGGCCAAAGAGGATCTGGAGTCCTAATGACACTCAGGGGGAGAGAAAGGGGACATCCAACCTCTACAGCGCTGAGCACTGCACAGCACAGGGATTGTTTCACTCTAAGAAACGTGGTGAGTGAAGGTGGAGGAAAGCGGAGAGGAGAAAAGGTAACGGATCGGTGACCAGGGGAACATGCAAAACCTGTCCCTGGTGGCACCAGGGCTCTGTGAGATGGGCTGTGTCACCCCAGCAGCAGCAATGCCAGCCCAGGGACAACAGGGAATGTTGTCTCCAGTGGCCAAGCCAACGTGTATTCCTGGTGGGCACCTTCCTAGGGCTGCTGGGGGGTGGCAGGGTGGTGGCAGGATTGAAGCACATCAGCAGCCAGCCAGAACTGAATATATCAAAACAAACGAGGCACAGCGTGGGGTGTTCGGGAGGGACGGAATTCCCAGCTGGGAATCCTTACACCATGCGTGAACCAAGCCACAAGACAGACCTTATCTCTGAGCTCCCTCTGGAAGCTGCTCCGTGGCCTCTGCTGATACTTTACGGTCTCCAAGAAGTCACAGGAAAGGGATGACCTCCAAAACGAGGTGTCTGGTAGGCACGGAGAGACTTGGTCTCTTTGGAAAGATTTCATTTTTTTTCCCAGCTGTGCTTAAACCCCCCCCAAATCCAAACCGATTTTGCTCTCTCAGCCTGTGGCACCGCCAGCCCTTACGGAGGTGGGGCAGGTGGAGGTGCGGCTGTCACTGGCAGTGCAGCAGCTCCTCCCAACGAATGGGCTGGGAAAACACCTCCCGCTCCAGCCAGAGCTCGTAGGAGTAGTGGAAGTCCTCGGGGAGCTCCAGGCGCTGGCCCAGCACGCTCTGCAGGCAGTTATCCACCGGGGCGAACTCCGAGTCCTGCGGCTTGTCGTACCTGCGGCTGTTGAAGGCTTCGATGTTGGCCCTCAGGGTGCATTCCTCAGCCTGGAAATCCCACGGCCTTGCATCAATGTCTGCAGGGAAGGACAAGCAACACACAAATATTGTGGAAAACATCACTCCGATAAGGCTTGAGCAAAAGAAAGGCTGAAGGTTTCCCATGAATTAACCAGAGTCACTCCTAATTATTATCATTCCTAACCAAATCCCATTATGGGTGCATTTTAATTTAAGATACCCAATAGAAATGTAATTATTCCTGCTTTAAGGACTGTCTATAATTACCCAGCCCCTGCATTTTTCACAAAGACCCCACCACTTTTACTGAAAATCTCCAGACAACTGAAGCAGAGATCAAGATTTAAAACTTTTAAAACTGATGAGCTTACTATAAGCTCCTAATTCCCAAAATTGTTAAAATTTGGACATATGTAGCTATGATCAATATTGAAAAGCTGCAATAACCATGACATTATGTCATACTATACAAACACGTAACATGAAGAAAGGTATTTTTCCCAGTCTTTTCAAAGTTGGCTTTCACGAGCTCTAAATCTGATGGTGCAGAACAGTGCCTAAAAACTTGTGAAAAAAAATCCCCAATTGACAACAATTTGAGAGGTCTGAGGCCAAACCAAGCCAAGCTGATGCCAAAGCCACAGGCAGAGGGATGATCCCCGGGCAGGACTCACCGTTGCCGTAGGCCCAGTCGTCGTTCATGCGGTGCCGCACCTTCTGGTAGATGGCAGACATGGTCTTCATGTTGCTCTTCCTCCACTGCCGCCCCAGGTACTTGGTCTGGATTTTCAACAGCTTGAGCACGTAGAGCTGCATCATGGCCTGCTTCACCTTCAGAGCGCGCTTCAGGATCGGGGCTGACTTAAACACGACCAGCATCTGCCAGGAAATCAACACCAATTAATGCAGAGTGCTCAGGGCAGCCACACAAACACTGTCTGTGCTGCTTTGGGCACCAACACCTGGGCAACACGTGCCACAAGCCCCCAGAAGGGAGAACAGGAGCGTTCAACACAATCAACACCCTCTGCACGGGGCTTGAGGGTCATAGAAATAACGTCATTTGCAGAAGGAGAAGTATTTCTGCATTTAAGGCTCAGTCTGTGAAAGAAAAAAGGGAAGATGATGAAGAGCAGAAGCACCAGCAGTTCCACAAGGAACGCTGAGCACAAGGCCGGGCTGAACCCACTGTGTAGAGCCAGGGACGTGCTCCAGGTGAAAGCTGGCAGGTCTCTGGGGGAAGGGACATCCCCTCACCATTGTCCTCGAGTGTTTCCACTTGGTCAGCTTGTTGAGGATCCTCAGCAAGTTAATGCAGGAGAACAAATTCCTCCAGCAGAACTGGTTGTTGTCTCCAGCTTCCTGCAAGGCGAGAAGGACAAGTGTAACCCTGACCACAGCGTTCATCAGCACCACCACAGAGACGTCCTTGGGCAGAAATCTTTATTTTTATTGTCTGCACAAGTCTTATTTCTGAGGGAGGACGAGCAGCAGAGCTGCCTCCTCACTTGGGTTATCATCAGCTGATTCCGGGGAAAACCATTCTGAAACACTCAGATTTTAACTTGCTTTTAGTTTAGAGTAAGAGTTAATAATGGGGTAAGTCACATTATTCCATCATGGGAAACATATTTTGTGGTAGATTTGTATTCCTTGTTCACAGCCAGAGACCAAATTGCAGCCTGGTGATCGCCACTGCTTTTGTTAACTATGTAAATTAATTCATGCTTAGAGCACATGTTACAGACCAGTAAAAAGAAATCACAAATCAACACAGGATGACAAATAGCAACATTTGTATCAAGAGGATGAGACTTCTCTGTAACAAAAATCCCCTCCAGCTTAAGTGCTGCTGAGACATTGTTTTAAATATTAGGTAACTGTAAACACCCCCAGCTACAGCTTGTGTAATATTGCCCCTGGCACGTTTCAGCCTTAATTCCACCACTGCAGTGACTTGCTCCGTGTTTGAACAGCTCCAAGCGCAGGAGAAATGTCCCACAAAAAACCTGTTTGGGGATTAGTGCAAAACAAGGACTGCTGAATTTATAAACCACTCACAGCCAGCTACAGCCTTCTCAACTCAGGGCAAAACCCCAACCCATTCCAGGATCTGGGCATCCTCGAGAGGAGTTTGGGAGAGCCCCTTCTGTCAGAGGGTCCAATCCAGCTTTGAAATCGCACCAGCACAACCCACAAGTGCCAAACAGGATCAAGGAATCCCTGAGGCTGGAAAAACCCTCCCAGACCACCGAGCCCAAGCTGTGCCCAATCCCCACCTTGTCCCCAGCCCAGAGCCCTGAGTGCCACCTCCAGGCCTTCCTTGGACACCTCTAGGGATGGGCACTCCAAACCTCCCCGGGCAGCCCCTGCCAATGCCTGAGAGGCATCCAGAGGTGGGATGTCACCAGAATGTCACCAGGATGTCACCGAGGGTGGTGGATGCTGCATGGTGCTTTGGGGGTCCCAAAGTGCAGTGCCCCTGCAGTGTCATGGCATGTCCAGGCTTCACCCGTGCCCTCTACACCAAGTAATTTTCCCAAAAGGCCCCAGTGGAATAAACCAAGATCTACTTCTTAGGCAGATGGATTTATTTGTCACCAATCCGATGTTGTCTCTACAGCTGCAAGTAGGGGAGGGTCTTTCCATCAGAGTTATGGAAGGAGGGAACAGGCTAAACAGACTTTAATACCCCCTTTAAGGGGCTGATTGAGCCCTTTGCAGACCCCTCTGGAGTGACAGGGGAGGAGAGAGGGTGACTGGGCAGGATTTGAAGAGCCTTTCCCACAACAGGATGGGTGAATCCCCCACTACCTCAGCCACTTCTGATTTACACCAGGTGGGGACAGCAGTTACCCCACAGGCCCCTCCTTGGGAGACAGCAGCGCTGGACTCGTCCTGGTTCTCCTTGGAATAAGCCAAACACACATCACTGTGCTCAACCCACTGAGAGCAGAATCATCTGTCGCATTCTCCAAGGAATGTGTTACGCTGGGCTGTTAAAATCACTCATCAGAGTGGTAAAAAAACCCCTAAAACAACGCATGAAATGCTGGCTGAAGAAATATAAATATGTGCACAAACGTAGGCCTCAAGTACCAGGGTGTGTCTAATTCCTATTAAATCCTTGCTTCCCTGGGTATCCTCCTAAAGATGAACCCTTGTGGTAAGATTCAAGTTGGTTTCTGCATATTTTCTAATTAAATCGCTCTCCCTTGAGGATAACATCCATGTCAGCTGGAGGAAAGCAAAAGGTGCAACAACAGCTTGCCAACTCTCAAGACCCTACTGGGAATATTTTCCCTAAAAACGTTCTGTTTTCTCCCACAGCCTTAAAGCTGATTGTGAGGATTAGCAGGAGCCACGGAGCCCTCAGTGATGTGTCACTAGATGTCCCCATTGGTCCAGGATATGGTCGATGGAGCCTGGCAGGGCTGGACGGGGACACGCAGCCTTCAGCAGCCCATGGACCTGGGGAGAATCCTTCTCTTTGATGATTTTAACCTTTATAAACCTAAGGAAAACAACACAGGCCTAAGACTGCAGCAGCCAGGCACCCTGAGATCATCCCTGCCTGGACTGGGTTTGCTCAGGCTCCTTCTTAATGATTTAGGGTCTCCATTTCCTGTCCATTATTCTTTATTAACCCCAAAGGTTTTCCCTGCCCTGAGCCCAACCTCTTCTGCACCTGAATTATTGCAGTTATGAACCTGCCAGCATTAATATCCCATCTGCAGTCTGTATATTTACCCAGCCCATCCTGCTGGCAGTCTCCAGAATACTTAAGGCTCCTCTCCGTAGGGAATTTGGTTCATTCCTTAATCTCATAAAACAGGAGTGCTCAGAGCAGTTTAAACCTGGGAGGCAACAGCCTCTGGGTAAATCCTCTTTCAAAGCAGGAGAATCTTGTCTTGACAAAACAAAAGGAAACGACCTCAAACTGTGCCAGGGCAGGCTCAGGTTGGACACCAGGAGGAATTTCCCCATGGAAAGGGCGCTCAGGCCTTGGCAGGGGCTGCCCAGGGAGGTTTGGAGTGCCCATCCCTGCAGGTGTCCAAGGAATTCCTGGATGTGGCACTCAGTGCTCTGGGCTGGGCACAAGGTGGTGTTTGATCAAAGACTGGACTTGATGATCTTGGAGGTCTTTTCCAACCTCAATGACCCTGTGATTCTCTTCTGTGAAACGGAAAACACTAAACCCAACTATTTTTCTGAGGTGCCCAACGCCAGCAGCGCCTCTTCCCCACAGCTGACAGTGACTCAGAATAGTGATGGGAGGAACTTTCAAGTCTGGAGGGGAAAGAAAAGCCTAATTTTGGAAAGGCTGGGGGTTAGAGGAAAAGAAGGCAGATAACAGAAAACCCAAATCCTTCCTCACCCTGTCACACAGAGCAATACTGGCCACAAAAACCCTTTCTGTGCTGCTTACCAGGCTTTCTGCTGTGAGCTCGGGCAAGTCACAGACTGTGCAATGCGGATAATCCAGGACGGAGATGCTGCGGAAAACGGGCAAGAAGGGGCTCGTTAGCAACCAATTAACATGAGAGCAATTTTTAAAGATGATCTATGTGATCATGCCCAGGAATCTGCCACGTTTCCCTGCTCTGTGCCTGGATATGCAACAAGTAATTTGGGTGGGGAACGATCCCAACTCCAGCACGTGAAGCAGCTGTGCCGACGGGTCTCCCTCCAGCATTTCCAACGGCACAGACAGCGTCCAAATGGGATCCCAGCCTCAGCACTGCCTCACCCCTCAGCTTAATGGAGCACGTCGATGCCTCTTGGCTCCAAAAGCGCATCCTGAGTGCATTAATAAGGACTCGAAGGATTTGGATCCATTAAGGCAGGACAGATGAGTTATTCATATGCATATTTTAAAAGGGGAAAAAAGTAAACAAAATAGATCTGAGGTTCAAAGGGAGGCATCTGATTGCCAGCAAGAAAATTCATAGTGAGTGAAAACTCAGAGTATCAGGTCTTTCAAAGGCCTCCAGGCCTATGGACTTGGTAAAAGCAATTAGTTAAAAACCCCCAAAACTGGAATTTACACCTCCCTGGCTCAGAGCATCCAGCTGCACATCCCACCTCACTCACAGGAAACCTCCATCCCAGAGCAGAGGAGGGAGCGGAGTGCTTCTGGGATACATTTTCTCCTCACTTAAAGCACAGGACCAAAAGTGGAAATATTTATAGCATAAGAATCAACATTTTACTTCCTATTTTTCCATGCGTGCCTCCTCACACAGACACAACCATGCCATGCAGGAGACAGACCAGCCTACACTCGCAGATGAAGAACAACAAAAAGAGCATCAAAAAGGAAAAAAAAAAGAATCTTTTTAGCATTCCAACATCCCTGTGGAACTCCAACCAGGGAAATCCTGCCCTGGTGAGCTGTGAAAGTGTTGTGCTCTCTCAGTTCTTTGATCCATGGTGGTCCAGCCAGTCCCCTACTCAAAACCAGGCTGGTGCCTCTCTCGGATCAGCAGTAAAAGGCAGCGACAGCTGTGGAAAACCTGAAGGAGTCAGGAAAGCTGAATTACAGCTATAAAATGTGGGTAAGACCTGGAAGATCCTACCCCATCTGGCCTTGTTGAAGCTGTGGCCCAGAGACGTCTGGCAGCACTGGATTTCTCTCCAGGAGTGCATGTGAAGATGAAAACTATTTTATTTTAAAGATGAAGCCTCTTTTATTTCAGTACTATTTTAGCAACCCAGTCAGAGATTGGAAACACAGCTTCCAGTCATCCTCATCATGCCAGAGGAATGTGCTCCCTCCAGCATATTCCTGTAGTGGACACCCCAAAGCCGTGTGAGGTCACCTGGGCCCCCCAGGACATCAGGTCCCTCATGCGCAGCCTCGCTGCCCCATCACCTCTCTCTCCCCCAGAAGTGGCTGTACCTGTTTTTGGCAGTGATGTAAGACATGATGTTCTGGTTGAAGAACTTGAGGATCAGCGGGATGCAGTTGGCAAACACCAGGTGTTGGGACACGTACTCAAACTGGGGAAGAGAAGGGAAATGGGTCAGCATTAGCTGGGACAGCTGGGAGCACCACCTGGGAATGGAAACCTGTTTGCAGCCTAAAGCAAAGCACTCGTGGTGGTTTGCCCCAGACGCCTCACAGACCATTTTCTCCCTGCAGAAGTTTGCTGTGGAAGGTTTGTGTCATACACAGCAGCTGGAAAATTCCATTTGCCATAGAGAGGACACGCAAACTTCATGGCAGTGCCTTAGGAATAGCTGCACCTCATGGCTGCAGCGTGGCTTTTCAAAATTAAATCTGTGGCAAAGCAGTGTACGGGGAAGAGGGAAGGAGTTGTAGCTGTTACATGAGAAAACACAATAATTCCTATTGCTCTCACACACTAATCCCAGTTCCCTTTGAAATTTTGACTGAAATAATACCCTTATTTTCCTACTTGCTTTTAATTTCTCTCTCCCTCGAAGCATTAAATGGTCTTCAAGGCCCCTTCCAACCCAAACCATTCTACAGTTCAATAATACACCAAATCTCTCCTGTTCTCTAAAGATACTAACTGCAGCAAAACCCATTCCTGTCCCATGCTGCCCTGCCATGCCTCTCCGTCAACATCTCCAATTTGAGAGGGAAGGAACAGTTTGTTCTCATCTCAGCCTGGTGCCAGCTGTCGACATTGGCACACCACAGATGACACAACACCACCACGGATGACACAGCACCGCCGGGATGAGCCGGTGAGTAATCGACCCTTCCAACCCAAACCATTCCGTGATTCAGTGATTCCTTCATTTCAGACCTGCTGGAGCTTTCTCAGTTTCCCTGAGACCATCTTTGTCACCGAAAGAACAAAATCACCCAAATCAGACACACAAAGGCAGAATCAGGGGCACAAAGCCCCACAGCTTTCTCCAGGCTTAGCACCAGGCTGCAGTGGCCCTCCTGCCTGGGGGGAAGAAAGGAGAGGAGCCACTTTGAAGTGAGAAATGAAGGGACATGGGGAAGACCCAGAACAAATGTAGGATTGTAAAAATGTGGGAGGTGGTTTCATTTTATCCAATCCAATATGTGGATTTATATTTATCCTCAGTTAAATATCAGTGGGTTTTGTAACACAGAGGGATTTGTAGCACGCTGAAAGCTTTAATAGAAAAAATTAGAAAACACTAATTGTTTGACTTGCAGAAGGAATGGAGAATTGGGCCACAGCTCATATTAGTCCTTGGTTTTTTTTAACCAAGGAAAGCCCTGGAGTGGGTGCAGTTTGATTGGTGCCATGCAGATGGAACAAAAATCACATTGGGAACAAAAATCAGATTGCAACTATGACCCAGATCTCCTGCCTCTGTAGAAACTGGAGCCCCAGGAACTTGATCCTGCCAAAACCAGATTAGGTTACCTCGTGAGGTCCTTCCCAGCACTATTTCTGGGCATTGGAGATGACAGAGAGCAAAAGAGAGTCTTGCCTAACCCCCAGCATCTTCCCCCTTCTGCCAGGGAGGCTCGTGCTGTCTCCTAAATTTAACCTGAATGGAAATTCCCAGAAGTCTAAAAGCTCCTACCATGTGAGTAGAAATGATGTTGTCAAAGCACAGCAGGGTTATCCCAACCCGAGTGACCCTGTACAAATCCTGCAGCTATGGAGATGTGACTACAGCTCCGCATGGAAACTCTTCCTGGAAGTCTTCATCAGGACACACCACCTTCAAGCCCAGCTTGGCAATGGCCATCCCCTCCTCTAGGCCCACCTGGTAGATGTGGTTCAGCTTGAAGTGCTTGAGGAGCAGCAGCAGCAGAGCCGAGATGCTCTTCACGATGATCTCTTTGTGTCTGTTCACGTCGATGCCCAGTTTCATGCTCTGCAGAACGGTGATGCTGCCATGGAGGGAGAAACAGCACCGAGCAGGGAGGTCAAAGGGACTGCGGAGCTCCTGCTCATCTGGATGAGCTCTATGAAATCAAGGACCTTCACTCCCCCCAGGACTCCCATTTCCATCCATCCTACCTGGTGATGCCAAAATGCATTAAAAAAGCAGGAAAAAAAAAGTGGATTGCTCTCCACCAGGAATCCTGGTGGAGCGGTAGCAAGGACACCTCCCATATGCAGACATATCTTTATGATTTGGGTCAATCAGCAGGATTTTATCATTGGTGTCACTTAGCTTGGAGTGGCTGCCCACTGCACTCAAATCATCGCACTCCTGAAAAAGCAGCATCACTTCCTTGGCTTTGACAGCTCTGCCCTGGTGGCAAAGCAATTTACACCGACCCAAACAGATATCCCAAACCTGGAAACCCCCAAACCTATCAGCTCTCCTGCTTGGTCCAAGACGTCATGGCAAGGCTGGGATGGCCGGTGGCCACCTGGTAAGGGACTTACGGCATCTCTTCGGGCAACACATCTGCCAGGATGTTGATGGAGTCGGTCTTGGCCTTGGAGGTGGGTGCGGCAGCCAGGAGGATCTTCAGCAAAGCGATCTGCAGGAGAGGGCAGGTGTGGGGGGGATGGTCCCAGGAAAGGGAATTCCTTCCTTCTCCTTCACTTGCTGAAACTGGACAACACCAAGCCAACCCTACAGGGTTTCACCAGACCACACCCAACCTCTCCTTTTATCCCCTGACAGACAGGACAAGTGCGGGGTGCTTGGCAGCTCTTAACTTAAGGCCTCACATGTGCCTGAGCTCTGGTAGTGTGGATAAAACAACACAAGGGACACCTCGAGTTGGAATTCACTTAAATCTGTTTGTCTCTCCCTACAGACAGAGCCCATATGACCCAATCAGCATCTTGGAATCCTCTGAATCCCTCCTCTTGGACTGTACTTTTCCTCCCGACTTTGGTGTGGATTCCCACCAAAATCTCACCATCCAGGTCCTGACCACACCCCTGCCATCCTGTGCTGAGCTCTGCAGCTCCCAGACCAGCACCATTCCCTACTCAAAAGCTCTTCCTTCCTTTAAGGAACGCGGGCTTACCATGTACTGGGGGAGGTTGTACAACATTGCTCGATACAAGACCTCACAAGGGGTTTCTTGGACTTCCTCCTCCCCCTAGAGCAGAGAAGCGTTAGAAACAAGGGAAAATGAAGTAAAAATAAGAATGCACGGATTGACACAACACACTGGAAACCTCCCATCTTCTCTCTGGTGGTGGGGTGAAGAAACTTCCTTCCTACCAGAGACATGGGGCACTTCTCCAGCTCCTCCTCGTTCTTGATCTGGACATCCGAGATGGAAACGTACTTGTGCTGGTAAAACACAGAGACAGAGGCAGAGCAATGTCACAGCTGAGGGAGGAAACACAGCCAGTGATGGTCAGAGCCGCTGATTCCAGCGATATCCGAGTGAGGGGTGCAGATCCACGGGGAACTCGTCGCTGTGTGGCGTATCCCTCTGTCCCTGAACCCCTCACACCTCCTGCCCTTGGCTACTTCCACCTACTCCTTCTGGGAGCTCTCTGTAAGTAATTAGAGAGGGACACTCGCCTCCAAAAGACAACCCAGACCTTCAATAGGGCCAGTTGGCCTCTGGAGGTGTCTCATTCCCCGTGGAGCACTGCAGGAGCCAAGGCTGGCCATGCTCCCCCCTGGGAACAGCACCGGTTTGGGAATGTGTGTCCAAACCCAGCTCTGATAGTCTGTCACCTTCAAAACACATGGCAAACACTTAGATAAAGGGAAAGTAAAAATGCTGGAGAGGCTACTTGAGGACTCCGTTTTGAATTTTTTGCCCCAATTCCTGCAAGAAGCTCCAAAAACTTCTCCTGTGACCACCAACTAATTTTTAACTCCCTCCAGTAACTGTGTTTCAATGAGGTTGGCAGGAGGATCCATGTGGTGCACATCCCGTGCCATGCATGGAGCCACCATCTCACCTGCTTCAGGGTCTTCACGCTTTCATGGATCGGCCGCGGGAGCCCTATCAGGGTTTCAGTGTCCCTGGGGAAGAGGAAGGAAGGTCAGTACTGGGAAGGACATCCATGTTCAAACATTCCCATGTCATAACAGGTAAAAGAGGGAGCCTGGAGTCTGCTGAATGCATCCCAGATGGGTCAGGAATTGGGAGACGTGTTGGCGTGAGCTGCTGCCCTCCCACCTCCTCCCCATAATGCCTGCACGAGAGAGGAGAGACATCAGGGTGAAGAATTGGGGTGAAATCAGACTGAATTGGAACCGGGGTGAAATCAGATGAAATCAGAACTGGGGTGGAGCCAGTCTGAGCCCAGCACTGCACCTAAAAATGAATGTACCCTGCTGGGCCTGTCCCAGGATGACTCTGCACCCTCAGCTTGATTTATTCACAAACTGAGTAATTTGCTGTGGATACCAAACTGTCTCAGCTGCCTCTCGCATCAAACCAGTTGCTGGTTTGGGCCAGGGGTCACTTATTCTGGGCTAGGTCTGATTTTTAATAGAAAGAGGTCCCTGGGGACCAGTGCCTCCAGGAACATGTTTTTCTAGCACTGCTTTCGTTGCTGCGGCCCCAGCAAACCCAGCACTGCATCATCCTGAGCATGCCTTGAGCTGGAAAAACCTGAGCTTTGGGGACACCTCCCACCACTTAAACCCCACTGATGGAAGCTACGAGGCAGATTTTGCGGATAAAACACTCACTGTCCCAGCGTGAATCCGATGAATTTGTTCCTGCTTGCTTCCAGGAAATGCTCGATGTCTTTCTGTCTGATGGAGCCGCGGAGAGACAAAAACAAGGAGAAGGTTGGAAAACAGCCACATACAAGATCACAGCCTCGGACTGATTTCTAGAGATTGCAGCAGCAGTGGGCAAAAGCCACCTTTGCCCTCACTGGCTGGCAGCAACGTGAACCAAACCCATTTCTATTTGCTGTGCAACTCCACGGGAACGTGCGAGTAGACGGAGAGAGGTTTTCTACAACTAGAACCTTTGTATCCACCTCCTGTGCTCCTCACACGCCTCTCTGAGGAGCATCTGCTCACTCTGAGAGAACAAATGTCATCTCCACGGTCTGTCAGAGCACATGCTGCTCCGAGAGCAAGCTGACATCTTGTCCACGTTGGGTTCTTTCATGGGAACTGCTCGGGATCTCTGCGCTACGAGCAGGACACGAGCTGT
Organism: Corvus kubaryi; assembly: GCF_017639235.1. Lineage (NCBI taxonomy): Eukaryota > Metazoa > Chordata > Aves > Passeriformes > Corvidae > Corvus > Corvus kubaryi. The sequence goes on along the minus strand of NW_024580669.1, from coordinate 216,791 downwards.
GAGCCAAGGCTCTCCTGGACAGAAAGAAATCCAGCTGGATTTCCAGCCAGCAGCCAAGGAAAGCAACAACATTTGACTTTGAAGCTGAGAGTGCTAAGTGACGTGGAGCACCACACGTGGAGATCCATGTGGGAAACCAATTCCTGCTGTGTCCCTGCCAGGAATGCTCTGGACAGACCGAATTAACCCTGTCACTGCTCCTACCTCAAAAAGATCTATTTGCTCGATTTGTTGGAAAGATGCTGGAATAAATCCAGGCTTGGGATAAACAGCAAAAACCCTCACATGGATCAAAGGGAAAGGGGCAGAGCTTTTCACCCTCTAATCCTAATCATTCCCTCATATCACGTGTAGATAACTGGTCTTAGGAAGGAAAGGCACCAGCTCCTTTACCATTAGATGTTTCTCTCCACCACTCAAGAAGGCTTCACCTGGCAGCACAGGGGTCCTGCTCACCAAACAAGATGTCATTAACCAGCTCCCCAGATGATTAGTCAGGCATTTTGTGCTACCAAGATCCACTGGGGTCTGGTTGGGAAAGCTGACCCTGCTCCTGCAGCACCCCAGCACAGCCTCCTTCCCAGTACAACCTGGGATACCCTAAACTGGATTGCCACTTATGGGCCAGTAATTTGGATTGCCAGCTTATTGGCTTGGACTGGGTTTAGCTGAGCTCTTCCCCAGGATTTACACACCAAACATGGCAAGTGGCCAATCCAGAAAGCACCAACCCTGACAAAATGAGAAGTGGAGTCACTTCAGTTCAACCTGCCAGAGGCCAAAAAACTTCCCAATGCTTCCCAAAAAACTGCAGTGAACTCCAGGACAGGTAGGGCTGGGGAGGATGGCAGTGACAGCAGGTGGCTTTACCTGACTTTGGGGGCCCAGGGGAGCCCCTTGGGGAAGGACACCCTCTCGATGGGCAGGCGCTGAGCTGGCATTGCGGGGATGATCGCGTCCCGCTCCATCAGGTCCAGCTCCCCCTCGATCCCGCTGTCCACATCATCGTTCTCCTCTTCATCAACTCCTCCTTCATCGTTCTTGAAGGGATCTCTCTCGTTGTAGATGTCCAAACTGTCTTGCTTCATCAGGGGCTGCAGCAGAAGGGGATGGAAAATTCAAGTCACTTCAAGGATTTTGTTTCCCTCCCAGGTGCTGGCACCAGATCTCTCCATCCTGAAAGGATCAAGCTCTCAGATGTTCCTCAGGTAAGGATTTCCCTCCTAGCTGTTGCCGCCAACGCCTGCACAAGAATACCTCCTTCTGTACCTCTAACCTTGCTGCTCTAGGAGGTGTGACCCCATTTTCCACCTTAACTTTTGGGGCTTCCATCCGACGTCTCCTCCTTAGCAAAAGGCATTTTCATGCCCAGACCATAACACAGCAACTCCAACAGCGGAGCTAAAAAAAGAACTTGCTGTGAGCAGTTTGCTCCCTGGTGCTTATCAGGCCTTTGCCATAAGGTCAGGATGTCCTCTGGCTTCCTCTGGATCAAACACCCCATGGGGCTGATCTGTTGCAACTGAAATTGGTGGATGAAAAACTGGACATGTCCTGACCACGTGTAATGAGAGCCCAAAAACCCCCCAGTCCTGGGCTGAGCCCAGCGTGGGCAGCAGGGGAGGGGGGAATCTGCCCCTGTGCCCCCTCAGGTGAGACCCCACCTGCAGAGCTGCCCCAGCCCTGGGGACACAGCAGCAGGACCTGGAGCTGCTGGAGAGAGCCCAGGGAAGGCCAGAGAGATGCTTCAAAGGCTCCCTTCTGCTCTGGAGCCGGGTTGGGAGAGCTGGGAATGTTCCCCTGGAGAAGGGAAGGCTCCAGGGAGAGCTGAGAGCCCCTTGCAGGGCCTAAAGGGGCTCCAGGAGAGCTGCAGAGGGACTGGGGCCAAGGCATGGAGGGCCAGGAGCCAGGGAATGGCTTCCCAGTGCCAGAGGGCAGGGCTGGGTGGGAGATTGGGAATTGGGAATTGCTGGCTGGGAGGGTGGGGAGGGGCTGGAATGGAATTCCCAGAGCAGCTGGGGCTGCCCCTGGATCCCTGGCAGTGTCCAAGGCCAGGTTGGGTGGAGCTCTGAGAAACCTGATCTAGTGGAAGGTGTCATTTGGAACCAGATGTTCTTTAAGGTCCCTTCCAACCCAAACCATTCAGGGACCCCCTAAAACTGGCAAACACAGGAGAACTTACAGGGAAAAGGGAACCATAACCATGAGCACCCCTGGCTCCTTGGGACGGTGCCTGTTGGAAAACCACCCTGGCCCAGGAGGAGGCTCTCACCCTGCGGCTGCGGTGGCCCCGCTTCTGCTGCTGCTGCTGCTGCTGCTGCTGCTGCTGCTGCTCCATGAGCTCGATGGCGTAGGTGGGCGGGGAGGCTGCGCGCATCCCCCGCACCACCTGGATGCTGTCCTCGGGCAGGGGCGGCAGCCCCAGCTCCTCCCGCCGCCGCACCTTCATGGCCTGCAGCGCCTCGAACCCGCCCAGCGTGAGCTAGGACAGAGAGAGAGGGGAGAGCACGGAGCACACGGCCCTCCTGGGCAGCTCTCAGGGGAGCAGCAGCTGGAGGCCATCGCAGTGGAGTGTTGAGGGTGGACACCACGGCAGTTGTTAATTCTCCATATTTCTCCCCCGCATCCTCAGCCCACGCTCATCCCAGAAGGAACGGTTTGCCTTGCGTTTAATAACGCTGTTGTGGTTGGGTTGAATGGTGGGGAACATCCAGGCTGCGGCAGCACCGTTCCAGAATAAAAGTTTCTGGAGAAAGGAAGGGTTTGCACTCACCAGGAGCACCTTCCAGAGCAGGAGCAGGACCTTCTTCATGGGGAAGTGTGGAGCGTGGCCGCTGCAGAATTTGGTCACCATGGTGAAGAGCAGCAGAGCAAACGGCTCCTCAGTGTGCACAGGGAAACCTGGCAGAGAAGGGACCAGGACCGGGGTCAGAGCCCATCTCCCATCCCTGAGCTCTCCCCGCTGGTCCAGCATGACAAAGGGACATCAGTAGGTCACAATGAACTTCAGGGCTCACTCAGCTCCATCCTGAAGGTCTCCCGGCAGGTTTTCCACTCGGGGGGATCCGTCTCCTGCTCCACACGGATGTTCTCCACCATCAGGTACATGACACTGAGCAGGACCCTGCCGGGACAGCAGGGCAGGCAGGTGGTGAGGCCACTCTGTCCCCAGAGGTTGTCCCACACCTGCTCCCAGCACCAAGGGGGTACCTGAGCTCCGTGCTGTCGGCCAGGGAGATGGCCGGCTTCCGCAGGGCGCTGCTGCAGGCCTGGCTGTTCCTGCAGGGAAGGGGATGAGCTCAGCACCAGCCCCCTCATCCTCACCCCCAGCCAACATCTGCAGCGCTGGGAATGCCACACCAGGGATGTGACATGGCTGTGACACCTCCCGAGGAGGAGGAGGGAGAAGAAAGAAGAGGGCAAGGAGGACGGGGAGAAAGAAGATGAAGAAGAGGAGGGTGAGGAGGATGGGGTGAAAGAAGGTGAAGAGCAGGAGGGCGAGGAGGGTGAGGAAAAAAGGGTGAGGAAGATAGGGAGAAGGAAGATGAAAAGGAGGAGGGTGAGGAGGATGTGGAGGAAGATGAAGAGGAGGAGGAGGAGGAGGAGGAGGAGGATGAGGAGAAAGAAGATGAAAAGGAGGAAGGTGAGAGGGTGAGGAGAAAGGGGAGGTAGAAGAGAAAGGTGAGGAGGATGGAAGAAGAAGGTGAGGAAAGTGGGGAGGAAGAAAATGAAGAGGAGGAGAGCAAATTGAATGGAAGAAGAGAAGAAGGAGAGAAAGTAGATTGTAGAATCACAGAATCATTTAGGTTGGAAAAGACCTCCAAGGTCATCGAGTCCATCAAGGGGAGGGTGAGGAGAAAGAATGAGGTGAAGAAGAGGACAAAGAGGGAGAGGTGGGCAAGGGCAGTGCAGTCCTCTCACTCAATCTCCATGTTGAGGAGCTCCAGGAAGGCAGAGAAGGTTCCCAGCTGGTACAGGAGGAAGCTGTTGTGCCGAGACCAGTGCAAGACATCACCTTCATTATCACAGTCCCCAAAGACACCTGGAGAGGCCCCACAGAGAAACTCTGGTGAGGGAGGATCTGCCTTTGAACCTTGGAGTCCACAGGACCACCCCAGGAAGGAGCTTCACTGCACCAGCCTGGCACAAGCCTGGGAAAGGCTTCTCCCAAGCCCCCACAGCAGCGGATCCGCGGCCACATCCGGACATGGGGGACGTGGTCCTTACCCTGTGCCAGGTACAGGATGGCCCGTGCTACTCTGAGCCTCTTGTCCCTGTTGACCACCTCCAGCCCATCCAGCAGGCGCATGACGTAGGCCTTCTGCTGAGCCGCGTCCAGCTCCAGCCACCTCCTGCCTGGCACTGGAGAAGGGACACGATGTCCAGCTGGGTGCTTCCCCAGGGGTCCCACTCCTGCCCCAAGCCCCGGGGTGCTGAGCTCAGAGCTGGTACCTTGAGTGTGAAAATCCTCCTCGAAGCATCTCCTGTTGTGGCTCAGCTCGGGCTCCTCGGTGTAGCTGTACAGCTCTGATGGGGACAGGGATCAGCAGGGACATGGAGGGGCTTCACCCTCCTCCTCATTCCCAGATTCCTTGGGAAGCATCCCTGTGCACCCGGGGAGACACGGGACAGAGACCTGAACTGATCCCTGAGCTCTCCTGCAGCTCCAAGGGGCATTTGGAGCCACCCAACACCACCAAATTCATCACCTTCATCCCTGTGTCCTGGCTGGGCTGTTCCCACACTCCTGCTCCAGCTGCAGTTGCAATTTCATTGGGGTTTTTGGGGGTCATTTTAAGTCTCACTTAAGCAGTTTGGGAATGAAGGGAATGCAGGAACACCCAGGCAGGACCTGCACCGATCCCACACCCAGCAGCTCGGACATTTTGGGTCCTGCAAATACGGGCTGGACTTGGAGAGACACGATGTTGCACCTGTTCTTTGTAATTCCTACCTGTTCCTATAGAATTCCTATAGTCCTACAGTGCTGAGCAGCACCACGGAGGACCGAAAGGATCCTGCAGGGAAGGAGGAAGGATCCCTTGCAGAGGAAATGTGCTTTTGCCGGGCCAGCTCGTGCAGCTGAGATACACAGAGCTAAAAATAACCCCTTTTTCTCCGGACACGCTCGGCACCGCGGGGTTAGGGAGCAGAAGCAGCTGGAGCCACTGCACAGCAGGATGATAGGGGACAAGGACACGACCCGTCTGATAACGGGTGACACCTCCAGCCTGGGCCGTGTCACCGGACACTCCGCCCTCCTGCCACCTCCGGCGCTGCGCCCCGGGTAATTCGGAGCGCGGGGTAATCCCCGTGTCCCCACGCGTCCCCTCTGCTCGTCCCCAGGGAGTGAGTGGCTCTCTAATAATAAACCCCGCTTGCTCTATTACTGCAGGGATGACACCACTCAATATCCATCTCCCATCTCGGCGGGATTTTTATTTTCCCTGCCTGCCGGGCACCTATAAATAACAATGCAACACCCAAAACCTGCTTCACCTGCCAACTCAGCGCCGTGGCCGTCGGCATCGCCGTACTCAAATTCCAGGTTGGGACAATCCACGGAGCCCTGCGGAGAGCGGGATGGGGTTAGGAGGGGGCTGGCACATCCCTGGGGATATTTTGGGATGTGGGATGGCTGCCAGTACTCTCAGCCTTTGCGCCAAAGCTCCTCCAGCCGCCGGAGCAGCGACTCGCACGGGTGGGCTGGAGCGGGGAGTCCGTGCGAGGCCACTCCAAATACAGTGGAAATGTGGAAGCCGTGTGAGAAAACAGCATTTCTCAAATCCCAGGGAACGCAAAGGCAGGACGCAAAATGCCGGTGAATATTTGATGCATTTCAGAGCCCCGCACGCCCTAAAAACAAACCCCGGGGCTGGTTCAAAGGAAAAACCCCCAGGAGGATGCTGCGGATCCCCTGAGCTCCGTTCTCAGCATCCCAGATCTGAGAGCTCTCGGGGCCGGGCTTTGTCTTTTCGAAGGCCGTGGCGTGGATCTCCCCCTCCTCCCCTGCGGATGAGGAACTGGAGCATGAAACTTCGCCGGAGGATTCCGGCGGGGCAGCGAGCGGGCAGCCGCAGCCCGACGACCCAACGCCGGCACCGCGCCGCGCTGCCCCGGGAAAGGGGAACACATGAATGGATAATCAACGAAATTAACATAATTTCCCATTCCGAGTCTCAGCATCCCTCCTCGGCAGCCGGGCTGGAACTGATGCGCATCGTCGCGATGAATATTGATGATCCGGGAGGATGCGCGGCTCCGGGCTGACCCCGACTTGCTCAGAAACGCTGGGTTCTCACCCAATTTCTGCAGCCGACGGGGCGGCTCGGGGAGTTAAAGCCTGTGAGGAATCCGGCGAAGCGCGTGCAGCTCTAATCCGCTTTGAGAGGCCGAGCCGGGGGAGCAAAGCGACCCCCAAATTCACGAGTTCGGGGCACGTCTTAGAAACCATCCCCAGAGACCCTTTTGGGGTCAGGGGGCCACTCAACCCGCAGCTCCTTGGTGGGGAAGCGAAGTCTTCCCGTCCTTTGCTCACGGGGGTCCCGCGGTGGCTTTACGGTGGCCGGGGACACCAGATCCCGGTGGGATCCTGGTGACCTGATCCCAGTCCTGCTTCCCCAGCCCGGCACCCACGAAGCCGCACGGGCGCAGCAGGGGCAGGGCGGCCCAGCGGGGTTTGGTTGTTCCCCCGTGTCCCGGGGTTATTGGGACAGGAGGGGCGGAGGGGACTGCGGCACTCGGACCTTGGTGAGGGTTGGGTAAGCGGGAGCCTGCAGAGCGGGGGGAGCCCAGCGCTCAGCTGGGTCCCCAAAACCCTGCTAGGGGCTCCGGGTGTGGGGCAAGGAGGTGCCAGTGCTGAGGCTTAGCCAGCGCCCCAGAACTCCGCAGCTGGGTCTGGGAGCGGAGCAGGGAGATGCCAGTGCCGGGGAGCGCCCCCGGGGACTCCCCGCTCCGGGCTGGGCATGGCAGGACCCCTAAAGCCACCCCCGCAGGACCCCGAAAGCCTCCAGTTTGGGGTAGGGAGCACCCCTAACACCGGGAGCTCGCCCCACCCTGGATAAGGCTCCTTCCGCAGGAAGCCCAACCCCAGGCCAGGGTCCCCCCACCCCACAGGAGGTTCCGTCAGGGCCCGGGGGGTGCCGGCACCGAGCTCCGCGCTCTTACCTCGGACTCCTTCCGCTGGCTCCTGAAGAGCTCCCGGCCCTTGGGTTGTGGCTGTGGCTGGGGTTGCGGCTGGGGTGGGGGCTGTGGCTGGGGCTGTCCCGGCCGGGCCCTGCCCGGGCCCGGGGCTCCGCCGCCTCCCGCCGCCTCCATCCCGCGGCCCCGCGGCCGCCGCCGAGCACGTGGGGGCCGGGCCCCGCCCCGCCCCGCGCGCTCCCATTGGTCCGCCGGGAAAGGGGGCGGGGCCTCAGCGCACACCCCCTGCTCCCATTGGTCCGGAGTGGGGACGGGGCGGGGCTTGGGGGGGCCGGGGGAACCCGGGGGTCCCTTGGGATGGCGGGGCTGGGAACGGGGGCTGGGGACACATGGAGGGGACGGGCTGGAGGGGGGATAGGGGGTGTCCGTGGGGTGCTGGGGGTACGGAATGCTGGGGAAGGGAGGGGTTATGGGGTGTCCCTGGGGTGCTGGGGGTACGGAATGCTG
>NW_024580669.1:185015-209134 GCF_017639235.1 Corvus kubaryi | reverse complement strand
GGAATGCTGGGGAAGGAGGGGTTATGGGGTGTCCCTGGAGCGCTGAACGGGGGCAGCAGGGCGGGAGCTGGTGGTGTCACAGGTGCCCATGGGGTAGCAAGGGGGCACCTGTGGGGCTGCAGCTGCCCCAGTACACGCAGGGCCGGGGGGTTCCCATCCCCAAGGCACCCCCAGAATCACCCGGTGAGTCGTGCTGTCCGAACCCCGTTATCCCCATGTTGTTCCCAAGCAGCTCCCAGGGCCCTGGAGCAGGAGTGGGAGAGAGCAGGATTCCCATTCCCACACCCAGTATGGGGGGCAGTTGTTTTTGGGGGTGACTGTGCAGGATTGTGGCTGGGGAGGTACCGGATGCCCCATCTCGGTGCCGCTTGGGTCCCACATCCCCTCACAGCCTCTGGAAAGCTGGAAACCCCAAGGGCTTGGGTCAGGATTTCCCTTGGCTGCCCCAGCAGAGGAGATACCGGGATGGTTCCAGAGGAGATACCGGGATTGCTCCAGAGGAGATACTGGGATGGTTCCAGAGGAGATACCGGGATTGTTCCAGAGGAGATACCGGGATTGTTCCAGAGGAGATACCGGGATTGTGCCGGCACCGCTTCCCAAGGACGCACCAGCCCAGGAGCCCAAACAGCTCCGGCTGCCTCAAGGACGCGGCCCCGGAGCCGCTTCCCCAGCTGGAATTATCTGGACATGGTGGGAACTCGAGGCCACGGCTTTGGGGACAACCTCCCCCCATCCCACCACCATCCCTGACCCCTCCCTGTCCCCCCCTGCCCCAAAATCCTGGTCTGCCCCTGCCTGACCCCAAGGATGCTCGGGAGAAGCTGAGTTTTCCAATGTTTTATTTGTGTTTTGAGATTACAGAGTCTTTATTGCTGATCTAATACAATCACTCAGACATTAATATTTAAAACATCCTTTTGAAATGTTACGGTTGCGACGTTTTCGTTTCCTCACTGCTGATGATGGGTTTTGTCTCATTATCTCTAAAGTTCAGAACAGAATTAATTTCCTTTATACGATTTTGCTGGTGTTACCTAAAATCTCCTTTTTCCTAAGTCTTGAAAAATGTGTTACATTTAAAAAAAAAAAAAAAAAAAAAAGAGAAAGAAACCAAACCCCATTACACGTTTAATTTAGAGATGATCATAGGATATGATTCCAGGTTGATTAGGAAAAAAGCCAAGCGAGCCAAAAAGCTTTTACAGGAGAAGCAGAACATGGAGAAGAGCTTTAAAAATCGAGGTGGGAAAAGCCGGTTGGGATTTTATTATTAATATATATATTTTTTTTTCCCTTCCAATCTACCTGGAAGATAAAACGGGATGAAAACTGGGCACGAAGGGATCCGGGGCCAGGCAGAGCAGTGCCGTGTGCGGCACGAGCGACAGGCACGGGGCGGGACGCGGCTCTGGGGCTGCACTTGGGGTCGGGGCTGAGCGGGGCTTTCCCAGGGTGGAAGCGGCTGTGGCTGGGTTGGGTTGGGATTCCCGTTCTTCCCAGAGCTGCTCTGCCCCAGAGACCCCACAGCCGCGTCTCACCTGGGCCAGGAGCAGCTCCCACGCTCTCCAGAGAACAACGGGGGCTGACACGGACCGGGATCCAGCTCGGGGAGAAAGACCTGAACGTGACATTTCAAATAGCTCAGGGGACTCTTGCCAAAAATTCTCAGGATCTGGTAAAATCAATGAGCAGAGATCATTTCAAGTCTGTGGTTAGTGATCAGTCTGCGCGGAAGCTTCTCAAAGCCTGAAGGTCTCCTCAAAGCCTTCTCAAAGCTCCGACGCCTTCCCAAGGTCTCCTCAAGGCTTCCTCGAGGGTTCCTTGAGGTCTTCTCAAGGTTTTCCTTCCAGGTTTTGAGAGATTTCAAAGAGAAACTTGGAATAAGGCAGCACACGGGAACGTTTGTTCTGGAGACGAGCGGCTTGTGGTCAACCTGACTCCAAATCTCCCAAGAGCCGTGGGAAGGACTTGAGGCCGTTATTTCCTCTGTTCTCCCTTCCTTGTGCGTGAACGAGCTGCCACAAAAGTTCTTCATGATGGCAAAGAAGCCCAGGAGGACAAAACACGGATCTGCAGCCCATGAGAGACTTGGGAACCACACAGGGAGGACAAAGGCTTCTGTGCTCTCGGGGCTGGGCAGTTTTATTGTAGAAGGATCACGTTCTCCACATGAGGGATAGAAGCGACTCCGGTGAGACACCGGGACTCGGGAAGTCACCTTGGTAAGGGTCACGCTGTCCTGTGCTCAGGTGGGACATCCTGGGATAAAACTCTGGCAAATTTGTTCTCCATCAGCTCTGACACATCGAGATTCGAGGTGACCAAAGGGTTGTAGTGACGCTGAACTCTTCCCTCGCACAGAATCCGTGGGGGTCACTCCGGCGGACGTCTCATACATTCCAAAGGGGATTTCCGGATTCATACAAATACGACCAGAAAATAAAACTCCAAACACTTCCAATGAGGACTGAAATTCAGCTGGAGAAGGACCTGGCGTGAACCTGGGTCCTCCCAGCCGCGACGGCCGGCGAGCTCTGCTTGGCGCGGGAAGAGCTGCCGGGCGCGTGAGCAGCATCAGTGGGCGAGGCCCTTCCAGCAGCGCGGGCGGGCGGGGCTGCCCCAGCCCCACCGGGAACACGACCTTTGGTTGATCCATAGAGCTTGGCACTCGGAACGAAAGCAGCAGGAAAACACCGCGGGGCTGCGGCCAACGGAGCGGCGCCGGGCCCGGCTCCTCTGCGCGCTTGGGGCTCTCCCCGGCCGGCGCCGGACCCTTGGGCACAGCTCCGGGCAGTGCTAAGGCGAGGTTCCTCGGCTGGGCACGGCCCTGGGCACTTCCATGGCACACGGAGAGGCTTCTCCAGCCAGATTCCTGTGGCGGCTCCCGGCTGGGCAGCAGTGCCTGGAGCCAACGAGGATTTTGGCTTTGCTGTCAAACAGCCGGAGCGATTCCCCCGGTGCCGGCATCCTGCGCCGCTGGAGAAGCGCTGGGGTGTGGAGGAAACCAAGGACTGCCAGGCCGGGGCCCGTGGCTCCCGCCGTGCGCGGCGGGTGAGCAGGGATAAGGGACTATTCCACGGCTCGATTCCAGCAGCTTCCTCCTCGCCTTCCCCGTCCTCCCAGCCCCGAAAAGGAACGAACCCAAAGAGAAAAATGAAAGAAACGGAAAGAAAATCCAGCGTCTCCCAGTCCCGCGGCAGGACGAACACCAGTGGCAGAGGCCACATGAACAGTATTCTAATTTAATAAATAAATAACCTAAAACACACTGTCGACTATGGCAGCAAGCCCGGCTCTAGCGTGGGAAGCTTGCGCGGTTTCATCCTGTACAGTAGTTGAGAAAGACTCGGGTGGTTGTTGCTGTTCCTCGCGATTCTCCGGGATGCAGCGGCAAGAACTCAGTATCTGCGAAAAGAAGAAAAATGGGGTCTGGTGAGTGGCTGGGGAAGGGATGAGAAGCTGCCCCGGCATCACCACGGAGGATTTTGGGAGGGGGAGATGCCAAGGACAGAACTGGCTGAGGAAGGGACTCGGTCCTCGTTGCCTCTGAGGTGCCCACGGGAAGTTTGAGGGGTCGTGGCTGCCCCTCAGTGCAGGGAATTCCCTGTGACCCTCAACGGATCCCGACCTCTCCGTGCATGGGACAAACCTCGCTTCCCACAAGGCTGGGCCACGCCAGACCCCGAAACCAGGCAGAGAGAACTGAACCAGAGGGAATTCCTCCATGGCCATGAGGAAGCACCAGGATTGCGCAGGGAAGAAAGCTCAGGATCTGGGGAAACCCAGTAATCCCCAAACCGGGAGTGTTCTGGTGCAGCGCTGCTCTCTCTGCCTGCCAAGAAAATCCCTCTTCCTGCAGGAAAAGGATCTGGGCTTCACCCTCCCAGGCTGATCCACGTCTGTGCAAAACCATTTCATTTTCATGCTGTAAATTCATGGCAGTGCTGGCTAAAAATGTGGAAAGGGAAGGGATCCAGGGGCTCCTACTGAAACTTGCAATTATTTTTGGGGATCTGCCCAGCCCGTGCTCAGGAAGGAGCCGCAGAGCTGAGCCCGTGGGAGCAGCTCCGGGGCTGAGGCCGCTCTGTGCCACCTCATCCTCCGCCAAACTTTAAAAATAAAGCTGCTGCTGAGCCGGTGGCATCGTGCTGGCATCTGCCACGTCTGGGTGACAGCTGCTGCCGCGCACAAAGGGCTCCTGTCCTGCCAAACGCTCCTGTCACGGCTCCAACTGCACCATCCCCTTCCTGCTGCCTGCAGTGGGACTGAGCAGAGCCCTTGGAATCTTCTCAGGGGACCGGCGGGGTTAAACCCCGTCCCCTCTGCTGCCACAGGCGTCCCCCAGGTCGGGGCAGGAGCAGAGGGCTGGGAGGGCACCAGGACGAGCAGAGGGCTGGGAGGGCACCTGTAGTAGTTGGGTTTGAAGGGTCCGTTCTTGTTGAGCCCCAGGTACTTGGCCTGCTCGTCCGTCAGCTCCGTCAGGTGCGCGTCGAACGTCGGCAGGTGCAGGCTGGCCACGTACTCGTCTGGGGTGGGAAAGGAGTCCAGAGCTCGTCACAACGGGGGACGCCACGACAGCGAGTCCCCCGGGCTGAGGCAGAACCCACCTGACATCTGTGGCACCTCGCCCCTGAGATCAGGACAAGCCACCCCCGCCTCAAGAAACCCCAGGGCTGCCAAAGAGCCCATTCTGCAGCCAAAGCGTGCTCAGTGTGGCCGTGCCCTCAGGAAGGGGCTCTGCTGGGGGAGCTGCTGGCACCGGCAGCAGCCCCATGGGAAGCCCCCTGCACCGGGAGGCATCCCCGCTTCCCACAGGTGGGACAGGAAAGCAGCGGCGAGCCCAGAGCCAGCGGGAAGGAGCTGCTGGAAGCCCCTGAGCTTGGGCCAGTGCCACCTCCCAGCTGTGACAGTGACACAGCTTGGCCCAGTGCCACCTCCCAGCTGTTCCATCCCCAAACCCGCAGCGGGAAGGTCGTTACCCATTTTCTTAGGCAGCAAGTACACGTCCTGCTTGTAGCGGCCCTCGGGAGCGTTGTACAGCTCTATCAGAGCCAAGGCCTGGGGAGAGGACACTCGGTCAGTCACTGCTGTCCCTCAGAGCAGGTCCTGCTCCGGCCCAGCCCAAGGCCTCCTCACCTGTGTGGTGGCCGTGATGGACAGGACGAAGGTGGGGACGGTGGAGCAGCTCAGGTTCAGCAGGCGGCCCTGGGAAGCAAGAGCTGGTTGTTAACACGGCACCACACCCAGTTTGTGACCCCACAGGAGGGACAGGAACCACAGGAGCAACGTGTCCCAGCTGTTTGTCACCTGCACTGAGCCCCAAGGTGTGGCTGCCCTTAGGAAGTGGAAATCTCCCTGTGGGAGATACCCTGGAGTGGGATAAACTAAAAATGGGAGCTTTTCTTTGTCCCAGGAACTGAGCAGGGACCTTGTGGCTCTGCACAAGTCCCTGACAGGAGGGGGCAGCCGGGGGGGTCGGGCTCTGCTGCCAGGGAACAGGGACAGGAGAGAGGGAATGGCCTCAGGCTGGGCCAGGGGAGGGGCAGGCTGGATTTTAGGGAAAATTCCTCCATGGAAAGGGTGGTCAGGCCTGGCACAGCTGCCCAGGGAGGTTTGGAGTGCCCATCCCTGGAGGGATTTAAAAGGTGTGGATGTGGCACTTGGGGACGTGGCCTTGGCAGTGCTGGGAATGGTTGGACTCAATGGCCTCAGAGTCCTTTTCCAACCTCAACAATTCTGTGATTCCATGATTCCATGAGCCAAATTCCAGCCAGAGGGACCCCTGAGCTGCAGTTCCTGCTGCTCCAGCCGCTCACTCACCTCTGCCAGCAGCACGATTCTCTTCCCGTCGGGCCAGATGACGTGATCCACCTGGGACCTCACCCGCTCCCAGGTGAGCTCGGGCGTGCGCAGGCTGGCCTGGAAATGGGGTCAAAACGTTACAGCAGCACCAGAGCAACCCCAGAACCACAGAAAGGGGAGGAAAGGAGGCACCAACCCTGCCAGTGTCCTGGGATTGTCGTCTCCCCTGGATCCCATCCCAATCCCAGACCAGGGAGACCTTTGTGAATAATCGTAACCTGGACTGGTTTTGTGATCGCAACACATCAAAGCCCCAGAAATGATTGTTCAGGATCTGGTGGGGAGGATTCACGGCCACCAGCTGAACCCTACAGGGCTGCAGCCACTCCTTCCAGCCCAGAAAATGCCTTCAAACCCACGGGAATTCTCGGGAATTCTCCAGGCGAGGCTCTCCTGGATTTCTGCTCAGCTTTTGGGACTCCTGGCTGGGCCTGACGGTGCAGTGACACCAAACTGGGCTGGAGAGGGATTCCCAGCTCCCGAGGGAAGGCTGAGGCCGGGGGCAGCAGGCCCTGCTCGGGATGCTGGACCAGCCCATCCCACTCCTCGGATCCCTCGGGATCAAGGAGGGACTGGGACACATCTAAGGCATGGGGAGAGATGGATTTTATCTCCTCCAGGGGCTTCCTCAGGACAGACAGAGCAGCATCACCCCAAAACAGCACCACCCAAAGCACCGTCACCCCAAACACTGTCACTCAAAGCACCATCACCCCCAGAATGGTCACCCCAAAGCACCATCACCCCAAAGCCCAAAGCACCATTATCCCAAATCACTGCGACCCTACAAGAGTTGCTCCAAAGCACCATCATCCCAAACACTGTAACCCCAAAGCACCATCACCTCAAAACAGGATTACCCCAAACCCCGTCACTTCAAACCCCGTCACCCCAAACCCCGTCACCCCAAACCCCGTCACCCCAAACCCCGCTCCCCGCGCTCACCACGTCGATCTCGGTGTTGGAGTGCCCCATGTTGCAGACGATGCAGCTGTTCTTCATCCTGTCCAGATGTTCCCTGGTCACCACGTTCTTGTTCCCTGCAGGCACCAAAATCCCCAATGAACACCCCCCTCCCACCTTTGGGGCTTTCCCTCAGGACAAGGCTGGGGATGGGGCCCATTTTGGGGTGGGATCCCCCATTTCCTGCCCTGCTGCCCCGTACCCGTGCAGGTGATGACGATGTCGACCTGTCTGATGACTTCGTTGAGCTTCACCAGCCGGAATCCGTCCATGCTGAGAGGAAAAACGGGGAAAAAGTGATCCCCAGACCCCAATTTTAACTTCCTGAAGGGTCACCGAGCCCCTGGGAGAGTCTGGGGTCAACCTGGAGGGTCTGGGACTGTTGTGAGGAGAAGTGAAAAGGGGATTTGGGGGTTTCCCGTGTCCTGTCAAGGCCTTCTCATTTGCAATCCCCAATTCTCAACCCAGAGGGGTTTTTAGAGCTGTTCCTCCTGCAAGGAACCTCCAGGAGCTGTGGAATCCAGGTTGGGATGGATTTAGAGCATCCTAAAAAACGCCCCAAAGCTGCAGATGCCTCTCATCAACCCCGCCATCCATATTTAGGCACCTGCAGAGCCCTGAGAGGTGCTGAGCACTCAGCCCTGCCTTCCCCAGCGAGGTGAGCTCAGGGATAACAAGGGCAGGGTGTGTTTTTTTGGGATTTGTTGTCAATCCTCCCCAGAGCTCCTTCCCGTGGCTCTCACAAGCTGCAAAATTGGAGTTACTATAAAAAAAAGTCTCTTTTTTTTTTTTTCCTGCTGCATGTCCCCATTTCCTGAGCTTTTTCTCCACTGCAAACTCCTTCTGAGAGGGGCCATGTGCTGCTGCCTTGTGCAGAGTCAGGGGAGGGATTTGGTGCTGGAAAGCAACAAATTCCCAGTTAAGGATGGATGAAGGTCACAGAGCAACCCCAAAAGTTCATCAGCTCTGCTAATTGAACAGGGCTCGTTAGTCCTCTCACCACAATAACCTTTGGAGGAGCTGGGGAGGAGCAGGCTGAGGGTTTAGGGAGGCTCTGGGAGGTTTTGGGATCCCCTTGGGATGCAGAAGCAGCATCCAAACCTGGCTGTGCCTGGAGGGCAGGAGGTCGGATCTCAGGGAGGGCTCTGCGAGGGGTGAGGTGTGGGCACAGCCCTGGCACAGCCGGCTCCGACTCCAAGGGAGCAGCTCATTCCCAAAATCCCGGCTGCTGTGGGACGGGATCATCTGGGAAATGCTTCAGGGCAGGCCCCCTAAGGACAGAGCTGCGGGTGCAGGGAATCCCTTTGGGTTCTGGCCGTGGCTTTCCTGGGAAACAGGAGAATTCGGGGCCGGGTGAGCCCTTACCAGGCCTGGAGGGCGCAGATGGGGTCGATCTCGGTCACGTAGACGATGGAGCCCATGGCCTTGAGGGCGGCACAGCAGCCCTTCCCAACCTGCAAGGGGAAAGCCCAGCAGGAGACAGGGCCGGGCCCGGAGCTCCCGAGGGATGCACAGCTCCGGGAGACTCCTCCCAGCTCCGGGAGACTCCTGCCAGCCCCTTCCGAGCCCTCTGGGGGCGATTAAACTCCGTCTCTGTGCGTGGAATTCCTGCATTTGGAGCCATCTGAGACTCAGGCCTGGCTTAGGGAAGAGAGGCACTAAAACTCCCAATGGTTTTGGTCCCAGGGATTATTTTTGCCCCCCAAACCACCCCGGGGTCTGGAATGCACCACAAGAGATTCCAATAATCCCAGGGAAAGTTTCAGAGGCTCGTGTAAACGTTTGCTCCACTCAGGAAGCTTTAAGGGTAATTAACCTCGGAGGGTTAACGAGCTTTAACCTTTGCCTGGCACGGGCAGTGCAGGGGACCCAGGTTAGACGAGCGAAAGTTCCCAAAAATGGGATTACAGCAGGAAAAACGAACCCATTCCAGCTGCTTGGACATTAAAACAACCCCAGCAGTGCACCCACAGCAACTGGTGTGAGAAAAACTGGGAATGGGGAATATTCCCGTGTGGAGAGAGGGTGGGTGAAGGGAGAAACCCGGATTAATTCTCTCTGGACCTCACTGCAATGCCCAGAACTTCTGCAGAACCTCTGATTTTGGTGATATCGGATTAAATACGGCATTAAAAGGACACAAATCGGTGTTCTATCAATATCTGGGCACACCAATATCCAGATACTCAAGATGCTCAGAATATTTAATGCAGGGTTTTTTTTAAAGATTCAGCTTTGGCATCTCTTTAATAATAAGGAAATAGCCCGAAATTGAAGAAAACTTCCAGTTTTTGGCAAACCCTGAGGTCTGGAGGCTCCTGCAGGTGCAGAGCAAAGGCCTGAGGGTGGATGAAGCTGTGCCAAGGAATTCCCAATGGGAAAAGTGGGAAAAGTGGGAAAATTGGGCCCCTTACCTCCCCATAGCCACACACCACCACCTGCTTCCCCCCGAACATCATGTCCGTGGTCCTCTTGAGGCTGAGAAAAAGGAAAAAAAACCACAATTAACGCCCAGAATTAAAGCCCAGCACCAAGAGCTGCTCCAAGGACGGATTCACAGCTGGATCCTGCACCCCTGAGCACACACAGAAATTCCAGGGGGAGAGAAAACCCAAAAAGCTCCTAAAAATCTCCCTTTTCTTTTTGGAAGGGTGGAGGTTCTTTTGTCCTTCCAACAAAAAGGGTGGAATTTGGGTTTGGAGCCCTTTTTTTTTGTTGTTGCTTTTTATTCATTTACTTTTGTTTTGATACTCCCAAAATATTGAAAATCCTCTCCAAAATTCCTTTTATCTGGATTTTTGTTGTCAGCTCCAGATGCCCCCCAGCAGGAGCCCCGGGGGCAGCAGGGCAGTGGGAATTCCTTGCCAGAATCCCAGAGTTTCCCCCAAATGAAGCTCCCCCTTCCTCTGGGTTTCCTTCTGCTCTCTCCCTGAGACTGTCCTACATTCCAGGCTATTTTCAGCTCCGGAGTAAATAGGTTAGCAGTGCAGGGAAGGTGAAATTCCCACACTTTTCCAAGGAATTCAGCTCCAGCCCACGGCAGGTTGAAGGCACCTCTGCTCTCATCTCCCTCGACCCCGTTCTCAATTCCTGGGCCAGACTGAACCTGAATCCCAATTTACCCCCAAGGAGTTTCCATGGAATCCCAGGATGGTTTGGGTTGGAAAGGGCCTTAAATCCCACCCCATCCCATCCATCCCATCCCATCCCATCCCATCCCACCCCACCCCACCCCATCCATCCATCCCATCCCATCCCATCCCATCCCATCCCATCCCATCCCATCCCATCCATCAATCCATCCCATCCCATCCCATCCCATCCCATCCCATCCATCCCATCCCATCCCATCCCATCCCATCCCATCCCATCCATCCCATCCCATCCCATCCCATCCCATCCATCCCATCCATCCCATCCACCCCACCCCATCCCACCCCACCCCATCCCATCCATCCCATCCCATCCCACCCCATCCCATCCCATGGGCTGGGACATCTCCCACTATCCCAGGTTGCTCCAGCCTGGCCTTGGACACTTCCAGGGATGGAGCAGCCACAGCTTCTCTGGGAATTCTGTTCCCATGTTCCACCCCCCTCTTTATTCCCATTGTTGCTCCCTGCTCCTCAGAAGATGCTGCCACCCATCCCAAATCCATGGATTGTCATGGATCGTGTCACAACAGGGACAGAACCTGTCCCAGCCCCACTCGGCCCTGATGGGATTTGGGGGTGGAAGGACACGGACACCGACCCCAATTCCAGCCAAATAAAGGGAGTGAAGAGAGCCAAGGGAGGAGCGCTGGGGATCCGACGGGGAAGGAGAAAGGGCAGGAACGCTGTGCTGGAGCAGCTCTTGAGCCACACCACGGACACAGGCGGCTTCTATCCCGGTGCCACAGAGGGGACAGGGACAGGACAGGGACAGGGCTTTATTCTGCTCTGACCCAAACTGAGCCGAAATGATCCTGGTGGCAGCAGAGCAGAGCCCTGGATGCCGATCCCTGCGGGAATTCCTGCCCCGTCCCCCCACGCACCCGTCCAGGATGGACTCCCGGCAGCAGTAGAGGTTGTCAAACTTCTGCTTGGTCACGGAGTCGTTCACGTTCATGGCTGGCACGCAGAGCTTCCCCGCCTTGGACAGCTGGTACAGCCTGGCACGGGCGTGGAACAAGCAGGTGATCCATGGGGAACGTTTCCCTGCACTCGGCTGCGGGGTTTGGGCTGGAAAGGGCCTTAAAGATCATCCTGGCCGTGGGCAGGGACACCTCCCACTGTTCCAGTGTCCAGCCTGGCCTTGGGCACTGCCAGGGATCCAGGGGCAGCCCCAGCTGCTCTGGGAATTCCATTCCAGCCCCTGCCCACCCTCCCAGCCAGCAATTCCCAATTCCCAATCTCCCATCCAGCCCTGCCCTCTGGCACTGGGAAGCCATTCCCTGGCTCCTGGCCCTCCATGCCTTGGCCCCAGTCCCTCTGCAGCTCTCCTGGAGCCCCTTTAGGCCCTGCAAGGGGCTCGCAGCTCTCCCTGGAGCTTCTCCCCTCCAGCTCCCCAACATCCCCCTGCTCTCGGCTCCTGGGCATGGACTCAGCTCCCCACAGCAGGAAAACCACTGAAAAGGAATTTAAACACCTCACTGCAGCTGTGAGAGAGTCTGAAAATCCTGTCCCTGCTCCAGCCCTTGGGAAGGAGAAGCCGCCTTTGGAAATCCCTTCTGCCCACACTGGGATTTTGGATCCTAAAAATATCACCAGTCCTTCTCCCGACCCCACCGGCTGCAGACCTGGAGCCACTTCCCTGTTTCAAATCTTTCATTTCCCTGTTTCAGGAGCTGCCTGAGCCTCTGGCCACGCTCTCATCCAGCTCTTTCCCCCCACAAAAACACAGCAAAGAGCTGCTGCTCTCCTCAGTTCCCCGTTTCCTGGCACCTGGGACGGGATTCATTCCATGGAAAAGCACCTCCGACACCTCCCAACCCTCAGCGCCGCTGCTCCCGTCCCAGCTCTGCTCCTGCCAGGGCCCGAGGGATTTCACTCACTCATCTCTGAGGTTCTCCCTTCCCCAGAAAGTGACTCAGTTCCTCTTCCCAAATCTCACTTCTTCCCACGGATTTTGGTCAGGGCTGTGCTCTCGGCTTCCTCCACAGCCCTCCCCTCCTCAGCCTTTCCTCTTCCATCTTCCACACGAGGTGAGAGCCTCTCCTCCCACCCCACAGGGGGAGAACACCTGGAGCACCCTCCCACCCACAGAATGCTCGGGAGGGGCTCCTGCTCCTCACTGGGAGCTCCGAGCAGCAGCTCCAGGTCTCCTGCTCGGGATTTAAAGCAGTTTCCATGGGAAAAATGAGGTGCTGGAGGTCCAACACTGAGCTGAGCTGAGGGGACCCAGCTTTTGTCCCAAATTCCTGCAGCCTGCCCCGTTACCTGTGGACCCCGGTGACGCTCTCCTCCACAATCCCCTTGATCTTCTTGAACATGTTGGGGTATTTCTTGTAGATCCAGTGGGTGAGATCTCCCCCATCATCCAGGATCTGCAATGAAAACCACCACGGAGTCACCCGGGGCCGGGCAGGAAGCCACAGAGCCACTGCTGGAATAAAAACCTTGGGGTGAGCAAGGAGAGGCCCTCTGGAAAACAGCCCTGGGAAGGGCAGGCAGGAAAACAGCCCCAGAAACCTCTGAATTCCAGGGAAAAGAGGTGTCCAAGAGCTTCTCCAGCCTTATGTGTATGGGAACACCTGGAATGGCACCCAAGGAAGGGGCTGGGCTCAGAGGGAGCCCCTGAAGGAGGCAAGACACAAGGGAATGGAGAAACCCAAACGTGGGTTTTGCCAAGTGCTCCCGCCCTCAGGAGGGCCCGGGCAGGGCGGGAAGTGTGGGAACCCCGATGGAATCCAGAGAAAACAGGGAACAGATGTCACCCAGGGCAGGGGAGGAGCCCAGGGCCCGCACAGGGTGAGAGCACAATGGCCACCATCATCATCATCATCATCCTCAGTCATCATCATCATCATCTTCCCCATCATCACCATCACCATCATCCTCAGAGTCACCACCACCACCATCACCATCCTCATCCTTGCATATTCCATACACTGACATCGAAGACTTCTCACTGCATCATCATCATCATCATCCTCATCATCATCCCACTCTTTCCACGTTCCCTACACCAAAGTCAAAGACTTCTCACTGCTTCCTCCTCCTCCTCTTCTCCTCCTCCTCCTTCTTCTCCTCCTCCTCCTCCTCCTCCTTCTCCTCCTCCTCCTCCTCCTTCTCCTCCTCCTCCTCCTCCTTCTCCTCCTCCTCCTTCTCCTCCTCCTCCTCTTCCTTTTCTTCCTTCTCCTCCTCCTCTTCTTTTTCCTCTTCCTCCTCTTCCTCCTCCTTTTCCTCCTCCTCCTCCTCTTTCCATATCCCACACACCGAGGTCAAGGACTCCTCACTCCATCATCCCCCTCATCCCCCTCATCCCCGGCCAGAGCCCGCTCGGCCGCGATCCCTTCCCGAGGGGGTGCCGGGGAGGGTTCAGGGATTCCCTGCACCCACAGCTCTGTCCTAAGGCCCGCAAAGGGGCCCTGCCCTGAAGCGTCTCCCAGATTATCCCCATCCCACAGCAGCCAAGAGTTTAAGGACGTGGCTCACAGGGATTCTGGGAATTTTGGGTGTCCCAAAATCCCAACCCTGGGCGGAAGCGTCTCCGCTCATTTGCTGTGGGCGGAGCTCAGCAGGGACCCTCTGGAGCCTTCCCAGGAGAAGGGACCACTCCCCTCCTGGCACAGGTGACATTCCCGAGCTCTGCCTGGGCCTTTGTGGAGCCATCCACGGGCACAGAGCTCCTTGGAAACGCCGTGTTCCACTCCCACCTTCTCCTCTCGGAACTGCCGGATGTTCCGCTGCCGCCGCCGCCAGGGAGCAGCTGCTCCTCCCAAACGCCTGGGAGGCACAGGCTGTCCTGCCAGAGCCCAGCAGCCGGCCCTGGAGGCTCCAGGGAATCCATTCCCGGCTCCACATCCCATCCACGGGCTGGGAAGCGCAGGCAGGGAAGGGTTAAGTGGGACTGGGAGCTCTCCTGGGCCAGCCAGGGAGGAGGAATTCGGAATCCGCCTGCCTGGCTCCCAGGACGTCTTCATTCCATGAATCCCCGTTTAATGGAGCGCTTCATCCTCCTCCCCAGAGAGAATCCCAGCCCCTGGCAGCTTCCCCTTTCCTGGGAGAGCAGGGGATGGAAGCCCCTGAGCAGAGCCCTGCGGGGGCCGGGTTTTGTGGGGAGGTCACCTTGGTGTGGCAGCTCCAGGCATCCAAGGGCACAGCCTGTCCCACATTCCTGCAGCTTTCCCAGCTTCGGGCAGGCTCTTTGCCCTCATTCCTGTTCTTCCAGCTAGTTTTGGTGGTTTGTTTTTTTTTTTTTTTTGTTTTTTGGGCAAAACCACTTTATTTGAGCTGGAAATCATTTTTCCTAGAGAAAAGCAGCTGTTTCAGGCGTGAGCCTCGGTGGGAGCTTCTCTCCAGGTCACCGACTCCCTCCTCCCTCCCTCAGCCCTTCCGAGTCATCTCTTCTCCAGGAGAGAATCCCTGGAGAGGCTCTTCCATGAAGGAAACCTCTCAGATTCCATCTTTTTCAGAAAAAAAACCCCTTTCTGATCCATCCCTGCCCAGGCAGAGCCCTCCCCCGAAGGTCAGAATTCCCAGAACCTTCCCATGAAGGATTCCCAGAATGGGAATGGCCAAGAACTGGCCCCATTTCCAAGGAACAAGGAGCAATTATGGGAAAAATGAGGATGGGGAGGGGCTGGAATGGAATTCCCAGAGCAGCTGTGGCTGCCCCTGGATCCCTGGCAGTGCCCAAGGCCAGGCTGGACATTCGCTGGGATGGTGGAAGGTGTCTGTGTGGAATGGGATGGCGTTAAAGGTCCCTTCCAACCCAAACCATTCCATGATTCCCCAATTTTAAGATCCTTCTCACACCTGCCCTTCAGCCAGCGTCCCATTTCTCATCTCTAAAAACACAGATCTCCAAAATCCAGCAAAATCTCTGGGAACAGAGATCCTGGTGCTCTCCCCAATGATTTCTGTGCTCCAGGAGCAGGTGTGAAAATCAATCCCACAACGAAGAGGTCTGAAGAGATCCCGGGAAAGCAAAATCCGCATTTTCTGGAACGCTGGCTTGTTCCAACAGTGACATTTGGGATGGGAAATTAATCCTCAAAGAGCAGGAAAAAAGCTGCTCTCGTGTCTAGACTCAGTCTGGTACCTCGGGGGTGGAATTTTGTGACATTCCCGGTTCTTTTTAAAGGTGACAGCGACTGGAAGGGACAAAATCCCACCTCAAACAAGCCAAGATTGGCAAAAACCCAACTGAGATCCACGTTTATCTTCCACCTTTGACTGCTTCTCATCTCATTTAGATCAGGGCTCGAAGGCTTTGGGGAAATGTGATGGAGACAGCACAGCTGACAGCTGAAAATCGTTCTGCTCACCCAGCTCCAGGTTCTCTGTTTTCCCTGGAAACAAGCGCGGGATGGAGCGGCGGAGGAGGGGCTGGGTTACCTGAGGTTTGGGTGGTTTAAAGTGTGGGAATCACGGAAAAATCTGGGCTTTGTTCTGAGAAATCCCAGCAGCCAAAGGTGAGAATTGAAGGGTGAAAAAGGATGGAATCTCGTCTCGAAAACCACAGATTTGGAGCTGTTTTTAGCAGGGGGGTTAAAATGGAACTGCAGCACGACACTGAGAAATCAACCGGAACACCCCAAACCCCGCGGTGAGGTGGTGAAACAAAGCCTTGCTTGGCAAGATCCAGGAGACTTTAAGTGCCCTTCCCTGCTGCTCCTCTCCAGGTGGGAGCTTCCCAGGTGCTTCCCAGGTGTTTCCCAACTCACCATGTTGGGCTGCCAACCCTCGACGTTGACGCAGCGGTCGATGCACCACCAGAAATCGTCCTCGGATTCGCCCTTCCAGGCAAACACAGGGAACCCTGGGCACGGAGGGAGAGGGTGTTAGCACAGGCAGATCCCTTGGGAATCGCCTCTGGGGGGATACTCGTGGAAAGCACACACAGGGATTGGCTTTGAACCTCCCTCACCTCTTCCTCTCGCCCAGGCAAGAGTCCCCTGGCTCTCAACAATGCCAGATTTATTTGCCAAATCAGGATTTCCCTGCAGATCGGATTGTCAGGCGGCCTGGACCCCAATTTATTAATTGATGTGTTAATTGATTTGAATGCATTGTGATCGTGAGCGGTTGTTACTCAGCTTTGGTGAGCAGGACCCACGAGCAACGCGGTGGGTTTGGCTTCTGCTGGGTCTCCAAGAGCTCGTGGTCAAAGCTGTGGCCTCAGCCAGGTGAATTCCCTGGACTTACCCAGGTAAAATCCCTGGATTCACCCAGGTAAAAGCCCAGGACTTAACCAGGTGAAATCCCTGGTCTTACCCAGATAAAATCCTTGGATTTACTCAGGTAAAATCCCATGTCTTATCCAGGTAGAATCCTTGGCCTCACCCAGGTAGAACCCCTGGTTTTAGGGCAAATCCCTGACTTCATCCAGGTAAAACCTTTGGCCTCACCCAGGTAAAGCTCCTGAATTTGCCAAGGTAAAATCCCTGGTCTTAGCCAGGTAAAATCCCTGACCTTATCCAGGTCAAATCCCTGGATTTACTTATGTAGAATTCCTGACCTTATCCAGGTCAAATCCCTGGATTTACTTATGTAGAATTCCTGACCTTATCCAGGTCGAATCCCTGGATTTACCCAGGCAAAATCCCTGGATTTACCCAGGTAAAAACCGTGGCATCACCCAGATAAAATCCCTGGCCTTATCCAGGTAAAATCCCTGGTCTTATCTGGGTTAAAACCTGTGGCCTCATCCAGATAAAATCCCTGTTTTCAGGGTAAACCCCTGGCCTTATCCAGGTAAAACCCCTGGATTTACCCAGGTAAAAACCGTGGCATCACCCAGATAAAATCCCTGGCCTTATCCAGGTAAAATCCCTGGATTTACTCAGGTAAAATCCCTGGATTTACCCAGGCAAAATCCCTGTTTTTAGGGCAAACCCCTGGATTTACCCAGGTAAAATCCCTGTTTTCAGGGTAACCCCCTGGCCTTATCCAGGTAAAATTCCTGGATTTACCCAGGTAAAATCCCTGTTTTTAGGGAAAATCCCTGGATTTACCCAGGTAGAAGCCCTGGATTTACCCAGGTAAAATCCCTGTTTTCAGGGTAAACCCCTGGCCTTATCCAGGTAAAACCCCTGGATTTACTCAGGTAAAAACCATGGCATCACCCAGATAAAATCCCTGGTCTTATCCAGGTAAAATCCCTGGGTTTAGGGCAAATCCCTGGCCCTATCCAGGTAAAACCCCTGGATTTACTCAGGTAAAACCCCTGGATTTACCCAGGTAAAATCCCTGTTTTTAGGGCAAACCCCTGGCCTTATCCAGGTAAAATCCCTGGATTTACCCAGGTAAAATCCCTGTTTTTAGGGAAAACCCCTGGATTTACCCAGGTAGAACCCCTGGATTTACCCAGGTAAAATCCCTGTTTTTAGGGAAAATCCCTGGATTTACCCAGGTAGAACCCCTGGATTTACCCAGGATTTCCCAGGTGAGCAGCCACACGCTCAATTCCTGGGCTGTGAATTACCTTCCTGCCCCCGAATTCTCTCTTCCACCCAAGCTCTGCCCCAAATTGTGACATTTAAATCCAGTTTCTCTCCATTTCCCTGAGCAAAACCACTTCCAGCTTCGGCTCATCACACGGCATCTTTACCACATCCTTTTACACTCCAGGGGGATGGGAAAAAGCAAAACCCCATTCCAAGAGTTCCAGAGCACTGGAAAGGATCGATTTTACACTTTGGGTTTATTCCAAAGCGAACGCAGAGGGGAAAAAAAAAACCCCAAAGAGGTGAAAAATGAGCTGAAACCGAGGGAGCAGCAAAAATTCCCTGGAAAATCCAGGAGGAGCCAAGAGGGAGAAGTCGTTCCCTACCGCTCTCAGCCAGGGCAGCAGCCACTTCGTTGAGGGTGGAGTAGATGTTGCAGGCAGCCCATCGGCACTGGGCTCCCAGCGCTCCCAGGGTCTCCATCAGCACCTGCAAAAAATGGGAAAAAACGGGAAAAACCCACTCAGGGAGCGGCACAACCCGGGAATTTGGGTGCTGCTTGTGAGAAAGGCGCTGCTGCGCGGCTCCGAGGGTGGGTTAAGCTTCTGAAAGGTCTCTGAAGTTGGGTTTAAGCTTCTGGAGGGTCTCTGAAGTTGTTTTAAGCTTCTAAAGGGTCTCTTAAGTTGGGTTTAAGCTTCTGGAGGATCTATGAAATTTGGTTTAGGCTTCTGGAGGAGTCTCTTAAGTTGGGTTTAAGCTTCTGGGGGGGGTCTGTGAAACTTGGTTTAGGCTTTTGGAGGGGTCTCTGAAGTTGGGTTGAAGCTTCTGGAGGGTCTACGAAATTTGGTTTAGGCTTCTGGAGGGTCTCTGAAGTTGTTTTAAGCTTCTAAAGGGTCTCTTAAGTTGGGTTTAAGCTTCTAAAGGGTCTGTGAAATTGGTTTTAAGCTTCTGGAGGGCCTCTGAAGTTGTGTTTAAGCTGCTGGGGGACCTCTGAAGTTGTTTTAAGCTTCTGAAGGGTCCCTTAAGTTTGGGTTAAGCTTCTGGAGGGGTCTCTAGAGTTGGGTTTAAGTTTCTGGGGCATCTCTTAAGTTGGGTTTAAGCTTCTAAAGGGTCTCTTAAGTTGGGTTTAAGTTTCTGGGGGGTCTATGAAATTTGTTTTAAGCTTCTGGAGGGGTCTCTGAAGTTGGGTTTAAGCTTCAGAGTCAGGTTGGAACAACCTGGTCTAGCGGAAGGTGTCCCTGCCCGTTGGAACTGGATATTTTTAAGGACTTTTCCAACCCAAACCATTCCAGGACTGGATCATTCCCTGGCCCAGGGGCCTCTGAATCAGTTTTTAGGCAGCATCGGGGTCATCAGGAAAGGGCACAGGAAGCGATTTTGGAATGGAAGCATCTTTGCAACCCTCTGAACGGATGGCAAACCAAGAACTGGGTAAAATCCCGAAGCTGGCAGGAGAAATCCCTCCTGTGCCGTGTTTTGGGGAGAAGGGCAGCCCCTCCTCGCTCTGCCTGGGCTCTGTTTTGGGGCATGAGCAGCGGGGTTTTGGGGCCGGGGTTTTGGGGCCGGGGTTTTGGGGCGGGCTCTTACAGCCGTCTGTGCCG
Source organism: Corvus kubaryi (assembly GCF_017639235.1). Classification (NCBI taxonomy): domain Eukaryota; kingdom Metazoa; phylum Chordata; class Aves; order Passeriformes; family Corvidae; genus Corvus; species Corvus kubaryi. The sequence continues at coordinate 190,111 of NW_024580669.1, read as the reverse complement.
TGATGTGTGTGCAGCCCACGATCTTGGCCCCGGCCAGAGGCTTCTCCCCCTGAGCTCTCTTCCTCAAAGCCATGAGCGCCGGCATTTCTGGAAGGAAAAAGGGAAAAGGAGGCCATGGATGGGATGGGAAGCGGGATGAGCACAGGAGGAAGAGGCAGCAGCACTTCCCAGCCCCTGCCCGGCGCTCCCACGAACTCGCAGGGCTGTGGCAGCTTCGAAACAGCCAAAGCCTTGAGAGCAAACCCCAAAGGAGTCAAAATGACCCCAAATCCCTCCGGATTTTTCCCGGTTACGTTCAAATTTCTGCCTCCTCCAGGAAAATCTGCTTCGGAGTGAGGATTTGGGATTTGCTGCTCCACTCCAACATCCCTCCAACACCCAAACCCTGCCTGGCCTTTGCTATTGACCTTCTGGAGGTAATCAAGCTAAACGAAAACCGTCCCGTTCACGCGGTGGATTTCATCTGTTCTGCCGATCCCATGGAACAGCTCTGACTGCAGAGCACCTCGAACCCCCCAAAACCCCGCAGGAGCTTCCCCATCCCAACAGGGACGGGGTGAAGAAGTACCCAGCACCCCGAGCCGCAGCAGAGGAGGATTTGGGAGGAGGAAGAGCCGCGCAGGAGCTGGGTTCGGGTGCTTACCCTGCTCGGCGATCTCGATCTCGCGGCGCCCGAACTCGGCCTGTTTGATGTTCTTCACGCAGAAATCGCTGCTGCCCTTGGAGTTCTTCTGCTGCTTGTCCCGGGGCGAGGTCTCGTCGTCGGAGCTGTCCGTGTAGGAGGCGGCTGCGGGAGGAGAGGAGCTCAGCAATGGGATGAGACATCCCCTAAAGCCCCGCGGGGGAAGGGCGTGGGTGTGCTCTTCCATCCCAACTCTTCGGGGCGCAGCTGGGATCTCTCCTGCTCCTCCTCACAGGGACTGTTTTCCCTGCTGGATTTACCTGGGATGAGTTTTTAATTCTCATCTCCCTCTGCTTCAGCACCACACCTGAGGTAATCGGCTTGAGCACTGCCGGCTTCCCACACGGGCTCATCTCCATGGCCTTCTCCCAGCTCTCTTCCCAAAGTTCTCCCACCTCTCTTCCCAAAGTTCTCCCAGCTCTCTTCCCAAACTCCTCTCACCTCTCTTCCCAGAAGTTTTCACATCTCTCTTCCCAGAAGATCTCCCATCTCTCTTCCCAGTTCTCCCAGCTCTTCCCAAAATTCTCCCACCTCTCTTCCCAGAATTTTTCTCATCTCTCTTCCCAGTTTTCCCACCTCTCTTCCCAAAATTTTCCCACCTCTCTTCCCAAAGTTTTTCCACCTCTCTTCCCAAAATTCTCCCATCTCTCTTCCCAGAAGTTTCCCCACCTCTCTTCCCAAAATTCTCCCACCTCTCTTCCCAAAGTTTTCCCACCTCTCTTCCCAAAGTTCTCCCCCCTCTCTTCCCAAAATTCTCCCATCTCTCTTCCCGAAGTTCTCCCCCCTCTCTCCCCAGAATTCCCGAGTGCAGCTCCCAGACACCCCACAAAAGGCCTGTCCATGTTCGGAGCACTCCAGACCCACCAGGAGCTGTGGCTTCAGGCGGGACTCACAGAGGACCCCACTCCATCCCCGACAGCCGCGGCGCAGGGTGTGAGCTGATGATTATCCGGACACCGTGGGATTCCCAATCCTTGGATCTGCTCCGAACGGATGCGTGGAAGGAACTTCTCCATCGGGAGGATAACACAAGCCTGGCGTGGATGCTCCAGGGAGCTGCTGGCTCTCTGGCCTCGGGGGACTTCAGGAATTGTTTGGAGAGCTGGGGATCACCAGATCCTTTCCGGAGCCCCACGGGATCAGACGAAGCCTCTGCCCCAGGAGTGGGTGTGGATGGGCTGAATGAATTCCAGGAGCTGTCCATAACTGTCTTCCTTTCCTCTCAGCGCCCTCCAAACTTTGGGTTACGGAATTGACCGTGGCAGACACATGGGAGAGCCTTCATGGAGCCACAAATCCCCTTTCCCGCTCATTCTGGTTCCTAAAATCACCCGTATTTCAAGAGAACCGCATCCATTTTTGATCCGACTAACCACCGCTCCCGCTGCGGATCAGCCGAAGGAATCCCTCGTTTTCCTCTGGAATCTGCCCCCATGGAGGGAAACCAAACCTCTTCCATCTTTCAGGACTGCCACCAGCAGCCAGAGCAACGCAATCAGCTCCAACTCACGGCTCCTCTTTCCTCTCCAGATGACCCTTCCAGGACCCAGCTGGCCATTCCCTCATTCCTCATGGAACTGCTCTGCTCCAAGTCCTTCCTTTCCAGCTCACGTGGTGCTTGCAAAACCATCCCGAGCCTGGCATCCAGCGGTGTGCTCCAGCCCAGAGGAATTCCGCGGTGGAACAGCTCCGTCCGTGAGCTGGCCGCTATCATGGATCGCTGGGAATGACGGATGTGACGATGAGCTCTCCGCCTTCCACACCCCACAGGCCCAGCTCCCACAGGGAAAGCTCCGGATCCCACGGGAGCTGCTCCAGCCAACAGTCAAGATTCCCAGTTTCCACCCCAAACCTGCGCCAGGGGAATGAGGCAGCACAAGGGTGGGAGGTTCTTCCAGGGCTGATCCCATCACCGCCCACCAGCGCTCCCGGAGAGCTGCAGCATTCCAGAGGCATCCAGGCCTCGAGCGAGGACGGATTCCAACAGCTCCTTCGTTTATTCAGAGTAAATCAAACCATCTTCTACCCTGAGCAGCTCCAGTGACACTTCCACCCCAAAAAAGCCCCCAAAAAGGAGTTCAACCCCCACCCCAACCTGGCCACGGGTTTGTGTTTCCTGCAGGCTCCCCACTTTCCCTCCTGGCTCACGGGAAGGGTTTCCACGATTCCAAGGAACAAAAGCTCAGCCCGGGCGCCACGGGTGTGCCAGGCTCCCCCAGAGCCACCCGGCTCCTGATCTGAGGCCATCAGGAAGGAATTAGGCATTGTTGGAATTTCTCCCCATCCTCAGCAGGGTGTGAGGGGCAAATCCCACCCTGCCAACAGCCCCTGAGGGCAGCGGGGCTCCGCTGCTGCTCCCGATCCCACGGCGGCTCCCGAGGCTCGGCGGGGCCGGATTCACCACAAAGGGCACCTTGTATCGTACCCAACTCGGCGTGCCAAGGGCTCCAGAGGGAAGGATTAATTAGCTTAATTAGTCCTTGAAGACGGTTAATCTGTGCAGAGGTTGCTTTAAAACCAGCGAGTTTTGGTTCTGGGGGCTAAAAGCAATTTTTTAAAACCCTCCCCCCCCAAAAAAAAGAATCCTGCCTGGAGTAGCCAAATTTCATAAGCAGGAGGTTCTTTAATGTTAAATACATCTGAAATAAATATAATAGGAAGCAATGTAAAATATTATTTTGTATGATATTTATTTTATATAAATTAAGAAATAGAATGTAAGATAATATAAAAGAATAGAATATAAAAGCAAACCTGATACGAAAGTGTTTATAGAATTCTGGTAATTAAAGCATTGCTGTCAGTGAATTTAACAGCAAAATAAATCTCTAAAAGTCCATTTTCCTTCGCTTTTCTGTAAAATGGAAAACAAGGAGTGAAAGGAAAGGATTCCAGTCATTAATTGATGGGACAGCTTCCTAAAAATATTCTCCAAAGTTGATTAATGAAAACTTCCTCCCTGGGCTTGGCATTCTGTGAGGTGTGGAAAATGTGAGCACAAATAGGATTATTTGCGTTACGAGTTTGTGTCTCCGTCCAGAGAGGTCGAGGATTCCACATCCCTGGAAGTATCCAAGGACGGACAAGGCTTGGAAGAACCTGGCACAGTCGGAGGTGTCCCTGCCCATGGCAGGGCTGGCACTGGAGTGGCTCTGAGGTCCCTTCCCACCCAAACCATTCCAGGATTCCCTGAATCCACCATTTCCATTACTGATGCATTATTTGCAGATTGTTGGACTCCACGATCCACGTGGGTTCTTCCCACCTCAGGGTATTCCACAATCCCGTGGTTTCCAAGAGAACGACACAAAAGCGGCAGCGGCTCTCAGGTGACCTCCGCCCACGCCCAAACCAAGCAAAGCCCAGGTCGGAGCCTAAACTCAGCCAAGTTTGGCTTTGCTGATGTCTGAGGCGAGGATCCACTCCTGGCTGCCGAAACTGGCATCGCTAAGGGGAAGAAAGGGCAGCCTGACCCTGTCACACGCCCCAGGGAAGGACAAACCTGGTTTGCTCCCTGTGAAACCTTCCAAAACAGCACGAGGATGAATTCCAGGTATTCCTTGAATTCCAGCTCTTCCTGTCCTAATCCCACCCACAGAACGTGCCCGTGGTGGGTAACGCACAGCATTGAGCACTTGGATCATCCAGGCTGGGCTGACCTAAAAGATTCCCCAAAATGCCCAGCTGATCCCCAGGAATCTTTCCTGGAGCAGAAAACAACGATCTGAGTTTTGAAGAAAGGGAAGTCGGTGAAATTTAAGTTAACATCGAGTCAAACACCGCCTCGATTCCGAAGGGAGCTCCCAGTTCCGTGACTGGGAATGGTTGGGCTCCGAGGGCTTTTCCAACCTCAGCGATTCTGTGATTCCTCCCCTCCACTGCCATCTCTCTGCTCCTCACGCTTCCTCTTTTCCATCCATCCATCCATCATCCATCCATCCATCCACCATCCATCCATCCATCCATCCATGGATCCATCCACCATCCATCCATGGATCCATCCATCCATGGATCCATCCATCCATCATCCATCCATCCATCCATCCATCCATCCATCCATTCCTCCATCCATCCATCCCTCCATCCATCCATCCCTCCATCCATCCATCCATCCATCCATCCATTCCTCCATCCATCCATCCATCCCTCCATCCATCCATCATCCATCCATCCCTCCATCCATCCATCCATCCATCCATTCCTCCATCCATCCCTCCATGGATCCATCATCCATCCATCCATCCTTCCATCATCCCTCCATCCATCCATCCATCCCTCCATCCATCCATCCATCCATCATCCATCCATCCCTCCATCCATCCATCCATCCATCATCCATCCATCCCTCCATCCATCCATCCATCCATCATCCATCCATCCCTCCATCCCTCATCCATCCACCCATCCATCCATC
>NW_024580669.1:181750-184915 GCF_017639235.1 Corvus kubaryi | reverse complement strand
TCATCCATCCATCCATCCCTCCATCCCTCCATCCCTCATCCATCCACCCATCCATCCATCTGTCCATCTGTCCTTCCATCCATCCATCCATCCATCCATCCATCCATCCATCCATCCATCCCTCCATCCATCCATCCATCCATCCATCCAGCTGCTGTCGTGGGAGCTGAACTCTTCCATCAGGACTGCCAGCCTGGCTCCTTTCATTAGCGGGGAATGTCACACTTCCATGAGATCATGAACTGGAATTGCTGATGCTTCAGGAGATGTTCGGTGCAAGGAGAGGAGGAGAACTCCCCAAAGTTGCTCCAAGTTCTTCCAGCTGTGACTTGGGAGCGAACACGGTGACATCAGCCAGGCTGAGCAGACTCAGAGTCTGCAAAAACGGTCCCAAAATATTCCCAGGTGCTCAGGGATCAGATGGAATTACGGATTCCAAACCGAACTGGGGCTGATGTCCCTCTGGAGAGAACATGGCATGAGCCTTCCTCAATTTCTCCTGAAAGCCTTTTCCATGGCAACGCAGTCAGTGCCAGCAGCGTGGGTCACCCAGGCTGTCCCCAACCTTTGGGGGGCTCCTCCCAGCCTCTGGAAAAGGCTTTGGAGCTCCCTCCAAGCCTGCAGGGCAGCACAAAGGAAGCAGCAACCTGGGAGCTGGGAAAGATGAGGAACAGTCGGCTTTTCCACCAAAACCGGGATGAAGCCACTGGACTGTGGTGCCCAGGATCAGATCAGGACCTCCAGCAGCTGCATCTTCTGGAGAGGAGCACCTCTGCCAGGAGCTGAGTGACCAGATGACCACGGCTCTTCCACCTCTGCTCTTCCAAATCTGCCGGGAAACGCAAAGAGCTCCTCCCAGCCCGGCCCTGTCCGAGCTCATCTCCGACATCCTCGGAATCGCGGGAATGAGTGGAGAAACACCAAGGAAGGTCCCCACTTTGGAGGACTTCTGGCCACCAGCCAGGTCTGTGTGCAGCCACCACCACGAACCATCAGGAGCAGCTGGAGCCAGAATTCCCTGACATTTTCCACACTCCACAGAGCTGAGTCAGAGCTTTGAACCTCTCAGGCTGCGCTGGACAAGGCTCGGAGCAACCTGGACTTGTGGAGGATGTCCTTGACCACGGCATGGGGTGGAGTGAGATGAGCTTTAAGGTGCCTGAAACCACCCAGATTCTCCTCAAATACACCGTGAGCTGCCAAGTATCCAAAAAATACATCCAGCGAGATTCCAGCAGGAGAAACCCCTTCCAGGAGCCCTTTGAAGGTCCCCAAAGACTCCAACCTCACGTGCAACAAGCCTGCAGTGGGATCCCTGTGGATTTGTTCAGGAGCAGGAGGGAAGGTGACGCTCAAGCACGGACACAATGCGGAAAAACCGTTTTCCTGAGCGTGGGAGGAACAGGAAGGGGAGGAGAAGAGGGACTGGAAGGAAAGGCAGCAGCAGCTGCCCACCAGAGTTATGAGGAGAGAGCAGAAGTGTGAAGAGCACCAGAATAATTGAATTTTATATCCAAGACGATGGGGGAAAAAAGCAACAGCCCTCTTTGCATGCCTTCCCGACAAGGCCAGAGCAGATCCGGGAGATCCCGGACTCACCTGAGCTGTAGCTGTCCGTCGAGGACTGCGAGATGGAGCGGGACAGCGACCGGCGGCCGATCTTGGTCGGGCGCTTGTTGAACTCCTGCTTTTGGTCAGCAAACTGGATCTGCGGAAAGAAATCGGGGATTTTCTGTAGAACACCCAGCAGATCAATCCCGAGAACTCAAAGCCTTGCGCAGACACTGGCACCGGCTCCGTTATGGGCTGGAGCACAATTCCTGTTATTAACAGCGGATTTTGTTCAATTTCAGACCCTCCAGCAGATGAAGAGATGTCACTGCAGGCTGTTGGATTTTGGGAGCACAGATGGCTGGAGAACACAAGTTTTTAAGAGCACACAATTCTAGCCAACAAATCCAGAAATGAAGGATAAGCCATTAACCCAAAGCGATAATCCCGGTGGGAGAGACTGCATTTCCCAGGAACGCTGCAGCAGTGGGTGGAACACCAATGTTTTGGGGCATGAAGAGCCCCAAGGCCGTTCCCATCCCATCAGCAAGGAATGGAGATTTCAGACTCCCCCAAGGCCCTGAGCAGCACCAGGCTCAGCCCCGCCAAGCTGAGAGAGATTTCAGCCAACGAAGCCGATCTGCTCCTAAGCGTGCAAGAAGGGATAAGCAAATTTTCCCGGTTTTACCAGGAAAACGACATTTAAAGTTGGTATTGGAGGAGGAATCTTTCTCTAAGCATCGCTGTACTCCTGCCGTTGGTTGTCAACAGCAAGAGGAACAAAGAATCAGAATTTTCTTACTCCCTAAATTCGGGTTTCACAACAGTTCATCCCTCCTGTTCCAACCCAGACACCTTCCACCATCCCAGGCTGCTCCAAGCGCCATCCAACCCGGCCTTGGGCACTGCCAGGGATCCAGGGGCAGCCCCAGCTGCTCTGGGAATTCCATTCCAGCCCCTCTCCACCCCCCAGCCAGCAATTCCGTCCCCAGATCCAACCTAAACCCACATTTTTTCAATTCTCTTTACGAGGCTACTGGGCCGAATTTAAGAATTCAGGAGGACAGAATTACAGTTCCAGGAAATACTTCAGCTCCCAGTGCTCATCGAGCCAACCCTCGATGTTCCCGTTGTGTTCACGATTCCTCTCAAATCTCAGGGAAATCGGAATCACAATTCCGATTGCTTGGACTCTGAGCGTACCCTGACTCACTCTGGGACAACGGGGTTAAATATTGACATCTCCAAAATACTCAGAGCCATTAACTGAGGTTGTTCACGAACCCCCAGGGGTATTCAGAGAAGTTCTGTGATTTTCAGGAAGATTTAGCCAGGAAGAGGCAGATCCCGTTCTGGGAATTCAGATTTGAGCTCAGTGGTTTAAGGGGTGCCGCTGAGATGGGTGGGTGATGCTACAGAGGTGGAACCCTGTGTTTTGGGCCAGAAAGTGAAGGAAAAGGGATAATTCAGAGTCCCCTGTGAGCCCAGGTTTGTGTTGGGATGGGGGATGACCAGGCCACAGTGCTGGGGAGGAGGGAAGGACCTGGGAGAGGAGGGAAAGACCTGGGAGAGGAGGGAAAGATCTGGGAGAGGAGGGAAGGACTTGGGAAAGGA
>NW_024580669.1:174744-181740 GCF_017639235.1 Corvus kubaryi | reverse complement strand
GAGAGGAGGGAAAGATCTGGGAGAGGAGGGAAGGACTTGGGAAAGGAGGGAAGGACCTGGGAAAAGAGGGAAGGACCTGGGAGAGGAGGGAAGGACGTGGGAGAGGAGAACAAGACCCAGGAGAGAAGGGAAGGACTTGGGAGAGGAGGGAAAGATCTGGGAGAGGAAAGAAGGACCTGGGAGAGGATTTGCAGCCGCACCTGGGAGGTTTTTCCCTGCTAATCTTGACCCAAACAACAGAACGCTGGATCAGGAGCACCCGCGGGAGGGGAAAATCCACAGCGAACTCGTGTTACAGCCAGGGCCGCGCTGGGATTAACGCCCTGATCCTGGCGGGACAGGGGCTTTGCACACACCGGGGCTTCTGTTCCCCCTCTAAGCTGCTGGCCTGAAAGAACTTCCCTTTTTTTCCCCTTTTTCTTCCCTTCATTTAAAACAAATCCCTGCACGGCTGAGCGGCTCCATCAGAGGAGCAGTTATTGGTGTGAAGCGGAGCTGGAGACAGGCAGGAATTGTAACAAGGGGGAATCATTTGTGCTCAATTCCCATTTTCCCTCCCCACGTCGGCTCCTCAAGGACATTGAGCACAACCATCTCACGGGACACAGCGATATGGATAATCCAGGGCTCTCGGAGCCCTCCCACATCCAAAACCACGTAAACGACGAAGCAAAAGAAGTCCTGGAGCGAATCCGGCAGAATTAGACCCAGACTTTAAAATAAACCCTACCCTCGACCTCTTGAAGGTTTAAACCTTTTTAAGGCCACCACAAGCCGGGTCCAGCTTTAGCTGAGACTGCCAAGAGCTGGAGGGAAGCACCAGGAAAGGGAAATTTTGGGAAAGGGCCAGGTCAAGGCTTGGATCTGCTTTTGGCTTGCGTTGACCAACATCCTTTGGCTCAATCCTTTGGGGAAGAGAGAGAGTGGCCAAAAAGAGAATTTCACGGAATCCCAGAACGGTTTGTGTTGGAAGGGACCTTAAAGATCATCCCATCCCACCCCCTGCCATGGGACAGCTTCCCCTATCCCAGGGTGCTCCAATCCCTGCCAAACGCACTCCAGCCGCGTTCCAGCCCCACTGGGAAGATGGGGACATTCCAGATGGGGGTGGAAACAGAGATTTGGCTCCAGGCTGAGCTCGTTCAGCTCCCACCAAAACACCTCTGAAGGCAACAGCCAACCCTGCATGGGGTAACGCTCCAAGGAGAAGCTGTGGAGCCTTGGATTCCTCGGATTTAGGTGCCCGACCTGCTCTGGGGTGACACAAAAGCTGCTGCCTTCAACTCCCAGCAGGAACAAACGATTCCAGCTGGAAAACCTCCCCTGCAGGGACACAAGGGGTTAATGAGTGCTACGTGCAGGTGTGTGCTCGTTACATTCCAAATGAGCCTCGGCTCTCTCTGACCCGGCCTTTCTATCACCAAGAGCCACCTTGAGCTACTTCTCCACGCAAAAAAGGTCCCGTTATCCAAGGTTTTCCTGGAAAACCTCCCTGCACTGACCCCACCGACTCCTCCATCGCTGTGCTCTGAAGAACAACCCCGGAGCAACGTGTTTGGCTCAACGCTTCGTCACTCCCGAGAGAAAACGAAGAGAAACTCTCCGGAGATCGGGAATTTCTCCAGCTGGGAGCCTCCAGGAATAAGTGATTGGGTGGAAACAGCAAGGAAAAGAGGAAGAAAATAGAGATAAGACAGAAACGAACGCGTTTTTGAGGAGGAGAACGATGATTATGGTCCTACAGAGTGCCCTCACCTGGGCTTTCATCCCCGAGTCCCCGTTGACGTTGTACTTCTTCTTGTTGGGCATGGCGGCCTCGCCGGCTGCCCCTGGGCGCCGCTGCCTCTGGAGCAGGGAATGCCCCCCCATTTATAGCCGCCAGCCCCATCCCGCTCCTGCCCGCAGATCCTGCCCGCTCTGGTTTCACCGGAGGCGGAGGCAGGCAGCCACGGAGGGAGGGAAGGAGAGGGAACCAGTTGGATTTTCGGACTCTTATTTTTTTTTCTCCTTTTTGGCAGGGAAGGACCCCAGGACTTAATGAGGCGTCCCGACAAACAATTCCTGCCTGTGTTTCGTGTGGAATTACAGCGTTCCCTGACCTCGGACGCTTCGCGGCAGTTTTGAACGTGGCCCGGCTTGTGCGTGCATAACAATGGCTTATTTATGTAACCAGAACAAGCTCCCCTGCTCGCTGTAATTAACTTGCTAATTAAGCTCTTTTAACTCGGGTCCTCCCCTCCCCACTCCCTCTTTCCCCCCCAATGTCAGATGATTGCATTCACGGAGCCTCATTAGAAGGAAATTAACTAATGAGCAACTAAAACAGCGGAGGCGGTTGTCGGACAGCAAAGTGGTTTTTAATTATCCCGGCCCTGGTCGTGTCCCCCAGGGCAGCCAGGGCAGAGTTTGTCCTTGGAAGGGTCCGGACTCGGACATTCGTCCCTTTGGAATTATGCAATCACAGAACGGGTTGGGTTGGAAGGGTCCTTAAATCCCATCCAGTTCCACCGTCCCAGGGTGATCCAACCTGGCCTCAGACATTTCCAGGGATGGAGCAGCCACAGCTGCTCCGGGCAGGATGCTGAGGGGTTTTTATGGGAATTATCCCGGGTGATACAGGGCCAGGGATAAAACTCCTTGGGTGACAACGGCAGCTGCTAAATGAGAATTGAAATGATCGCCCTGCACGGGGTCTGCTCACTCCACAGCCTTTTAGGTGGGAAGAGATGATCCAGGGAAGAAATAATGGGGAAAACGAGGGTGGTGAGGTTGCTGTGGTCTCCTCCAACCCACCCCATCCCGCGATTCCATTCTGTGATTCCAAAGAAAAGGGATCTGGGAAGCAACAGGGCACCACAATTGTCCTCAGCACCATTTCTGACTAAATATGGAATAAAAAGCTCCCCAAGCCCTGGTTTTGTACACCTGATTTACACCTGATTTAGCCCGGATTCACCACGGATCGGATCTGATCCTGCTCCTCAACACTCGTCCCGAGGATGGAAAACGCTGCCAGGGAAAATTCCTTCCAATTTTCCTGCCAGCTGCAGCCCTCGATGGCGTTTTTCATCTCCAGGGAAAATTTCAAGGAATCCACTAAAAGAGTACGAATTCCTGAGCTACATGAAAGCAACTCCTGGAGGAATGGATGGGAGGGAAAAAAAAAAGGAGGGAAAATCCTCCCCAGAATTCCAGAGTTGTAGAACAACTGGGAAATGGAAATATGGAGTATTTCCAATGTGGAAATATGTCAGGGAATAAGAATCTGGGATCAGCACTGTTTTTCTCAATTGACACCGTGGCCGAAGTTGTGTTTTCCAGGAGGATTTTTCATTTTCCACATTATCCACGAACCTTTTCCTGCAAAATCCTCAGGGAGACACGACTTCAGCTCAGCGTAAATCAACTCAAAGCCTTCAAAGGGGGAAAACCCCTCATTTTATGGGAACACCAAAGCACAGACTCCTTTTCCAGCAGGTTTTCACATCAAGATACCTAAACCCAAAGGCTTTTCCTGGGGAAAAATAAAGCCTTTGTTTTTCCCTCAGTGAAGGTTGAGTCCGACACACTAAAATGAAGAACCAATATTGCATAAAAATGCTAAAATCAGAGGTTTTTGCTTCATCTCCACCCCAGAGCTCAGGAATCTTCTGTAGATCGTGGGTCAGTCAAATAAAACCAGGGAGAACTACGCTCCATCCCAGTAAATTGTTCTGTAGTGAGAACGTCTTTCATTGATTCTTGGCCACGGATATTTCTTTTTTTCTAGGGAACAAAGGGAGAAAACAATGCTTTTTTTGGTGGGATTAAGTGGCACCAGCATTGCTATCAGCTTCCAAATCCACCTGCAAAGAACTTGGGAAGTTAAATTTCCACGTGGAGTGAGTTAAAACGCAGCGTTTTGTGGATGGAACAGCAGGATGAGGTGGTGGCCTTGGAGAAGTGCCACTGCTCGGTGACAAACATCCTGGGAAGTCTTTTCCCAGTGGAAAAACGCCTCATCCAGTGATGATGCAAAGAGATAAAATCAATTTACCTTTTTTTGGATGGCGAAGGGCGAAGACTGGAGGAGAAGCGATTTTGTGGGACCAGCACTGAGGGGACCGAAGTCACTGTCCTGATGTCCCACCAGAGCCTCCAAACCTCCTCCTGCTTCCCTCCCATCCCTATTCATGAAGGAAAAGTTTGCTTCCCACAGCACTGGAGCTGCCAAGGCGGATCCTTCACCTCCTGCTCCCTTCTCCCCGTGACACCCGAGAGGCGCTGGGGACAGCGGGTGTCGGCAGGAGCCCGGCTCCTCCCGCGGCACCGGTGATGCCGGACCCTCTCCGTGCTGGGAATGAGCTCCAACCCTCAGCTCTGCTCTCCTCAGCCACCCACCGAGCCCGGATCATATCATTCCAAGAAAGGGACTGTCCAAACCCGCTCATTCCAGAGTTTCACATGGGTTAAATCGATGTGGGATCCTGGCTGAGCCGGGAATTTCACCGGAGCTCAGAGCGTTTCCGATTCCGCGTCTCCAAAGGTCGCACGGAGCTGGGCTCCAGGATTAACAAACAGGCTTAACCCTTCGGCATCTTCCTTCTGGGAAAACACTCCGGGAATGTGCAGGTTCAAGCTGGTTTTAGCCACAGGATTTGGGAAAGGAAGGTTGTCCAGCCCTGGCACAGCTGCCCAGGGAGGTTTGGAGTGCCCATCCCAGCAGGAGTTTCAAAGCTGTGTGGAGGTGGCACCTGGGGACATGGAGCAGTGGTGGGGAATGGTTGGACTCCATGGGCTCCGAGGGATTTTCCAACCTTGGGATTCTGTGATTCCATCAGAGTCCCAAAATGTGGAAGAACCCACATTTTAACCCGTTTTCCCAAGAAGCAATCCAAAGGAATTATTATTATTATTATTATTACTATTATTATTATTATTATTCTTCACTGCTAATATAATTTTCCAATATTTGGTTAAAAATAAGAGGTGGGCTGAGGTAAAAGCAGGGACTCGGCAAGAACATTAAGACCTAAAAGACTGTTTGGAATAATGACCGTAAAGATAATGAGCAATTTAGAGCTCAGGCTAATTATTTCTTGCAATGTGGCTGCTCCCTCCCACGCTGACCCGAGGAGCCACATAAAATGCGAACGAGCCGAGTTAAAATCCTGATTAAAAACATCGCTGCAGGACACGACCCCGAGCCCTCTGGAGACGGATTCCATGCCACAAGCAGCTTTAAACCATCCATAAAATCATAAAACCACGCTGGAAAAGGAAATTACTGAGGCCTTAAGGTAAAAAAAAAAAAAGTCTATTTAAATCAAGTTTTTGCCACTTGACCCTGATCCCAGCGGCACCAAATCCATCACGGGAAAATCAGAGGAGGGGATGGAGGCACAGGGAGAGGTTTTGTTTTTAAGGAGAACTCCACGAACTCTGGGCTTTTCCCAAGGAAAAATGCACCTTTGAAATGAATAAACGGGTGGAATTGTTGAAGCAGTAAAAGAAGCTGTGAGGGATGCCGAGTTTGTCACGGATAACCCTTAAATGCAAAGCTCGTTCCCTGGTTGTTGATGTGGAAATGTGATACAATTTCGGGGAAGGCTGAAAGAATCGTGCTGCAAACAAAAAAAAAAAACGAGCCAGAGGCAGAATAAACCGGAATTCTACAGTAAAATCCGTAGAATTAAGAAAGGGATAGCAGGGAACATAAAGCTGGATTCCAAGGGGAATAATGATACCTGAATGCAGTGCACAGATATTATTTGTAAACAAATATCGAATCCTTTGTAGGAGCACCAGAATTCCAACTTTTTATCATGCATCGATCCAAGTATTTTTAGAACTCCCAGGAAGGACAACTTCAAATCCAGGAACTGGAGATGTGAGCAGAAATACAGGAAGAAATAACAAATATTGGTCCATTTTCGGGCCACACGACACCGACAAAGCCCCGGGGGACACACGGAGCCAATCCCAGGCACAGAACCTTCTGCCTTCCGAGCCCTGCCAGGTTTTTGGAGCAATGTCATTTTATTTTTGGCTGCTTTGGGAATTCTTCCCGCCGGAGAAGCAAAGAAAAGTGTATTTTAGTACCTGGTATCCATTCTAAACTCTTTAACCACCCCAGTGAGGAGCGCTCGTCGCCCCAAGTTTTAGAGGTTTTATTCCAACAACAGAATGTAAATTGATGGTAAAAACTACGGTGAAAAGATGATCTGAGATGAAATTCCCAATCTCTGGGAACACGCTGTGGATTCTGCCCCAACTCTCCTGCCCGCCAGTCCCAAATTCCTATAAAAATTAGTTGTTAATACCACGGATTTGGGGTGACCAAATCATCCCCCATGCCTTGGCTGTTAATTACGAGGCAAGAAACGCTGCCAAAGGACGGGGCTCGTTAATTCCCCACCTTAACGAGCCTCATTCCAGCTAAATGCCTTCGTGTCCTGAAGTTCCCTCCAGGAATTCAGCTGGCTAAAAGGAGCAGGTCGGTAACTCACCATCCACTCGGGCAGCTGGAAGGCGCCGGCGCCGCCGTCCCACATCTCCGCTGGTGAATCCTTCCACGCTCACACCTGGGAATGCACAGGGATGCTGTGGGATGCCCCAGTACAAAACCTTCCACGCTCACACCTGGGAATGCTGTGGGAATCACAGGGATGCACCAGTACAAATCCTTCCAGGCTCACAGCTGGAAATGCCGTGGGATGCACAGGGATGCTGTGGGATGCACAGGGATGCTGTGGGATGCCCCAGTGTGGATCCCTCCACGCTCACACCTGGGAATGCCGTGGGACGCACAGGAATGCACCAGTACAAATCCCTCCAGGCTCACACCTGGGAATGCTGTGGGATGCACAGGGATGCCCCAGTACAAATCCTTCCAGGCTCACAGCTGGGAATGCTGTGGGATGCACAGGGATGCACCAGTACAAATCCTTCCATGCTCACACCTGGGAACGCTGTGGGATGCACAGGGATGTCCCAGTACAAATCCCTCCACGCTCA
>NW_024580669.1:172855-174734 GCF_017639235.1 Corvus kubaryi | reverse complement strand
ACCTGGGAACGCCGTGGGATGCACAGGAATGCTGTGGGATGCACAGGAATGCTGTGGGATGCACAGGGATGCCCCAGTGCGGATCCCTCCACGCTCACACCTGGGAATGCTGTGGGATGCCCCAGCCCAGCCCCCCAGCTCACAGAACCTCCAGGGCCAGATCCCCCAGCGGAGGGGTCCCTCAGGATCCGGCCTCGCGCTCGGGGCAGCGATGGGTTCCTCATTCCTGCTCCAAGTCCCGCGCCAGGGAAAGGCTCAGATCCAGCCCAGTTTCACAGCCCTGATTTCCCACCGACCTCAGCTCTGCTCAGGGTTTGAGTCAGGACCAACCCGGCCGCGGCGTGGAGGACGCGTCCATCCATCACCTGCCAATGGTCCCGTCCCCAGAATTCCGATATCCCCACGGATCCGGCAGCCATGTCCCGCCTGGATTTAGACCTGGATGTGTCCAGCAACGAGGATTTCACTTGGCACCACCAAAAGTTCCTGCAACCTCAACTTGAAGAGCGCAGGGACACCTCAAATCCTGACCGAAGTTCAGCTCCAACTCGATCCGGTTCAAAATGAGCTCCACATTCCAAGGTGGACACTTTTAAAGGACCGGCGTCCAGCGCAATCCCGGGAAGAGCAGTCATGGAGCCGCTGGAAGGGCTGCAGCTCCCTCTGCTGAGCAGAAGGAACATTTGGAAAGGGATCTCCCGCTCCTGCAGCGGCACAATTCCACATCCAGACTGGGATCCAAACACAATCCCGACCCTTCGCAGAGACAAGAACTCAGTTGTGGCTTCGGTTTAACTGGAACTCGCTGCTCCGCTCAAAATTCCACGCTTCCACGAGCTTTTGGAGCCCTCTTTGGAATGTCATCAGCGCCGGGGTGCAGGGTGGGGCTGGGAACATCCACCTTCTTTTCCTCCCTTGGAATTCCCGTTCTCTGCAGGGAATGTCCTGGAGTTGGCTGTATCTGGGGCGATGTTTTCCCACTGGTGGCAAATTCCCCCTTCCAGACTGAAAGAAGCTTCCGGTCGCTGCTGCCTTGAGCCCATCCCATTCCCGTCTCCAAGAACATTAAGCTGGGGCCAGGAAAAAGCCAGAGTGTGGGATTTCCACAGCACTGGATATTCCCAGGGAGCTGAAGGGCTTCCCAGAGCGCTCACTGTCCTGCACACGGGGCATTCCCTCTTCCATGGAAAACATGGAATCATTGAGGTTGGAAAAGCCCTTGGAGCCCATGGAGTTCCAACCATTCCCAGCACTGCCCAGGCCAGCGCTGCCCACGTCCCCAGGTGCCACATCCACGCAGCTTGGAAATCCCTGCAGGGATGGGCACTCCACCCCTGTGCCAGGGCTGGACAACCTTTTCCAGGAAGGAATTCTCCCAATATCCAACCTGAACTTTCCCAGGTACGACAGGAGCCTGTTTCCTTTACCTCCAGATCAGCACATGGGGACAGGGAATGGGACCTGTGGTCACCTCATCACACGCAGCCTCTGCTGCTCCTTCCTCCGCTCGCTCCTCCCCCGTGGGGTCTCTCCCATGGGATCATTCCTTCAGGAATGCTCCAGCCTGGATCCCTTTGCCATGGGCTCAGTCCTGCAGGAATGCTCCAGCCTGGATCCCTTTGCCATGGGCTCAGTCCTGCAGGAATGCTCCAGCCTGGATCCCTTTGCCATGGGCTCAGTCCTTCAGGAATGCTCCAGCCTGGATCCCTTTGCCATGGGCTCAGTCCCTCAGGAATGCTCCAGCCTGGATCCCTTTGCCATGGGCTCAGTCCCTCAGGAATGCTCCGGCCTGGATCCCTTTGCCATGGGCTCAGTCCCTCAGGAATGCTCCAGCCTGGATCCCTTTGCCATGGGCTCAGTCCCTCAGGAATGCTCCAGC
>NW_024580669.1:169240-172845 GCF_017639235.1 Corvus kubaryi | reverse complement strand
GAATTCCTGGTGGGAGATGGAATTCCTGGTGGGAGGTGGGATTTCTGTGGAAGGTGGAATTCCTGGTGGGAGCTGGAATTCCTGGTGGAAGCCCACGGAATCCTGGAATGGTTTGGGTGGGAAAGGACCTTCAAGTCCATCCAGTGCCACCCCTGCCATGGCAAGGCCAGGCTGGACGGGGTTTGGAAGCTGGAAGGCGTCACCAGGAGCTGGAATGGGCTTTAAGGTCCTTTCCCACCCGAACCATTCCATGACTCCACAGTTCCAATCCCAGGGAACCTCTCTAAACCCCAAGTCCTCCAAGTGGGAAAAGCCCAAAAGCTGATGGGAAAACCCCGCCCTGCTCCAACACCAACCCGGAACTGGGTGTTTGGAATGGAAAAGCTTCCCAGAGAGCTCCCATTAATTCCCGTTTTCCAGGGGAATCAAAAGCTCTCCCTGAGCAGCTCGGTCCCTGCAGCCAGACGGAACGGTTGGATCCCGCTTCCAGCATTCCCGAGCCATCCCACTGCCCGGCCGTGCCAGGGCTGTCAGCAGGAACGGGCAGATGAAGTTAACGAGCAAAGCTTTAATCAGTGGAGCTCAGTGTAATGAGCGCCCCTGGAACAGGGAATGACAGCCCAGGGCTCCCTGAGCTGCCTCTTTCCCATGGGAATGAAGTTATGGGGTCTCTGAGGGGAAAGAAAAACCCTGCAAATCCGAGATGAAGGATTGGGGACAGAAATCCAGCTTTTCCCCGGGTTTGTCACCATTCAGGAAACAACGGGAGCAGAGAAGATCCGGGGGAAGGATCAGAACAGCTGGAATACAGAGAAGAAACTCATTCCCTCGTTAATAGTGCTCATAAATCTGCGTAAGGCCGGGTCTTGCTAAGCCAGGTTTAATTCCAGTGCGTGGAGGATAAAAACAAACCCACCACAAACCCCAAGGGTTTGTCCCGCTGCCCTCGCTCAGCCCCTGCAGATCCCAGAGCAACTTTTTCCAGGCAAATCCCGGAAGAATTCCTCACCAATTTTACTCCACTGGACGTCCAGCCCTCACCCCAGCTCCAGAGGCTTCCCCAGCCCTTCAAGGAGTTCCCGAATGCTGGAGATTTCCATGGATGTTCCCAGCTGAGGGATGCGAGGTCGTCGCTTTCCCAGGGCCGAAGCTCTGAACGGGAACGATCTCAACCCTTCTGATCCTCAGTGAGTTACTCCACCATCCCCAAAATTATTCTGGGTCTTCAACCCCAAATTTCAGAAGTTTCACCCCCCTGACATGGAGTCCACGATCCCAGGGTGCTCCAGCACTCCCAGGGATCCAGGGGCAGCCACAGCTGCTCCGGGAATTCCAGCCCAACCAGGAGTTCCTTCCCAAATCCCGTTCCCTGTGTCCTGTCCCTCCAGGCCCGTGCCATCAGGACTGCTCCGAAATTTATCCACTGTTTTAAAGTTTATTTTTGTATTTTACACAAATTTAAACCAGGATTGGATCCTTCCCCGTCGTTTGTGACTTACAAAAATCCCGGTTTTTAAGATCCCAACGGGGCCATCACTGGGTTCTTGTGGAAATTACAAATAACTCAAATTACCTCAAATCAGTCAAATTACCTCGAATCATTCAAATTACCTCAAATCATTCAAATTATCTCAGATAATTCAAATTATCCCACCCTTCCTGTGCTGCAGCAAAGCTCAAACCCAACCCAGGCTGGCTGGAGAAAATATTCCAGCATGGGAATCAGCGCCAGGAGCCCCCAGTGGAATTTTACAGATCCTCAGGAGTTTACCTGGAAAAAGGGAATTATTTGATTTCTCCTCGTCTTTTGCAAACAGCTGGATTGCTCTGGAAGACAAATCTGGCCCAGGTTTCACCCCAATTTAGAGCGATTTCCCCATTTTGATCAGCAAATCCCAGACTGGTTGGGGTGGGAAGGGACCAAAGCTCATCCCATCGCACCCCTGCCGTGGGCAGGGAACTTCCCCTATCCCAGGGTGCTCCAAGCCCAATCCAGCCTGGCCTTGGACGCTTCCAGGGATGGAAAAATCGACGACCTCTCCTCTTTTTGAGACAGCTGGATTGCTCTGGGACACAAACCCCACAGCACAGTGCCATAAATTTATCGGGATTTACAGGGATTTCCCATCCTGCTTCCGTTCCCTCTCCTTATTCCCTTTCCCAGCGGCGGCAGCAAAGTCTGGGATACAACCAGAGCCGGGATTTGTGTCCATTCCAACCCCCTCTCCTGCCCAGCCAGGAAAACACGGAGCAAGCCACACTGAGGCGCTTATGTGAAGCGAACACAAGCAGGGACAGAGTGAACCCCGAGGAAGCGATCCCTGGAATGAGCCGGGAGCCGTCCCGGTGGAGCCGCGGCCCTCCAGGAGCGCAGGAGGGCTGCGGAACGAGGGCTGCGGGAAGCTCCGCGGCGATTCATAAACGCAGCCTGACGAGCCCAGGAGGAACGAGGGCAGCAGGGAAATCCATGAAGGCTTCTTCATGGGTATGGAAAGATCAAGGCGAGCATTAAATCCGTGTGAGAGCCTTAACGCGAGGCTAACGAGGGATTACTAACGAGCCCTCCCTTCGTTAACGCTCCCTTCGTTATCCCTCCGTGGGCTCGGCATTCCCTCCCACGGGAATGGAGCCACGGAGGGGATGGGAGCGTGAAACACCTGGAATGTGCTGCTGATGGGTTGGGAATTCCAAAAGAGGCACTGAATCCAAGGAAAAGTCATCCTTCACTGATGGCTGGACAAGGAGAAATTGGTTTTTCTATGTGGGGATTTTTCACAGCCGCATGGGATTGGTTTGGGATGGGATGGAGCTTGGGGATCATCCCCTATAATAAATTAAAATAAAATAAAAAAGGAAAAGAAAAGAAAGTGAAAGAAAAGAAAATGAAAGAAAAGAAAATGGAACAAAATAAAATACAACAAAACAAAATCAAATCAAATCCATTAAAGTAAAATAAAATTTAAAAAATGAAATAAAATCATAAAAAATAAAATAAAATGAAATGAAATTAAGTGGAATAAAATAAAATAATAAAAAATGAAATGAAATAAAATAATAAAGAATAAAAAAATAAAATAAAATATAATAAAATAAAATAAAAAATGAAATGAAATGAAATGAAATTAAATTAAATTAAATTAAATGGAGGAGAAAAGAAAAAAGAAAAGAAAAGAAAAGAAAAGAAAAGAAAAGAAAAGAAAAGAAAAGAATGAAAGATAAAATAAAATGGAGTAAAATAAAATAATAAAAAATGAAATGAAATGAAATGAAATAAAATAAAAAAGAAAAGAAATGATAAAAAATGAAATGAAGTAAAATAAAATAAAATAACAAAAAATAAAACAAAATAAAATAAAACAAAAATTTTAAAAAAATACAATATTAAAAATGAAATGAAATGAAATGAAAAAGATAAAAATGAAATAAAATGAAATAAAATAAAATACAATGACAAAAATAAAACAAAATAAAATAAAATAAATAAAAATAAAAATAAAATTAAATGGAATAAAATAAAAATTAAACAATAAAATAAAATACAATAATAAAAAATGAAATAAAGGAAAGGAAAGGAAAGGAAAGGAAAGGAAAGGAAAGGAAAGGAA
>NW_024580669.1:165342-169230 GCF_017639235.1 Corvus kubaryi | reverse complement strand
AAGGAAAGGAAAGGAAAGGAAAGGAAAGGAAAGGAAAGGAAAGGAAAAAGATAAAAAACCGAAATAAAATGAAATAAAATAAAATAAAATAAAATGTAATAAAATAACATTTAAAATAAATAAATAAAGTAAAAGAAAAGAAAAGACAATAATAAAAAATGCAATGAAATGAAACGAACCAAACCCAGATCCATGCAAGCGGACGCTGGAGCAGACACACGCCGGGAACTGTGCCCTGACACGGCGCTGTCCCGGGCTGCGTTTGCTTTCTGCAGACCCCCAGAGAGGACAATTCCTGCCGGAACCGCCCGTGCTCCGGGCCGGCATCGCTGCCGGGACGTGGATCCCTCCCAGGGAGTTTCGGGAGCGGATTCCAGCGGCACAGGAGCCCAGAGGCTGCGGCAGAGCCCCAGGGCGGCGCTGGGAGCGGCTGTCACCCGCACGTTCATCCACCGCTCGCCGCCGTCTCCTTCCCGCTTTTCCCTGGAATAAACGCTGCGGCCCGGAGGAATCCTGTGAGTGCAGCAGGAAACTTCGGCTGCCCCAGCACGAAAGGCTCTGGCCCAGCGTGACCCCAGAGCCAGGAATTCCCTGCTGGAGAATCCCGGGATCCCGCAATGCTTTGGGTGGGAAGGGACGGAAATCCCATCCGGCCTCAGCCCTGCCACGGCAAAGGAGGCGCGGAAGCCGTAATTCCAGGAGTTGTGGCTCTGTCCGAGCTCTGCCTCCAATCGTTTTCATCTGGAAATAAAGCAAGGATCAGGACTGGCCAGGCTGGGAGAGCTGGGAATGTTCCCCTGGAGAAGGGAAGGCTCCAGGGAGAGCTGCGAGCCCCTTGCAGGGCCTAAAGGGGCTCCAGGAGAGCTGCAGAGGGACTGGGGCCAAGGCATGGAGGGCCAGGAGCCAGGGAATGGCTTCCCAGTGCCAGAGGGCAGGGCTGGGTGGGAGATTGGGAATTGGGAATTGCTGGCTGGGAGGGTGGGCAGGGGCTGGAATGGAATTCCCAGAGCAGCTGGGGCTGCCCCTGGATCCCTGGCAGTGGCCAAGGCCAGGCTGGACATTGGGGCTGGAGCACCCTGGGATACTGGGAGGTGTCCCTGGATGGGCTTTGAGGTCCTTTCCAACCCAAACCATTCCAGGATTCCGTGGATTCTGATTAAAAACACGGACCAGCAGCACTGCACACCTAAGGAAAACCAGAGCTTGTACTCCCAGGAAAACTGGGATGGATTCCCTCCCTCTGCTCTCCCATCTCCACTGTTATCCAGGCGAAGCCCTGGCGCTGCAAGGAGCAGAGAGGAGCAGCGATCCCCACCTTCCCTCTGTCCCACACAACCTCCCGGATTCCGGCATCGGGAAAAGCTTTTCCCAGCAGGAAAACCACGGCTGTGTCCGCCGAGGTTTTCCCAATAAAAGCCATCGGAGCTGCTGCTTCCCAGGGGGAACGGGGAGCGTTCTGGAGGCAGAATTCTCCAACCCAACATTCCCTGCCTCCAAGGCAGGGCTGGTGCCATGGGATGGGATTGCTCCGGGTTTTTCATGGAAAATTGCTGCTGCCAAGGCGAGGAGGCGAGCGCTGGGGTTTGATAAGTGATGCTTCAGGAATATTTCCCTGAATGGGTTACACGGGCGGATTAATCACCGGGAAAAGCCAATCCCTGAGAGAGGCTGTGATTCCCGATCCTTCGGCATCCCTCGGAATCACGGAGTGCTGGGAGGGACCATAAAGGTCACCCAGTGCCATCCCCAGGACACCTCCCACTGTCCCAGGCTGCTCCAGCCCCAATGTCCAGCCTGGCCTTGGCCACTGCCAGGGATCCAGGGGAATTCCCCCATTTTTAGGCCAGCGCACGAAATTCCAGCCAAGATTCCAATGGAAAGCACTGGATGAGGGCGCTCTGCCGTGGATCATTCTCACCCCACCATCCCCACACGGAGACCTTTGGCAGCCACCTTCCAGTTTTTCGTGGTTTTGACCCTTTTTCCCCATTTGCTCAATCTGAGGAAGCGGGAAAAGCCCCGCAGGGCACTCCCGATCCTTGATGGAGGCTGACAGGAAAAGTGGGACAGGCTTTGGAGTAGGGACAGGACACAGGGAATGGCTTCCCAGTGCCAGAGGGCAGGGATGGATGGGATCTTGGGAAGGAATTCCTGGCTGGGCTGGAATTCCCAGAGCAGCTGGGGCTGCCCCTGGATCCCTGGCAGTGTCCAAGGCCAGGCTGGGAGCACCCTGGGACAGTGGGAGGTGTCCCTGCCCTTGGAATGGGGTGGAATGGGATGATCTTTGAGGTCCTTCCAACCCCAATAATTCCAGGATTTGAGGGATTTTTGGCTCCCAGAACATCAGCACTGAGCTCTCTGAACACCTCACAACGTCCACGCGGCTCCACGACCCGGAAGATCCATTCCCACGCCAACACTTTGGGAATTTTCCCAATTACACCCCTGGAAACGCCCCCAGATCCCTTCCGGTCCTTGGAGATAATTCCCTCAAAGCTCCACAGAACCAGGAATGTTGTGGGATCGGCTGCAGGCTCCAGGGACCATCCGTGGTGTGCCCAACCCCGGGTTCTGCGCTGGGAGCTGCTCCCACACCTGGGAACAGGCAAAACGCAAGGATTAAACAGCAGCACGCGGAGCATTCGGAATTCTTTCCGGCAGAAACCGTTCCCAGCTTTGCTGCCCGCTGCGAGCCAGGAGCAGGAGTTCCAGGGATAAACAGGAATGACTCTGCACGCAGCGCTTCCAGCAGAACTCCGTGTCCTTTTCCCAGCTTTGCCGGATCCCGTGGTCCCCCCTCCAATCTGGTTTCCTCCCATCTGCTCTGGGAACCCATCCCCCCCTTTGTGTACTAATACAGAGATAATTAGGGGGAAAAAAGCCCGCTCTGAAAACCCAGCAGGTGCTCCACGTTCAGTTCTGCACCGAAAAATTCCTGCTCCAAGCGAACCTCAGCCCTTTTCTTTTCACCGCAATGCACTGAACTTATGCGCGATTTCCGTGGATTTATGGAAAATGTTCCATTTCCTTACGGTTTGTGGCAGATTTGGGGATGCAAACAGCCAGGAGTGCTGATGCCACCGCCTCGAAGCACTCCAAGTTCTCCAGGGAAAGTTCCCAGCTCCTCCAGTGAAGAATTTTTGGATGTTTCCCAACCTGATTTAGTTAAAATTCACCCAGATTGATTTCCAGGGTGGGTTATTGGTGACCAGGCTGGTCCTGAACGTCTCAGCAGGGGCAGAAGAAATCCCGAGATCCCTGAGAAGTGCTGGGAGACAACCTCGGCCCCCGTTGGAATGGGCAGGGTTTATAAAGAGCCGGGATTGGGAACAGCACACAAGAACACGGATAATTAACACGCACTAATTAACGCAGCATTAGTCACGTTCTGCTGGAGAAGGGGCTGATAGCTGGAATATCTTGGAAAAATCCTACACAGCTCCTGTTTCATCCGGACAGAAGCGTCTGGGTTCTTGTCTTTAAAAATAGAAGTGTTTCATGGACTCACACGTTTCCCAAACCTGCGTTATTTGAAGGCTTTCAGAAGTCAGGGATTTGTCATCCATTAAATGGGTGACTCAGGATCTGTGGAATAATTCAAAGGATCTGCTTGTGATAAATGGGGATATTTCACAGGGGGAGGGAACATGGAATGGTTTGGGAGGGAAGGGATCTCAAGGATCATCTCATTCCACACCTCCCACTGTGCCAGGCTGCTCCAAGCCCCAATGTCCAGCCTGGCCTTGGACATTCCAGGGATCCAGGGGCAGCCCCAGCTGCTCTGGGAATTCCATTCCAGGGCCTGCCCACCCTCCCAGCCAGCAATTCCCAATTCCCAATGTCCCATCCAGCCCTGCCCTCTGGCACTGGGAAGCCATTCCCTGGCTC
>NW_024580669.1:131378-160342 GCF_017639235.1 Corvus kubaryi | reverse complement strand
GGAATTGGGAATTGCTGGCTGGGAGGGTGGGCAGGGGCTGGAATGGAGTTCCCAGAGCAGCTGGGGCTGCCCCTGGATCCCTGGCAGTGGCCAAGGCCAGGTTGGACACTGGGGCTTGGAGCAGCCTGGGATAGTGGCCCATGGCACTGGATGGGCTTGGAGGTCATTCCCACCCAACCCATTCCAGGATTCCTCGATCCCAGAGCTCAGTGCCCTCCCTGCCTCAGGGCTGAACACCCGGAGCCGAGCTCTGATCGAAGCCATCAGCACTGAGTCACCTCAAATCAGACCCTGAACCATTCCCAGATTTCTGAGCCTGTTGGTGAATCCTTCAGCTGCTCCAAAGGGTCGGGAACATTCTGGAGCTGCTGCTCCCCCGTTCAGGATCCCAGCTTTGGTTCGTGGAACTTCCCAGCACTGTCTGCATCCAACACCACCTGGACGGGGGATGTTTGTGAGGGAATGGCCTGGCTGATGATGGGACGGCAGAGAAGTTCAACTCTGCTCCAAACCTTGGTCAGACATTGATTTTAATCCCTTTCCTGAGGCACAAAACCCTTTTATTTTGGGCACATCACAGCGATGGGAGAGCCAGGACAGAGCCCAACCCCATGCACTGCCACGGGAATGGACACAAATATCAATTCTCAGTGAAGATTTTCTGAGTGCATCATTAAAAAGGCTCCGAGAAACAAAGCAGCTGTGCCAGAGTGATTAAAAAATGATTCCTGCACCCAAATGCTCCTTCCCAATCTCTCTTCAGGAGGACCATTGTCTCAAGCGCTTTCTGAAAATGGAAATTAAAGGAAATGCCCAAGTGTTTTCCTCTCCTCTCCGTTATTCCAAAACTCCACAAAAGCTCAAAAACCCCACATTCATTCCAAGGAAAGAAAAGCTCCTTGCTGCCTCTATCTGTTACACCTTTTAGGGCTTTTCTGCTCCTCAGCATTTCCCCAGAGCTGCTGGGACAGCAGGGAAATCCCCGTTATCCTGGATCACAGCTGGAATGGTTTGGCTGGAAAAAGAACAGGAGAAGCAGTGAAAGTCTGGGAATGCTGACCTGGGAACACTGACAGGGATGGGGCAGCGTCAGCCCCAATAATGCACTTTTGGAACCAAAATACCCAACGGTTTCACACACTTCAGGGAATCCTGGGAATGCTGAGGATGGAAAAGCCCTTGGAGACCACTGAGCCCAACCGTTCCCAGCACTGCCAAGGCCACCACTGCCCACATCCCCAAGTGCCACATCCACAGGGATTTGAAATCCAAACAGGGATGGGGACTCCAGCACTGCTCTGGGCAGCTGTGCCAGTGCCTGACCACCCTTTCCATGGAGGAATTTTCCCAAAAAATCCAGCCTGCCCCTTCCCTGGCCCAGCCTGAGGCCGTTCCCTCTCTCCTGTCCCTGTTCCCTGAGAGCAAAGCCAGCAGATCCCTCCTGAGCCTGGTTTTTTTTTGATATAAACCCATTTTTTTTGGCCAAACCACTGCATTTAGCAGCTGCCTCATCTTTCCAGAACCTGAACAATTCCTTAAAGTCTTCACCAAGAAACTCCTTTTTATTTCTTGTTTGGATGCCTCAGCTGGTCCTTCAGACAAGGAAAAAGCTCGGAAAGGTTTCACCAAAGTTGTACCAACAACACTTGAAATTTTGGATCCCAGGATTCCAGGACGGTTTGGGTGGGAAGGGACCTCAGAGCCCCTCCAGTGCCAGCCCTGCCATGGCAGGGACACCTCCCACTGTGCCAGGCTGCTCCAGCCCCAATGTCCAGCCTGGCCTTGGGCACTGCCAGGGATCCAGGGGCAGCCCCAGCTGCTCTGGGAATTCCAG
Source organism: Corvus kubaryi (assembly GCF_017639235.1). NCBI lineage: Eukaryota > Metazoa > Chordata > Aves > Passeriformes > Corvidae > Corvus > Corvus kubaryi. Next base: position 158,508 of record NW_024580669.1, on the reverse strand, counting down.
CCCAGCCCCTGCCCACCCTCCCAGCCAGCAATTCCTTCCCAATATCCCATTAACTTAACATCCCCCCCTCTGTCTCTCTCTGACAGATGTTTGCTCTACCAGATATTAAAAAAAAAGAATCAAATTTACGGATTTTTGATTTTTTTTTTGGTTAATTTTAGCTGAATTTGGGGCAAAGTGCAGCAGAACAAGTCCAACCTCCCAAGGCTGGTGGTTTTGTCACCACCAGAAGGAAAAGCAGGAAGGAGTATGAGCAGATTGGAAAACTAATGAGCAAGGAAAAAATTCCATTCCATAATTCCATAATAATTCCAGAACTCCCTAATTCCATTTAACGATCCTCTGGATAACGATCTCGCCGTGCTGCTCTCAGCCCCATCACCCCTTTGAAGATTCTCTTTGGCGCCACATTAAAAATGCCCCAAACACCACTAAAACCCGGAGGAATTTTGGAGCAAAGGGCAGTTTTTATGGATCAGGCATCCATGGGTGCTCGGCCATGCCTGGAATTGGATTTATCGGGGAGACTCCACACCTTGGAGCGCTGAGGTGGAATTGTATCCCTTTTAATCCAAGAGCTGCCAAGCAAGCCCGGATTGCTTTAATCCATATCCTCCCTCTGGAATTCCTGCCAAAGCTGTTCAGAATTCCAGAGGAGGAGCCGGGGAACAGTTCCCATTTCCCTGGGGACTCGCTCCAAGCCATCCCTACACGACGCACAAGCACCAGCCCAAATAAACCCATCTAAAATTCCAACAAATCCTCTGCCAAAGGCAAGGGAGCAAAGGAGAAAGTTCATTCCTCACTCTTCCCCTGGCAAAAAGTGGGAGCTGGTTTTAAAGCACAGCGTTGGCTCTGCATCCACGTTCCCAAACTAATCTGGGGGAGGAGAGAAAGGTCAAGGCACTGAAATCCCATTAATGGCAATTTTTTCGTTCCCAGCCATCCGAAGCTTTGACTTTTGTTTTCCTCCTGCCCTGAGAGTCACTGGTGGGTCAGGAAATATTCCAGTTAATGAGATTAGAGCAGCCCCGACTCATTCCTGTTCCCTTCCTGTGCCAGCAGCAATCCCAGTGAGATCTGGGAAGGGCTCCATGGGCTCGTTGGTGGCAGCTGAAATTGTTCAGCCGCTGGTGTGAGTTTAATAAAGTTGATATTGAAGTTAAAACCGACCTGGTTTTAGAGAAAGAAGGTGGGTTTTACTGGTGCAACAGGGGTTGTGCAGACACTGAACTGAAGAGGACTTCACAAAATGTTCCTCAAGTGACACAGAAATCAGGGAATGCCACAGGAAAGAGGGAATGCCACAGGAAACAGGGAATGCCGTGAGGGAAGCATCCCAAAGCTCGCCCTCCTGACTGCTTGGGCAGGAAAGGGTTCTAAGAATAAAGTCATGGATGGATACAGTGGGAATAGAGGAAAACCAGGCTGGAAGGCCAACTCAACCCAACCCAACTCAACTCAACTCAAGCCAACCCAACTCAACTCAACCCAACCCAAACCAATCCAATCAAACCCAACCTAATCCAACTCAACCCAACCCAATTCAACTCAACCCAATCCAACCCAACCCAACTCAACCCACCTCAATCCAACTCAACTCAAACCAACTCAACCCAACTCAACTCAACCCAACTCAATCTAATCCAACTCAACCCAACCCAACTCAAACCAACTCAACTCAACCCAACTCAACCCAATCCAATCCAATCCTACCCAACCCAACCGAACTCAACTCAACCCAACTTGACCCACTCCAATCTAAACCAAACCAACCCAACCCACCCAACTCAACCCAATCCAGTCCTACCCAACTCAACCCAAACCAAACCAAACCAACTCAACCCAATCCAGTCCTACCCAACTCAACCCAAACCAAACCAAACCAACTCAACCCAACCCAACCCAAAGGCTGCTCCCTGCACCATTCCCTGCAGCAAACACACACTTTGGACCTTCCAAAGTTTGGGAATATCCTGGAGCCAGGCTCTGAGCAGCCAAGATCAGCAGAGCACTGAGCAGAGATCTTGGTCCTTTCCTCCAAGGCCAACGTGGCTGAATGATCCTGAACTCTCCAGGGAACCTGTGCTGGGATTCGCTGCTGTTGAATCCAGCAGGATGGGGACACCGTCGTTGGGCTTTGTGCTGTCGCTGCCACAGCCCTGCTCCCACACTCCACAATCCCAGACCCACTCTGGGAGCCAGCCCTGATGCCAAAGGCAGAATTCCCATCCTTGGGAAGAGGATGAAACCAGAGCTGACAGAGTTCAGGGAGACCCAACATCGCTATCGAGCTCAGTTAGTGCTGGGAGATTCTGTGCTGCTATTCCTGACTGCTCCAAGTGCTCCAGCAGATTCCATTTGCTCAGTGCACCAAAAATGCCAATTTTTCTCCCATTTTCAAGCCAGCAAAAGGTCAAAGATTTACAGAAATGTGAATGGTGATAGAAAGGAAGTAATTCTACACCATCACAGCTCATCCTCCCTCTCAAATTCCAGTGCACATGGATCCCACACGGAATGTGCTGCTGAACAGGAATACGCCCTGATCTCCTAATAAAAAGTCCAAGAAATGGTAAGGAAATGCCAATTCCCACGGGATGTGTGTGGGACAGAGCTGGAAAATCACCTCTGATCCCTGCATTGGAATGTTCTATAGGGATAAACAAGGAGGGCAAATTCCTGTGGGAAGAGAGGATGAGGTTGGAGAGGACCCACCCAAGGTGTCACCATCACACCCTGGCTCATGCCAGGGACAGCGTCCGGCAGTGCCCATCCCTGTGCTGGCCCTGCTGAGGGACCCCCTGGAATGCTGGGGGCAGCTCTGGAGAGCCCTGGAGGGGCTGGAATGTGGCCAGGGAAGGGAGCGGAGCCGGGAAGGGGCTGGAAAACTCCTGGGGGAGCTGGGAAGGGGCTGGAAAACTCCTGGGGGAGGTGGGAAAGGGCTGGAAAACTCCTGGGGGAGCCGGGAAAGGGGCTGGAAAACTCCTGGGGGAGTTGGGAAGGGGCTGGAAAACTCCTGGGGGAGCCGGGAAGGGGCTGGAAAACTCCTGGGGGAGTCAGGAAGGGGCTGGAAAACTCCTGGAAAACTCCTGGGGGAGCCGGGAAGGGGCTCAGCCTGGAGCGAAGGAGGCTCCGGGGGCACCTTCGGGATGGGCTTCGAGGTCCTTCCCAGCCAAAGCAGCCCGGGCTCCTGGAATTCGGAAATCCTTGCCCACGGAATGCTGGCAGTGCCTCGGGAAGGGCCCGCGAGCCCCCCCGGGCTGGGCAGGGGCTGCCAGGGATCCGTGCAGGGAGAGGCCGGGAAAAGCGGGATCTGGCCCGGGATCGGGGCCGCGGGAGCTTTGCTGGGAGCCGGGCAGGGATCGGGAAGGGCCTCGTGGCTCTGCACAGCTCCTGCCCGGAGGCAGCGGGGATCGGGATCTGCTGTGGGAATGAGGCCGGGAAAAGAGGGAACGGCCTCGGGCTGCGCCGGGGCAGGGGCAGATTTGGGATAATTCCTTCATGGAAAGGGTTGTAAACATTGGAATGGGCAGGGGTGGAGTCCCCATCCCTGGAGGGATTTCAAATCCCCGTGGATGTGGCACCTGGGGACGTGAGGCAGCGGTGGCCTTGGCAGTGCTGGGAATGGTTGGGCTCCCTGGGCTCCGAGGGTTTTTCCAACCTCAGTGATTCCATGATTTTAAGGAGACTCTGCTGTCACCTGCTGAAGGTCTCTGAGTCTCCATCCCACCCCTGGCTCTTTCCCAGCCTCCCTGAGGACATTTCCTTCACCACCAAACTTCGGGAACATTTTCCAACCTCCCCCCTGAAGCAGCCTCACCTCTCTCCCCTGCCCACAGCAGCTCTCGTGCACGCTGCCTTTGAAAATGTGGAATTACAGCCTTTAAAACACACAGAAAATATCTCAAAATACCCCAAAATGATCAAAATGATTCTTGAAGGTTTCTGACTCCCCTGCTGTACCCCCAGCCGCAGGCACAGCTCACGGTGATGCCGAATCTTCCCAGGATTTCCTGCCTGGCTGAGCCCTGGCCACGGTGCCAGTGTGTGTTTAGGGATTATTTGGTTTATTTAAAGGATTCCAAGTGGGAGCTTTTCTCACAATACAAAAGCACAGCCTTAAGCCTCTCCTCCCCTGATTTCTCCAACCTAAATACAGGTGCTGTGGAACGGAAATGATCCCGTTCCCGAGCTTTTCCAAGCAAAACTTGGACATTTCTTGGACAATTCCAACCCTCACAGCAACACCCTCACGCCGCGACAACTTCCATCGTAGGGCTGAGAGCTCTCAAAGCAGGCGGGTTCAGTAATTCCTCTTGTAAAGACCAACAAGTTTCTGTCCTTTTCTGAATTTGCCCCATTCCAAGACAAACTTTTTGTCCCATCAGAGAATCACGGAATGGTTTTGGTGGGAAGGGACCTGGAAATTGATTTTTGTCCACTCCTGCCATGGGCAGGGACACTTCCCACTATCCCAGGGTGCTCCAAGCCTGGTCTTGGACAGTGCCAGGGATGGAGAATCCACAACTTCTCCTGGCAAAGAGGTTCCTGGAAATACAGGGAAGAGAAAAGAACGTCTGAGAAGCACCCAGAGCTTCACATGAGATGGACTTAGAGAGTTTAAGTGCAGAAAAAAGCAAAAGATAAACTCAAAGTCCACACTGACCTTCCTGTCTCATCCCCACCCTCTCCCCACGTTGACTTCTCGCTCCCTTGGGTGACCAAAGGTTTTGGCTTTCGATGCTTTCAAGGAAAAAAGGTAAAGAAAAGGGCAAAACCCATTAAAAAAAGGGATTCCCGCCTAATTAACCCCAGGTTTGTGCTGTATCTTTGATGAGTTTCAGCGTTTAACTCCGCTTGTGCCGGGCCCCAGCCGCCCAGCCCAAACCACACCTTCCATCCGCCGCTTTTTGAATCCCACAAAACCTTTCCAGGCTCTTTTTGAGGGGATGCTTTGGTTTAAAAGCTCTGTTGTTGCTGAGGGGAACACGACCCGGAGGCGCTGTTGGGTTCCTGCCCCCGCCGCAGGCACCTGCTGACGCACCGGCTTTCGTAAAGCTGAGTTTAAGGAGGGCTTCAGCTCTAATAACGCAGAAATTCAGCGTGTAAATAGCAACTGCTGCTTGAATAGAAACCTTTGAGGAGAGCTGCGTAATTGCCCAGTCTAAAAAAGGCTCCTCGGCACCGGGAGAACGCTCCTGGCACGCTCAAGGTGGGGGTCACGTTGGAAATGCTGATGGAGGCAGCAGCTGCTGCTCTAACGAAGCTGCAAACCTCACAAAAACCGGGTTTTTCTGCCAAAAAGATGAGGCTGAGGTAGCTACAGGGAAGATCTGCTTCCCTCCAGGTGTGCGTGAGCACAGAAACCTGCTGAAAGCAGAGGCTGGAGGGGTTTTTCCCTCCCTGTTTTCCCCTCAGGATTTTGCCAAGTCATCAGCTGGGAGGGTGAAAGAGGAAAAGAAAAGCCATTTCCAGGCTCCAAGATCTGAAATCCAGGGCACGGCTTTGCTCTGCTTGGATTTCATCACCTAAAATTGCAACAGCAGCAGGGCAGTTCTGGGGAAATCCTGCTTTTCTCATCGGATCCGGGCTGCTGGAAGGGAATTCTCCATGGATTTCATGGTTTCCTCACTGCCAGCTTGGGATGGGAGATTTTGGGGTGACAACGGCTGTTTTAGGTGGCTGTTCCCAACATCTGTGTGAAGGCTCGGGGAAGAGGGAAAATCATGGAATGGTTTGGGTGGGAATGACCTCCAAGGCCATCCAGTGCCAGCCCTGCCCTGGGCAGGGACACCTTCCACTGTCCCAGGCTGCTCCAAGCCTTTTCCAGCCCATCCTTGGACACTCCCAGGGATCCAGGAGCAGCCACAGCTTCTCTGGGAATTCCAGGCCAGCCAGGAATTCCTTCCCAAACCCCATCTCCTCTGTGTCCATCTCTAACACCAACCATTCCCACCATCCCCTCGCTGATTCCAGCCTGAAGTTGGCTCTGGAAAATCCATTTCCCTTTCCTGAGGAGCACAAACCACAGCTGAGGCGGATTTTTTTTTTGGGAAACGTGGTTATTTCCAGACTCCCTCTGCTTTGCACAGGGATGGCATTCCCAGGATTTGCCACTCCAAGCTGGGATAAACACACAATAAATCAAGGAGGAAGCACAGTTTGTGCAATCTCCACGTCTCCTGCAGCATCCTGAAAACTCCAAATAAAATATTCCCCTTCCTCCTCATTTCTTTAATAAAATCTCAATTACCCTGAAGGCTTCAATTACCACAACACCACACCAGGGCTGCTGTCTCACCACATTCTTTTTAAGTCTAAAAACATCCAATCCGGCAAAATCCTTTGGCAGCCACGTTTTTATGGTTTATTATCCTCAAAGTGTGGAGCAGCAGGAGCGTTTCTGAGCCCGGCAAATCCCACAGGACACAGGACCAGGCTCCTTTCCTAATGGGAAAATTATTTATGTGCGGGTTGCAGTCACCTCCAAGGGGAAGGAACGGCATTCCTGCCTCTCCACGCTGCCAAAATCCAGGAGCAATTGATGATCAGAACCCAGATTTGCAAATGAATCCGAGCAGGAGCTGTGGGAATCCAGCAGGTGAATAAAATGAGGTGGGGAATGAGGGGTGGAATTGCAGAAAATGGGCAATTTTCGGTGCTTTCGGTATTTAAATCACAATTTTGTTTCGAGCGTGGCTCGGTGGCAATTTTCATTTGGAGCCTGTGGATGAGGGAGTTGTGCAAAATTCCATTTTCCACCCCAAAACTCCACTTCTGTGGCCCTTCCTGAAAAGGCCAAAACTAAAGAGGCCAGCGGGGAAAGAAAAAGTAATTAAAAAGCAAAACCAACTCTTGTGCTGCTCCGTGCTCACCCAGGGAAAACAAGGACACGCCTGACGAGGATGATTAATTTGCTGGAGAATGATTTGGTTGATATTTGCCATGAATTGGCCAGGAATCAAAAAACAGGAAGAAAAGAAAAACCCAACCCCACACGAATTACTGAGCAAGGAATGAGATTTCTTGTGGAATTTTGATGTGGAGAAACAAACAGGGGTGGGGAATGGAGGCTGAGGGGAGCAGGAGGATTCAGAGTCCGGGATCCCAAAATTCCATCCATGTTTTCCTTAGGGCTCCACTAGTGCCCTAAAAAATAGTGGAAATTCGGGATGGAATAGACAGGAAGAAGACAAAAATACCAGCTTTAAGTCAGTTATTAAGGAATTCTCTATCCAGCTGCTGCAGCCCCATCCCACAGACGCACTTGGGAAGTCTTTTGCTCCAAATAAACCCAAAAGTTGAGCAGATTTTTTAATTAAGGTGAAATTAAAGCCAAGCCAAATTGCCCAAGGCAGCAGGAGAGCTACACTGGATCCAAAAAATTCCAGGAGAGCTGGAGAAGGATTTTGGACAAGGCATGGAGAGATAGGACACAGGGAATGGCTTCAGAGTGGAAAAAGGATTTGGGTGGGATATTGGGAAGGAATTGCTGGCTGGGAGGGTGGGGAGGGGCTGGAATGGAATTCCCAGAGCAGCTGGGGCTGCCCCTGGATCCCTGGAATGTCCAAGGCCAGGCTGGACATTGGGGCTGGGAGCAGCCTGGGACAGTGGGAGGTGTCTCATAAACATGAGAGAAATGGACTCCAGCTCAGGAGTCCAAATAAATAGAAATAAATAAAGATAAATAAAAATAAAACTTATTATCTGTGCTTCAGCAGCAGCAGCTCACTGAAACATTCCCATTAAAATCAGGGAAAACAACCCAGACCTTTGGCTTTGGACACCTCAACACGTTCCCAGCAAAGTCAGGGCCCCAGAGCAGACAGAGCTCTGCACGCCCAGCCCTAAATTGCCAAAACCTCAGGGAAATTCAAGTCACTGCCTTAAATCAGCTGGGAATTACCGTAAATCCCAAGCAGCAGACCCGTGGGGTCAGCACTGAAGCGTTCTCCAGACAAGAAATCGCTGAATCCAAGTGCTGGCCCAGCTGGGAACCGAGGATGCGAAGCTTCGTGGCACTAAAACAAGCTCAACTTTGGAATTTTCCTGGCTGCCAGAGCAGGATGTGGCAGCTCTGCTGGGCACGGGTGTGGCAGAGGGGGTGGGTATCGGACAATCTGAACACGTTTTACGGGGGAAAAGGGAGGAAGGCAGGGGAAGTGCAAGAGGAACAGGGTCAGAACCCTCAGCGACCGAGGGAGTCCCACTGGGCCGCGCTGTAACTCCCTCCCAAGGCGTTCCGCCCCTTAAAGGTGGGGTTTGCTCGTGCTCTCTCTGCTTTATTTGGTCCTGGAATCGATTCCATCCCATTTCTTTTCCCCTGCTCTGGAATTCCTCAGGGACTGAACGAAGGCAGTGAAGCCTGACAGAACAAGAACTTTGTGGACTAAAAACCATCTCAGAACTGAGGCAAGGCTCAACTTGACAAAGCGAAGGTGCTGCAGAACTGACCTTGGCCACGAGGTTTTTTCTGCTGCTGGCACAGCCCAAAGCCAGATTTGTCCAGGATTCACCATCCTGATTTCACAGAGAGTTGGGTTTTTAATTCACTGACAATCCTGACGAGGAAACCACGAGGATTGGTGCCAACCAGTGCCAGGGACAGCAGAAAACCCAGAGCGTGGCTGAAGTCGTGGGGCTGCTCGAGCCAATCCGGCAGTTTTGTGGCACCAGAAGAAGGGAAAGGTCAGGGGAAGAGGAGGAAAAGGAATTTTGTAGCTCTGCGCCCAGCAGATCCCAGAACTTGCACCATCCCCCCACCAAGCCTCCAAGGCTTTTCTTTTCCAAGGATACCCAGGAAAATCAAGGAGCAACAAGGCCACGGCCTCCAGCTGTGCCAGGGGAGGCTCAGGCTGGAGAGCAGCAGGAATTCCCTCATGGAAAGGGTTGCTAAACGTGGGAAGGGAGGTTTGGAGTGCCCATCCCTGGAGGTGCCCCAGGAATTCCTGGAGGTGGCACTCAGGGCTCTGGTGGGATTGGGCACAATGGGCTGGGAGAGCTTTCCCAAACCTCATTAATTGTGGGATCCCGTAAGGAGGAAGGGCGTGGAACCACACAAGGACCACTGAGAGCTCCCTGGGACGACTCCAGGCTCTTGCCCAAGGTGCAGAGGGAGGGAAGGAGGCTCCCCAGGCAGGGCCAGCGGCGATTTGGTTATTCCAGCCCATTTCTGCCTCGCCTTTGTGCCCCAGGCCACCATTTCCAGGGGAGACGCAGCACAGCCAACACCCGGAGCACTGCAGCAGCTTCCTGAGTTTGGATAAAAATAAAGGGGGGATAGGGGGGGGAAAATGGGGGGGGAAAAGGGGGGGAAAAGGGGGGGGAAAAGGGGGGGGAAAGGGGGGGAATACAGGTAATGGCAATGGAACACACTGGGCTGGGAGCTGGAGCAGCCAAGGGATCCCCTCTTGCTGAGGCCTCCGGAGGGGGATGGACAGGCCAAGGCAGTTGTGGCTAAAAAGGATTCAGGAAGAACGGGAAAACTTCTGTAACAGAGAATGGGGGCTGAGCTCTTGTCATGCCAAGGAAAACTTAAAAATAATACTAAAATCTAAAAAATTTTGGAAGTAAACTCCAAAAATCCCCAACTTCCTCCCAAACCCAGTTAAGGAAGTCCAGAGAAATCGCCAAGAGAGCTGAATTCGTCTGATCCCAAAGATAAGGTTATTTATGATATTTTGGGCAGAAATTCTTCGCTGTGAGGGTGAGGAGGCCCTGGAATAGAATTCCCAGAGCAGCTGTGGCTGCCCCTGGATCCCTGGAATGCCCAAGGCCAGGCTGGACATTGGGGCTTGGAGCAGCCTGGGACAGTGGGAGGTGTCCCTGCCCATGGCAGGGCTGGCACTGGATGGGATTTGAGATCATTCCACGATTCCCTGATTGAGATAATCCCTGACACCTTTCACCTGCTGGATGAAGGCCACATTTCCCGATGTTTCCAAAGGTCCTGGAGTTTTGACCTTGCTGGGGAGCACCTGAACTGCACACCCTGCAGGCTGGAGCAGAGCGTCCCTTTAATCACGGCCAGCAGCGCTAATTCCCTGCTGCTGCACACCAACAACAGAGAGCAGGAAACAAAGAACAAATAAACAAGAGAAAAAGCAGCTCAGAGGCCCCGAAGAACAACGGGAGCTTTGTCTGGGCTGGGTTTTGGCCAGGAAGCTCCGCAGGTCTGCACACACCTACTCAGTTTTCCTTAAGTAACCCAAGCAAGAGAATCTAAAAATCCCACCCAAAAATCACTTGATGAATCAGCCAGAGCATCACAATCCAATCTCCAGCTCCCAACCAGGATTTAGTGGGGCTTTTCACAGGGCTGACCCAAGCAGCAGCTTCCTCACGCTCTGGAATGGGTGTCTTAGCAGCTCCCTTGTCTCCAGAGGCGGAGCAGACACCCAAAGATGCATCGTGGAAGCGGCATCGCAAAGAACACTGAAAATGCTTCACGTGTTCGGGCAGCCCCGTGACTCATCTGTGGTCATTCTGCCGCAGAGAAACCAGAAAATGTTTCAGCTTATTTGTATTAAAAATAAAAAAAAAAAAAAAAAAAAAAAAAAAAGTCGGAGAAGAATGAAAAGCAAAGCACAGCAAGTTCTTGGCACTCGGAGTTACCCAACAGCTCCTTTGCTGTGGTGACCAGATAACCCAAGCCTTCCTGGAATCGTCCAAGGGCAGGAAACCCAAAATAATTCTTCAGCCAGTGCTGCAAAGGGGATCTCAGAGGCTGTGCCCTGTCTCAAAGAGCCCGGCTCCACTCAAAGAGACTCCCACAAAAATGACATTTACAAGCAATGCACTGCAGAACTTCAGAGCTGGAGGGTTCTGCCAGACACTTTTATGGGTGTTTGAGTCATCACCGATTTTATTTTAGATTAAAAAAAGTAACTGGTTCAGAACTAACTCCAAAGCCTTTTTTCATCTGGGGGCTGTTCCCTTTGAAAAGCTCAAAAGATATCCTGGAACAGCGTGAGCACAGCTGGGAGCAAAACTCTCTCCACACCCAACTGCTCCTTCCCATCCTCTCAGGATCCATTCCCCCTTCCCCTGAACTCTTCAGATGTCCGGAAACGAATCCTTAGGATCGCACTGGACCAGGGTTTGTAGGGGATGCCGGAAGAGTTTGGGTGTGGGAATGGCTGGCTCAGAAACCAGGCAGGAAACAATCTGGAGCAGGGAATAATTCAGCAGGGAGCGTTTCAGGAGCTCAGAGTGAGATGCCAGACGAAAAGCTCTCCTGGAACATCGAGTGGATGGTGATTTCATCTCTCTTGTAACTGCAAATGATCTCCAAACAGCACAGCACAAACACGGCCTCGGCTTGGGAACAAGAGGAAGGCCCAGACAGCGCCGGGGGGATTTGCCCGAGGTCATCTGAAAACCACACGAAGCCACAGGAGCATTTTCTCTTCCTCACTTCCCTGTTCCTCAACGCCTCTTCCTGCCCCACAGCTGAGTAGATCCCTGAAAGCCCCTCCAGTGCCGCCCAGCAATGGGCAGGGACACCTCCCACTGTCCCAGGCTGCTCCAAGTCCCGTCCAACCTGGCCTTGGGCACTGCCAGGGATGGAGAGTCCAGAACCTCTCTGGGCAACCCAACCGGAGGGAGGTTTCCCTCCTGAGGAGTGGACTCCAGACCCTCCCTGAACAACGAGAGCTGGGATCTCTGGGATTTTCCCTCTGCCATTCGGGTGAGGTCTGGGCTGGCACACCCATGGTGAAGCCCAGCTCACAGCTCCAGCTTCCCACGAGCCCACCAAACAGCAACAAAACCCCTTCCTTCAGTGCTGTGTTTGAGGCCCAGCAATGAGGCAGGAAAGCAGAAGTGTTTTTTCCCCAAACTCTCCTTCTGCCAGGAGCTGACACTCAGCCCTTCTGTCCCTGTTGCTGATGAAGAACGAACCATCCCGAGCGACTCCCTGGAAGCCGCTCCCTTCCCACAGCCATCAACCCACTCTGCTTTGCTCCTTTTCCTGGGATCAGCAACCACCCCCAGCTCCCAGCACCTCCCTATCTGCCCATCTGAAGGCACCTGGAGCTCTCCAAACCCGAGCGCTCGCGCAAGCCCGGATCTGCAGCCAGGCCTTGTCCCCAGGCTCTGCATCGCCAGGCTCAGCACCAAAGCCCTCCAGGCTCCCTTCCTGCCCTGCCTTTGCCTGCTCCTGTTCGAGGAACAGCTCCCCAAACCTGCGAGCAGACACTCAACCCTTTGAAGCTCCGGGATTTGTCTGCCTTTCCAAGGAGCCTTTTGGCTCCTCTCTGGGGGTGCTGCAGGTGAGGGATGCGCTCACCTCTCCACATCCTTCTCCTGGGCTCCTTGCACAGCCCTGCTCCGAGGGAAGTGCTGTCCCAGCTCCCTGCTGAGGGATTCCTGCCCCTCAGACACAACCTCACGCTGTGCTCTGTCGCCAGAGGCCACTGGGGTGTCACGGGAGCAAAGGTGGAAGGGGAAGGTTGCAGCACCTGCCATGGGAAATGCCATGAATGATCGAATGGAGAATTCTGCTCTAATCCAACCCCCCAGAACCGAGCTCTTCTGGCAGCCTGGCACCGTGGCTGGCATCCCTGCCCGCAGCAGGGGCTGGAACTGGAGATCTTCAGGTCCTTTCCAGCCCAAACCATCCCATGATTGTACAAAGCAAGCACATCCCTCACTCCTCTTGTGCTCTGTTCCAAACCCTTCTCGCTGCTGAGGGCTCCCCACGGGCCCAGCCCGATCCCTCTTCCTCATCACACAACCCCAACACCACTCTGGGAACAGCTTTCCCTTCCCAGATGGCTTCCCTGGACTTCTCCTCCGCCTCTTGTGGGGACCCAACATGAGAATTTCAAACCAGACTTGAAACTGGTTTCCATTTTTTTTTCCCCCTCTCCTTTTCTTTTTCCTCCCACTCTGCATCAATTTTGGACCAGGTTCAGCTTAAACATTCTGGGCTCCAGTCTGCAGGAAAGGTATTTACAAAACAGAGCTGGAGGTTTTGTTACCATGTCCTTATGGATTCCTTATGTCCATGGGGAACAGAAACTCCAAGAGAAACACAGGGACCTGGACACAGCAGGGCCCCTGTAAACAACCTTTTTAAACTGACAGAGGATGGATTTGGACTGGATGTTGGGAAGGAACTCCTGGCTGGAACGGAATTCCCAGAGCAGCTGGGGCTGCCCCTGGATCCCTGGAAGGCCAGGCTGGATGGGGCTTGGAGCAGCCTGGGATCATGGAAGGTGTCCCTGCCCATGGCAGAGGGTGGAATGAGATCCTTAAAGTCCCTTCCAACCCAAAATATTCCATGATTCCATGTGGCCTGCAGCAACTCCTCTGAAAACCAGGAGAGACCTCTCTAAAATATTCTCATCCTATTTGACAATTACAAAAAAACCGCACAAACCCCAAACCTTTCTCCCTCCTCTCTTTTGTCTCTCCCCTTTTTTCCTTCCCTCCAGATGTTGACCAAAACAACTGATCTTGTTTGGGATGTTCGAAAATCATCTGCAAAGCAGCTGTCCCACACACAGGAGGGCATCTCAAAATGCACCTGCTGCCGGGAATATCGGTCAAAAGAGAAAGGAAGAATGAGCAACTAAACACAGAACTGCTGAATGCATGAAATCTGATCTTTTTTCACTCAAAAATAACACAAGATGCACATAAATAACAGGTTAAATTAAAAAAAAAAAAAGATATATATATAAGAAAAAAGCTTTGGGTTTTGAAAGTGCCCCGACGCGTGACAACAGCTTCGATACTTCCAAGGTTTTCCTGAAAATTCATATGACAAATTTTTCCACCCAGCTGTGACATTTAAGGATTTCTCCCCCATTATTCCTCTGTGAATCACGGAATCGTTATAGAATCAGGGAATGCTTTGGGTTGAAAGGGACATTAAAGCTCTGTCAGTTTGTCTTTATAGGGCTTTGTAGCGACAGGACAAGAGGGAACGGCCTCAGGCTGGAATCAGCAGGAATTTCCTCATGGAAAAGGTGCTCAGGCCTCGGAAGGGGCTGCCCAGGGAGGTTTGGAGTGCCCATCCCGGGAGGTATCCAAGGAATTCCTGGAGGTGGCACTCAGTGCCAAGGTCACGGGTTGGACTCAGTGACCTTGGAGGCTTTTCCAACCTCATTAATTCTGGGATTCTGGGATTCTGTGTGCCCCCTCTGCTCTCCAGCCACACAAACTTCCAAAGCAGCCACTGCCAAACTCCCCAGGATAACAATCCCGAGCCACACCGCTCCTCTGGAGTTCTCCCAAGAGCCAGAAGTTGGGATAATGAGCTGGAATTCCCGGGATCGGTACCATGAACCAGCCCAGAGGTGGCTGTGTGACACTGTCCCCACCACACCACTCCAGCAGCACCTGGAGACTCTGGAATGTCACAGCGGGGAGGAAACACCCCAGGCTGACCCGGAGCCAGCCCAGGGCTGTTGCTTTCCCAGGAAAAAGCAGCAGGGTGGGAATGGCTCCCAAAGGATGCACTCAGAGAGTGGCACTGCCACCCCTTCCCACTCCCAGGGCAGGAGTGAGGGGATGGATGCAGCCAGGAGCACTCAGGACACACACACAGAGCCTGGATTCCCGAGGAAGATTCCCAGGGAAGCCCATTTTAATCCCGAGGAAGATTCCCAGGGAAGCCCATGTTAATCAGAGCGGTTGCCACGGTGACTTTAATTCCATCAGCTGCTCCAAGAGTCTCCCAAGCCCCAACTCCACACCACTGATCAGGAATCTGGCATAAAATTAGCACTGGAGAACCCCATTTAAACCAATTTAAAGCCCAGAGGATGGTGAGCCAAAATTTAGGAAAAAAGGGGGGAAAACCCCCCAAACTGTGTCTGTCTCCAGGAAACTCTCCCATTTTTATCCACGTGGAAGTGCTGGATGAGGCTGAGCACAAGCACAATTAAATATTCATTTTGCTTAGTCAAACATGGTCTCCTCAATTTTCTTATCAAGGAAAAATATGACATCCCATCAAGTCAAAGGTGCTGGAAGAATTATTCCTGGCTCCTGGGAGAATGAAACATGGAAAATTGGTCTGTGAGGAAGAGATTTCCAAATTTCTTCTCTGCCTATAGTGTGGCTGGTAAAGCTGTTTGGAAAATATTCCTTTAATTTCAGCACAGCAGGAATGAGCAGAGCTGACACTAATCAAGACAAAAACTCCCTGACATCGATTCCAGGCTTTTTTTTGGGGGGTTGGAATGAGATGGGCTCTTCCCCAAGCTGAATCCTCACTCCAGGAATTCTGAAAGCAAAACTCTTTGAGCCCAAAGTTTTCCACAGGCATCCACCCAGTGGTCAATTACTAGGACAGTAAAGCCAAATATCATTTTTCTCCCTATTAAAATACGAATTATTTTAAGCTTCACTCAATTATTTTCTCCTTCCTGCCCTCTGCTGTCTGGAATTTCTCCTGGACTTTCTAATGTCCCTGTGGACACTCTCCTGGGTACCACAGGGTGAGGCTCCATTCCTAACTCTGGGAAAGCATCGAAGATTTTATATTTCCTGCACAACAAAGGCTTTCAAAAAGCTTTCTTCCCATTTTCTACCACGTCCTCTAAATCCACGGCTAGGGATGAATCCCACAGATCCAAAACTGCAAAGAGGACTGAGAAAAACACCCTCAGGGTTTGATAAACGAAGGGCTGAGGTGAAAACCATGGGTGCAACATCAAGACTTCAGTCAGCAAACCTCCAGGAAGAAACTCAAAATCATTTCCAGAAGAAGAAATTGATTGTCCCCATTCATTTATTGGGAATACCAGAAGCAGCAGGGAGGTTCCACAGGACACCTCCAGCAAGGAGATACAACAGGACTTTAATCACTTCCCCTCCTTCAATCCTTCACTGGAGCCCAATTTGTTCTGTTTGTTTCATGCTCATCTTGGCATTGTTTAAAGGCATTAAAAATCAGAGAGGCTGCGATTCAGCACTGTTTATTTTGTTCCTTGGTCATTCTCCTCTCCAGACGTTGTTTTTTTTTTTCCCCACCAGCTACAGTGGATGCTGAGGTTGGGAAATTGGGATTACAACAAGGTGGGAATAAACCCACGCCCCGAGTCTTCTGTGAGATAAGATTTTAGAGCTCAGTCTAAAATCCACCAGAGCACAAGTGCTGCCCGCCTGACCTTCCCGGCAGCCCAGCGAGCAGCGATGCTGCCGGAGGGAAAGAGCTCCATAAAAGCTGCCAGAGGAAATCGGGAATGAGGCGACATTCCAGCCGCTGGGAGCTGCGTGCCCACCCAACAGCCTCATCCTCCCACCAAATCCTCCGGGACGTCAATTCCATCGCCACGCTGCTCCTGTCCAAGCCAAGGCCTTACATTTCCAGGAAATCATGGAATCATTGAGGTGGGAAACCACCTCGGAGCCCAGGGAGTCCGACCACCCTCAGCGCTGCCCAGGCCAGCGCACGCCTTGGAAACCCCTCCGGGGATGGAGGGGGCCGGACAACCCTTTCCATGAAGGAATTTTTCCCCATATCCAACCCGAACCTCCCCTGGCACAACCTGGGGCTGTTTCCTGCTGGGCTAACGCTGTCAGCTCTGCACGTTCTGATTTCCAGAGCGATCCAGCAGAGGGGTCATTGTCCCAGCAGTTCCAGCCGATGTCCCTGCCTGCTGTCATTTGTCACCTCCTCAGCACGAAATAAAGGGACTTCACTGATCCACTTGTGGCTTCTCGGGCCTCAGCTTGGCTTAGCAGAGCCCAAAAATAAGAAATGAAACAAAAATAAGAATGTTTTCTGGTCTTTGCCCCGGTTCAGCACCTCTACAACCCGCCCTGGCCTCCAAAGCAGCCGAGGGAAGCTGAACAAACGCAGGGAGCACAGAAATATTTTCATTTGCAGCAGGGGAAGCCGAGTCTCGGCCTCAGTGGACTTGCTAAAAGCACAGACAAGCAATAACACCTCCTGCACCTGAATCAAACCCTCGGGAGAACCCACGATTTTCTGAGCTAGCTGAAGACAAAAAGGATTTTGTTATCAGCTTTTGAAACCTCGCAGTAACAGCAGAAAGACTGGAGAGGGATTCAATGCCAGTGGAGAGTAGAAAAACTGCAGGTTGTTTTACAGAAAACCACTTCAATTAACGCCAAACTCGATGTGAAATGCTGGAAATTACAGCCCAGAACGTCCAAGGTGGGGGTTGTTGTCTTGTTGTTTTTAACCAAAAAACGCCACATTGAACACATCAGTGCATCCTGCAAACAACAAAAACCATCTCAGGCCAGACTGAAAAGGATCCCAGCTGAATTCCCCAGCTCCAGAAAGTCCTGGAGAACTCCAGGTCTGAGTCAGCGGCTTTGGGAACATCCCTGAGAACAGACAGCAGCAGGAACTGCAGGGAGCTGTTTGCCCAGACTGGTCCTTGAGTCATTTTTATGGGAATGATCCATTCCCTGGCTTTTCCCAGGATGAAACATCCATCAGGTTCACCTCTGGGGGGTAAATAAGGAGCAGAACTTCCTAACTCCTTCTGTTTTTTAAATACTTGCCATTGGGATCTAATCTGCCATGGGGTGGTTCAGCAATTTTTTTGCAAGTACCTAATTTTTGAGCTGATTTTATCTCTTCTTTCTGCTTCTCATGAAAAATGCAACTGGCTGCCTATTTAAGGCTCTGTCAGGACAGGGAAAAAAAAAAATATATATATAAATACCTGGAGTTCCAACAGTCCCAGCCCTGCAGCATTCCAACTCTTAGGATAAAGCTGGAAATTAGGGGAATATTAAAGCTGGGAACTGAGGAGAAATAAAACCCCCTAGAATTAATAAACACTCAGAGCTTTGGGAAGAAGCTGTGTCCATCAGTGGATGGAACAGGTTCATTTTGCACCATCCCAGGGTGCTCTAAGCCCTGTCCAGCCCGGCCCTGGACACTTCCCGGGATGGAAAATCCAGTTACAAACCCGAGACGGAGAACCTTGGAAAAGCTGGAGAACACAAAGCACCCCAGCACTTTTTGGAATGTTAATTCCAGGCTCTGCCCCATCCTTGCTTATCCCAGAGTGCTCCAAAGTCACATTTCCTTTCACCTGGGACAGGAGCTGGGCAACGTCACCCCAAATCCTCTGGAAGTCCCCGCAAATGTCATTTATTTCCATTTCTGTTGGCCCCAGAATCTTCTGGAAAGCCACACGGAACCCTCGGCTCCCTCTAACAACTGTTCCAGCCAAGACATCTGTGCGTGACTCTAGCATGGCAAAAATAAAAGACATCTCAACGCGTACTTACAGAATTACACAAGCGCATTTCCCAGCAACGACAACAAAAGACATTTCAAGAACTAAAAAGCAACCCGAGGTTCTCTCAGCAGCACAAACTGTGCCACAGCTCAGATCCAAAAAGAAGCGTGGCCAAAGATGCCAATTTCATCAGCTTCACCCGTGGTTTCGAGGGATAACAAATTCTGGTCCATTCTTGGAACAACCTGGGATAGGGGAAGGTGTCACCCAGGTGGCACTGGGGGGTCTTTAAGGACCCTTCCCACCCAAAGCATTCCGGGATTTTATGGGAATTCAGAATGTATTTTGGGAGTGAGCGCTGATGCCATGAGCTGCACCTATGGAATATCTGAAGTTTGAAAGCTTCCTTAGCGGCTCCATCAGGCTGAATTCCTGCTCTGGGAAAAGCTGGACAGGCTTTGGATGCAAAAAAAAAGCCAAGCCAACATCGTTTGAGAACACTGACCTTCCCAAATCCAACTGGAAACAAGAAATCCACGCTTCCTAAGGGCACTGAACCCTGCTTTGAGGCCTTAAACACAGCGTCAGATGAGAAAACCTCTCCAAAAAACCCTTAATTTTTAAAAATCTTTGACCTCCAAGCTCCCTGAAGAATTCCACA
The DNA here is from genome assembly GCF_017639235.1 of Corvus kubaryi. NCBI lineage: Eukaryota > Metazoa > Chordata > Aves > Passeriformes > Corvidae > Corvus > Corvus kubaryi. The sequence continues at coordinate 139,662 of NW_024580669.1, read as the reverse complement.
TTCCTCAGGCCTCTTCCCTCCTGCGGAGCTGGGATTAACTGCACAAAGCCTCTGGTTAATCCAGGACACACACACACACTGAATTTTGGGTCCCGCAACCGCCTCTGCCTCTGGAAATGAGTCCCTCACAGCTGCACCACCAAAAGGAGCAAACAGAGCTGCCTAAAACCTTCCCTCCTTTTTTACCTCCTCCCAATATCTCACCTCAAGCCCCAGAACGTTGCTGGGAACAGCTGATTCTGCCAGCGCTGATGCTGCAACTAAAAATACGAACCATTTTCTCCCCGTGCCGGTGCCACCTGCGTCAGCTGCTCCCGGCTGGAAAGCTCCCCACCTTCTGCTCCTATTTCCAAACTTTCCATCAAGAAACACCCTGAGCTGACACCAGCAGCCCCTGGATGCACCAAAGGAAGAAATTCAGTGGTTGATGCCTTCTCCAGGCTGAAATTGAAGCGTTTCAGAGGGATTTTTTGTTGGTTTTTTTTTTTTTTTGCTGGAAGTGCCTTTAACTGCAGACCTGAGCACGGAGGATTTCACACAAGAAATATTTAAAGCTTATTTTAGCCTTAACTCCCTCTTTTCCTCCCAGTCAGTTTGCTGCTCATTCCAAGCCCTGGAGTCTAACACTTCTGCTGGGACTCAAACAAACAGCCTCCAGGATTTTTATTTCGAGGCTGGACCTTATTTCTCAGGCTGCCTGTCTCTCTTCCACCCATCGCTCCCATTTTGAGACCCACAGCTCCCCTCCCCACAGGAGAGGACATCAGCCATCCCACCCCAAGGAGGAGGAGGTTCCCCTCCCATGACTGAGGTTTTACTCTTGGACCTTTGGCTTTGAAACAGCAAAACTGAAATGGAAAATAAATCATTGAATCACAGAACGGTTTGGGCTGGAGGAGACCTTCAAGATCATCTCCAAACTCGCCCTAAATATCCATTTATTCTAAATATTGGAGAAGAAAATGTTTCGGTTTCGTAGCCTACCACCGTGGCAGCTCAACATCTTGAGAATTGCATTCCTTCAGTTTGCAGCATTCCTTAATTTAACCAAAACGGAGCAATCTTCCTGCTCCACCTGAGCTCCCTGGCTCCTTCCTTTCTTTGGAGCTCCAGCTCCTCCTTGCTGCACTTCAGTCAATCCCATGGCTTCACAATTCACCAGACAGAGGTAAAAGCAAAGCCTGAACGGTCAAACGCAGCACCCAGAGCTGTAATTCCTTCCCCTGCCTTGTTGTTCACACCCCAACTCAGGGCCAAAGCTCCAGCTACGCCTTTTAACTGCCTGGAAATTCAGCTACCAGCTTTCTGTCCCTCCAGGAGAGCCACAACACAAAGATCTCGATGTGTTGCAGCGATTCTGACCTGCCACGGGAACAGATTCCGGTGCCACAGCCCCCTGGCAAAGGGCAGCTTTGCCATTCCCAGTTCCAAGGCTCCCTGCAGCTCTCCCCGGCTGCTGTTCCCTCACCAGCTCATTTCACAGCCATTATTTCCCTCTCCCTTCACCTTCCCTTCCCGCCCCTCAGCCCCAAAGGCTGATGGATTGATCTGTGTGCGCTCGGTTCCACACAGGCACCTTCCAAAATTAACCCGGATTCATCGGCGATTATCGCGCCAAATTAAAGAACACGGCCTCCCCCCAGAAGGTTTTCCTAAAGAGCATTCCAGCCATGCTCGTTCCGTGCATTTCCCGGGAAGTCAGCCCCCGGGAGAAGCATTTATCACCTGGCAGAAGTGACGGCTCGGGGTTAGAAGGGAAAAAGAGAGGAGAAACGCACGCATGGATGTAAAATCCTGAACGGAGGCAAAAAATCCCCCCCATCCGTGTGCCCCACCAAAGGTGGGAATTTACACGGGAAAAGCGAGGCTCGCATCCCAGTGAAATCTGCTGGGAACCAAGGTCAGAGGCATCGTTTAGAGGAGCCACATGAGAGTCATTTACAGTCTGAGCAGAACAAAACCTCCCGTGGCAGCTCCCCAGTCAGGTGATGTGCCAGCCCAGTGAGCAGCAGGCATTTTCTGGGATGAAATCCCTGCACCGGGGAATTTCACGGTGAGGAGTTTCAGGAGGGTTAGAGCGGAGCAGGGACACGACAGGAGGATGTGGCACCTCGTTAGCGGCGCACGGTGACACGGTGACAAAAGCCATCGCTTCTTCCCACAGCCCCCGGCGCTGCGGAGGCGTCTGCAAAGAGCAAACCGTGCCCACGAAATGAATCAACAGCCCCAGCAAATCAATCCCTTCCCAGCCCAAAACCTCGGCTGTAACGATGGGAAAAGCGCAAGAACACGGCTGGAAATCCGAGCAGGCAGCTGGGCTTTCTGCTGGGACGGGGGGGGGGGGGAAAAATATCACCTTTTGCTTTGTGGGTTGGTGTTTGCTTAATATAAAACCTCCCAGTGGCTGCCGTTTAACCTTCCCAGTGTGGGGTGCAGGTGCCAAGCACTTCACAAGCATTAAACCAAGACCTGAATCTGTTTAAATCCAAGTTTTTCTTGTGGAAGAGGGTTGGAACTGGACGGGCTTTAAGGTCCCTCCTACCCCATCCCATCCCGTGATTCCACGACTCTTCTCTCAGCTGAAGGAAAGGGGCACAGAGTTGCCATGACAAGGCTAAGATCACCCAGTTAATCAGCTTGGGAGTCTTAATTACAGCTCCCCCCTCACTAGTAACAGATTTCCAGAAGTTCTGTGACTCTCAGCCCTTGGATCTGGGAACGCTCTAAGAACTAACACACCACGAGCATCCACCACTCCCCCAGAGCTGATGAGCGATCAGCTCCTCATCAAAACACCACTAAAACCCCAAAAACCAGCCCAGGTGACTCAGGCCCTGACTCACAGGCACGGATAAGTTTAGCCCAGGACACCTGAAGCTGTTACTCAGCCCCCCTGGCTTCACCTCGCTCCCCACGCGCCCCTGACTCACCCCAAATCCACCCCAAATCCACCCCACGGCTGAGCCAGGGCAGCTCCTGGAGAGGCTTTTCCATCGCCCACTCCATTCCCAGCTCTTCCTCGACCCCACACGCTGGAGAGGTTCATCCACCGGGAAATTCACTCAACCTAAAGGGGGGAATTTCATCCCGTTTGCCACGGGAGAAGCTGGAGGAGGGCAAGGAGAGAGGGTCAGGAGAAGGTTTGGAACCATTATCCCACGTCTCAAAAGTCCAGTGTCACCTCAGGAATGAGGAATTACAGCATTTCCAGCAAGAATCCAAAGGGAACAACAACGGGATTCCAGGGGTCTTTTCCCCAAGATCGGATCTTCTTTTTTTGAGAGAAACCCAGCACCATCTATGTGTGCATATAAATATATATAAAAATATAAAATAATAATAATAAAAGTATTTGTATACCTAAAAATATAATTTTACTCCATCTATTACTTCCTATTTTATACCCTACCAAGGTAAAATACAAATCAGAACATCTAAAAGCAGACAGATAAATAAAATACTGAACTGACAGAGAAGAAGATTTCAAATGAGAGAGGTATCAGAGGAAAAGAGTCACTGGAATTTTCTGGGAACTCTGGTTCTGTCTCAGGACTACAAAATCCCAATTTAGTGGCGTGGTGTTTCAAGGACGGGTGTTAAGATTTCAAGGAAAGGGAAAAAACCCCAAGAAAAATATATCTGTACAATCTATAACCCAGTCAATAAAAAGCTACTGAGATTTTTTTTTTCTTCCAAACACTGTTTAGAATCAGTTTCACTACAAATTTCACCCATTTTAATTAGACTTTTACCTCTGTTTCAGCAAAGTTCTGTTGGATCTGAGTAAAAAAAAAAAAAAATCATCTTGCTTGTTTTGGTTCTAAACCTCCTTTCACCAGATGCTTCAGCTCCACATGCCCAATTTTACAGCCACAGACCCGGGGACAATTTGATGGCTCCCAAATCTGGTTTTATTCCAATACCACGGCTCCCTGAGGAGGAGAGGAGCCTGGATGTGGAGATGTGGTAAATGCAAAGCCTGGTTTGAGTGGCAGAAACCCGCTGAAGTCACTGGGAAAAGGAGGAGAAGGAACAGTTTGTGCTCCCAGATCCCCTTCCAGCAGCACATCCCACTGCCTTTAGCAACCAGACGGATCGGCAGCTCCAAAGAAACCCCTCCCAGGAGCCAGCTGGGAGCTGGGCTGCTCCTCACGTGGAATTCCAGCTTTCTCCTGGATCCTTTGCTCTGCTCCTTCGAGGCACCAGCTGCTGGGATTAGGAGCACCCAGGGAGCAACGCAGGTTTGAAGCCGTTCCTGGTAACGACCCCAGCCCAGCCCACCCTTTCCTCCCAGGCTTAGTGGGAATTCAATGCCATGGAATTCAGGAGGGGAAGTGCAAGGACAAATCCCTTCTTGTGGTTTAACCCAGGAACGAACGGAGAGGGACGGGATAAAGAGTTTAGAAGTACTGAGCAGAGCTGAGGAGAAATATGGGTGCCCTGAGGGTCTCTAAAAATAGAGATGGGATTAGAATATCAGACAGAGAAGGCTCCAGACACTGGGGATGGGAGTCATGATCTTAGAGGAAAAATGTCCTTTATCGAGGAGCTGAACCCCCCAGCAGGGAATTTTAGGGGGATGAAGAAACCTTGATCCAGACTCTCCTCACGGGCAGACCTTGTCCTGCAGGGATGTGCTCTCCTTCCAAGGAGAAACTGGAATTTCAGGGAAGCCATGGTTTAAGGAAATCACAGTTATGGAGACAAATTCCCTCACCCTGGGTCTTCCAAAGGGAGAGGAAATATTGGAGCAACCCCAAAAGAGGGTGGAAGTCCATGAGTAGGGAGGTGCAGTCTTCACCCCAAAGTTTCATGAGATGGGAGGCTCCCCTTAGGACAAGGACACTTCTTTTCCTACACCCCTCAAAAGTTTCACGGGGGACAACTCCTCCTCCTGAGCTTTCCAACGGGAAGGATGCCAGGCACGAAAAGACCAGGAAAATGTGCATTTCCCTCCATCCACGCACGGAGGATGTATCCACAGCAGAGCACACACAACCCCCCTACTCCAGGGAGTGTCCGTGCCCACGGCTGCATCCACCTGAGGAGCTGCAGACACGCAGATGGATTCACCAGGAGGACAGAGCTCCACACGCTCCTGGGGTGAAGCTGGAAGGTCACAGCCGGGATGGGGCACCCCAAAACCCACCCTGACTCACCCCAAGGCACAGGGACATCCCGCATCCAGGTACGGGCACACCTGGCCGTGCCTCGCATGCCAACGTCACCGGCGGCTCCCGGTACATTTTTATCTGCTGCTTATCCGTATTTCCAAGATAACCCTGGGAGCGTGAACCTGATGTGAACCCACACACACCCTGGAGCTCACGTACCGCGTTTCCCGCAGGCACCCCCACACCTGGGGGTGCGGGAACGGGCTGTGAACGCACCCAGCGCCACCCCACAGGGCAGACACGGGGGGGACGTGGCGCAGACAGACCCCCAGACATGGCAGACCACGGCCCCAAAATGCAGCCACGGCCCTGGGGCACCCCCGCGGGGTCACCGACACCCCCCGCGCACCGGGGACCCCACAGCGGGCCGGCCCCTGCCCGGCGGAGGCAGCGCCGCGGCCCCGAGCCCCGGGCCGGCTCCCCCGAGCCGCTGTCCCGCACAGTCCCGCCGGGGGGTTCCCGGTGTGGCCCCCGTTACCTTCTTGACGGTGCGCGGCGCCTCGGTGACGGTGCCGTCGGGGCTCACGAGCGCCTCGGCCGCGGCGCCGCTGCTCTCGCCGCCGTCGCGGTGCCGGTGCTGGGGGTGGTGCGGGTCGCTCCTCTTCATGGCCGAAGCCTGCGGCACCTTGGCGGCGGCCGAGGACAGCCCGGCGGCCGAGGACAGCCCGGGGCAGCCGCTCCCCGGAGGCCGCTCGGCGGAGGGGGCCGGGGCCGCCTCACGCTCGGCGCCCGGCACGGGGCAGGCGGCCGCCGCCACGCCGCGCCCTGGCGCGTGAGCGCCCACAGGGTCGCACGGCGGCCCCGCCGCCTTGTCCATGGGGCCGCCGAGCTCCTTCAGCTCCACGGCGGGCGCGGCCACCGCCACCTGCACCGACATCGCCGCCGACTGCTCCGGCTCCGGCTGCGGTTCCCTCAGGGCCGCCGGCCCCGCCCCGCGCCGTCCCGCCCCGCCGCCCTGGCGGCCGCGCTGCAGGCCGGGATACGCAGTCCTCCCGCCCGCGCTCCGCCCCGTCGCGACTACAGCTCCCGTCATCCCCCGCGGCGCGACACCGCGCCCCGCCTCCTCGCGGCGCCGCGCGGGGGTTGGCGGGAGTTGTAGTCCGCGCGCGGCTGCCGGCGGCGGCTGAACGCCCACCCCGTGAAGGCGTTGGGTTCTTTTTTCACGTTTTGGTGAATTTTCCGTGTTTCAGCCGCCGGACACGGAATCGCAGAATCACTGAGGTTGGAAAAAACCTCCAAGATGATCGAGTCCCAGTTGTGCCCGATCCCCACCTTGTCCCCAGCCCAGAGCCCTGAGTGCCACGTCCAGGAAGGAATTCCTTGGACACCTGCAGGGATGGGCACTCCAAAGTTCCCTGGGCAGCCCCTGCCAAGGCCTGAGCGCCCTTTCCATGGGGAAATTCCTGCTGATGCCCACCCTGTCCCTCCCCTGGCCCAGCCTGAGGCCGTTCCCTCTCTCCTGTCCCTGTTCCCTGCCAGCAGAGCCCGACCCCCCCGGCTGCCCCCTCCTGTCAGGGACTTGTGCAGAGCCACAAGGTCCCCCCGGAGCCTCCTTTGCTCCAGGCTGAGCCCCTTCCCAGCTCCCTCAGCCACTCCTGGGGCTCCAGCCCCTTCCCCATCTCCACTGCCCCTTCTCTGGACTCACTCAGGTATGGCACTTGGTGTCTCCACAGTGCCAGGGAGCTCCCCAAGGCCCGGCGTGCCAGGAAAACCCATGGAAATGAGGAGCCACAACATCCCGGCCTGGGGAACGTGTCATCCCAAAGCCTGGAACTTGCTGTCCTGCCGGGCCTGGTGGCCACAGAGCTCTGCCTACAGGGACAAGCCCCTGAGATCCACCTTTTCTAAATCCAGTTCTTCGGGAATGTGCTAACCCATCCTTTGATTGTTGGTATTTATTGGGAGCAGCCCTGGGAGAAGAACTTGGAGCTGTTGGTTGGTGAGAGCTTAATTAATTCTGAGTTCCCAGGTGTCAATTCCAATCCTCAGGTGTCCAATTCTCAAGCCCTGGGTGGGCCCGGTGTTTGGGATGAGCTGAGGGAGAGGGGAGGGACCTCCCCAAAAATCAGGAGGGAGAAAAGCGATGGAAGCGGCGGAGCAGCAAACCCTGGGAGGCTGAAGGAGGATTTCAGGGAAGAAAGGGCTGGCTGCGAGTCATCGGAGAGGGGCAGGAATTCCAGAGGGGGATTGGAGTTAAAGGAAAAGCAGCGCATCCCTGTGTGCCTGGGATGCGATGAGGACAGTTCTCACTGAGCTCAAGCTGTTTCCTACTGAAGCAAAACCAGGGTCTGACTCGGCCGCACGTTCCTCCCTCTCTCCGGGATCACAAAACTCCCTCTCGGGAGGATTCCAGGCTCAGGAGGGGCCTCTGAGAAGCGAACTCTTTGAAAGCCGCCGGGGGAGGGCTCTGAAGCTGGAGCGATGTCCCTCCCCTTCCATCGGCGCTTCGAGAGCAGGCGCCGCGGTTCTGCTGAGGAGAGGAGCTTGTGTAGACCTGGAGATGGAGAAATCCTCCGGGGATTTATCATTTCCTGGTGCCACAGATCCCACAAAAAGATCCCAGGTTGTTTTGCACGCCCTTGACCAAGGCAAAATCCTCACCCTGATCATCATCTCCTCAGCAGAGGAGCTTGTGCAGGCCTGGAGACGGAGAAATCCTCCAGGATTTGTCGTCTCCCGGTGCCACAGATCCCACAGATCCCACAAAAACCCCACCAGGTTGTTTTGACCAAGGCTAAATCCCAACCCTGATCCTCCTCTCCTCAGCAGAGGAGCTTGTGCCAACCTGGAGATGGCAGAAATCCTCCGGAATTTATCATCAGACCCCACAAAAACCCCCTCAGGTTGTTTTGCACACCCTTGACCAAGGCAAAATCCTGACCCTGATCCTTTCCTGCTGAGGAGAGGAGCTTGTGCCAACCTGGAGATGGAGAAATCCTCCAGAATTTATCATCTCCCAGTGCCAGAGATCCCACAAAAAAAACACCAGGTTGTTTTGACCGAGGCTAAATCCTGACCCTGATCCTCTTCTCCTCAGCAGAGGAGCTTGTGCTGCCCTGGAGCGGAGAAATCCTCCGGGATTTATCATTTCCTGGTGCCACAGATCCCAC
>NW_024580669.1:128758-131368 GCF_017639235.1 Corvus kubaryi | reverse complement strand
TGATCCTTTCCTGCTGAGGAGAGGAGCTTGTGCCAACCTGGAGATGGAGAAATCCTCCAGAATTTATCATCAGATCCCACAAAAACCCCATCAGGGTGCTTTGCACGCCCTTGACCAAGGCAAAATCCTGACCCTGATCCTCTTCTCCTCAGCAGAGGAGCTTGTGCCAACCTGGAGCGGAGAAATCCTCCGGGATTTATCATTTCCTGGTGCCACAGATCCCACAGATCCCACAAAAAGATCCCAGGTTGTTTTGCACGCCCTTGACCGAGGCAAAATCCCGCCCTGAGTTCGGTCCTTTGAGCCCACCTGGCTCAGTGTGGGACCTTCCTCACCTCGTAGAGGCGATTCCTGAAATCAGGACACTGGCAGGGATGGCCAGGATGGATTTCATCCATTTCATGCCACCAGATGGATGGCCAATGCCAACCTTCCTCCCCTGGGGTGAGTGGTTAAGTGAATCCATAGGGAATATGTGTATCCATAGGGAATCATTTCGCTTTCCTGGGCAAAACGTCCCGTTTTTCCTGGGAAAAACCCCCAGAACTCCCAGTGCTAACTGGACATCAATCACAGGGTGGCACGGAGAGATTATCCCAGCTCCCAGGGATCCGTGTGCCGGGCTGTGCCTGGAGATTTATCTGGGAAAACAACGGATATCGGGAGAGGAAGGGAGAGGCTGTTTGGGGAGGGAGGGCTGAGAGAGGCTCCAACAATCGGGGCTCTGTGAGAGCGAGGCAGGTTGGGGCTGGCTCCTTCCCCCGCTCCCTGACACTTTTCCTTGGAAGTTTGGGAGAAAGCAGCCTTGGCAAAGCAAAGTTTCTTTCTCTGAGAGCCGTAGATCCACAGCAGAGTTCGGTTTCTCCCACTGATCACGAGCACAAACAAAATTGAGGCAGGAAAGGAGTGAAAAGCTGCGGTTTTCAGGCTGTTTTCTGTCCCAGCTGGCGTGGAAATCCCTCATTCCCAGCTGGAATGGGGATGGACACTCCATCTATGCGTGGTGGAACCAAGCTGGAGCCAGGGGCGTGGAGCAGAGGCGAATTATCCCCAAACTGGAGCAAATTGTGGCCCAAAGGGGAGGGAAGAGCAGGCTCAGGCTCCATGTCGAATGTGGCTCGACTTTCAGGACAAGAAACGGCCTCAGGCTGTGCCAGGAGAGGCTCAGCTTGGACATCGGCAGGAATTTCCTCATGGAAAAGGCGCTCAGGCCTTGGAACTGCCCAGGGAGGTTTGGAGTCGCCATCCCTGGAGGCGTCCGAGGAATTCCTGGTGACAAGGTGGGGATGGATCAGCACAAGCTGATCCTGGAGGGCTTTTCCAGGAAAACGAAATGATTCTGGGATTGCCTGGCATTGCTAACCAGAGGGGGAAGGAGGGATGAAATCCCAGGTGGGCACAGGGATGAGTTCCCAGGTGGGCACCCACACCTTGATCCCACACAAAGAAGGAACCCCAGGATTTTTTCGGGCTTTTCCCCACCGCAGCAGCCACGAAATCCGGCGTGGCCGAGCCATCCCACCCCTTGGATTCCCACATTCCCTGGAATCCTCCATCCAGCTGCAGCCCTGACCACCTTCCCAGCCTGGATTTTGCCCATTCCTGGGATATCCAGCCCAAAAATCTGCTGGAAATGGAGCCAGAGCCAGGTGTGTGATGGGCACCAGGACTGCTCCGTGTGGATCCTCTGCTTCCCTGATCCCAGTTAAAACCAGCTGCTGGTAACTGGGAATGGTTTCGGCTCCTCTCCAGCCCTTCCAGGCATGAAGGAAATAGGGAAAACCCCCCAGATTTATGGAAGTTTTTCAGTTCTTTAAGGCTCTGGCACTCGCCTGGAAGCCACCAGAAAGTTGTCATTTTTCCAGGATATAGAATTCCAAACTGGAAATCGATACCACCCTATAACATAATCCCTTCCAGTTGCTCCTCTGGCCCACTGATAGGACTTTTGGATGACTTTTGGGGGCTTTTGGGGGTGATTTTGGGCTGATTTTTGGCCATTTGATTCCAGCAATCCCATTTTTCTGCAGCCATCAATTCCTCCTGGCAGCATCCCCGTGACCTGCCTTCACTATCCGGAGATTTCATCCTTTTAATTCCACCAGCTGGATGGAAACTGCCAACATTTCTCCCTGGGGAGGAGCGGTTAAGTGAATCCGTAGGGAATAAGTGGATCCATAGGGAATAAGCGGATCCATAGGGAATATTAATCAGATTTCTTGAAATCTCCCTGGTTTTCCCCGGTGAAAGCTCTGGAGGTGTTGGGAGATGTGTGACCCTCGGTGCTTTGCTCTCCTGCACCTCCCACGGGAATGTTGGAGCTTTTCCCTAAGGATATTTGAGATCCAGGCAGGAAAATCCGCTGGATTTTGGCAAATTGGGGGTGTTTTCCTTCCTTAAAAATGTTGTCCCTCTGTGCCAAATCAAGGTGGGGTGGGATTTTTTTTTGGGAGGGAATATGATGTTGTCAGGCCATCTCCTGCTGCTTCCAAAATTTAAATATTTCCGATTTTTTGTTGTTGTTTCAAAACTGCAAATTATTTAGGAGTAGCTTTGTTAGAACTGGGTTTTAACTAAGAAAGCCACAAAAGAAAATATATAGAAAAGGGG
>NW_024580669.1:121942-128658 GCF_017639235.1 Corvus kubaryi | reverse complement strand
AAAAGAAAAAGGGGGAGATAAAGAGAAATATTTTGTTTCATCCCAGACAACCCAGCTTTGACTCCGGAGCAGGGTCAGCCCTAAAAAAAAACCACTGGAAAAAATGCAATTTTCCCTGACCAATTCCACCCAAATGTCAAGGTCTGGTTTTCAGGATAACCAAACCGTGCAGCTGCCTGGCTCCCAAGCGAAATAAAGAAGGGATCTTTTCCCAAAAGCAGCGTTTTTCCCCCCAAAAAAGCACCGGCGCTGTGGGAAACATCGGATGGGACCTCACCTGGCAGTCCCCCCCCAAAATTTGGGGCCACCCAGGCGAGGATTTGGGGGATATTTTAGCCCGTGGTGCCACCTGCTGGCAAAGGGCCCGCCCAGTGCTCCCAGTTTGCGGCCAGTTGTCCCCAAAACTGTCCAGTTGTCCCCAAAAGTGTCCCCACAGCACCCGCTGGCATTTCCAGACCCTCCCTTCTGCATTCCACAGGTGGAGCAGGGGAGTTTAGAGCACTTTAAAGCAGTTTTTAAGGTGCTTTAAAGGAGTTTGAAGCACTTTAAAGCAGCTTCAAGCAGTTTTTAAAGCCGTTTTTAAAGCAGGAAGGAGTTTTAGGAGAAAGGACAAGCTCCCCTCAGTGTTTTCCCACATTGATCCCTCCCCCAAAGAGCCCAGAGAAAGCACTGGGAATGAAAACTCGGTAAATTTAATACTGATACAGGAGGGTTTTCCTTTACACAGCAAAAAAGAACCCGTGGAAGTCGCTGGGATAGCAGAAAAAAACCCAAAAAAGCCAGGACTTAATAAAAACAGGGGTAATGGGCACATCAAACACCAGCAGGGACTGGAGCCCTCCTGCCTCAGGGCTCGGCTGGGTTTGCTGCGAGTTCATTTTCTCCTTTTTTTTTTGCCTAAAAAAATAATAAAAAGCTTTGCCCTGGGGGTTGCTGACCCTGATTCACCTCGAGCACGCCGAGGTTTGAAGGTTTTTTGGGGATTTTTTTTCGCTCAGGGAGTGCCCACGCAGCCCGAGGCGATTCTCTTCCCATTTCCCGTGGCGCTGGCACCCCACTGATCCCCATCTGGGTCTGGCTCAGCTCTCTGGGGAGCTGGAAGGCACTTTGGGATCTCTGAAGGGATTGGGGTGAACCCAAAATAGGGGAGCACCCCAGGGATGCTGCTGCTGCTGCCGCCCCTGTGGGCTCACCCCGAGCAGAGGCCGTGCCTGGCATCACATCCCCATCATGATACAAAGATTAAAAAAAAAATCAGAAATTTAAGAAAAAATTCCCTATTGGCACAAAGTGTGTGTGAGCTCTACGTACCTCTAGCCGTGGGTGGGGCAGAGCCAGGGCCGTCAGCACCCCGGGGTGTGGGGCAAACCTCCCCAAAATCTACCCTGATCTACGCTGTCCCCGAGTGTCCCCCTCATCCTTAAATCCCTGTGGGAGCCGGGGCTTGTTCCGCTGACAGCTCCTTTCTCCCAGGGATGCTGGAGGGAATCCCAAACCCTTGCCAGGCTGGGAAGGGCATCGAGTCTGTCTGGCTGATGCAGATGCGGCCTCCAAGGGGAGAAATCGGACGTGGCCACGCTGGTGGAATACTTGGGACGGATCCCAGGGGGATGAGGTGGGTTCTGGTGTCCCCTCGCAGGCTGCTGGAGGAGCCTTTGGGTCTCAGCCCATCCCCTGCCCACATCCCGGTGGGATCAGAAGTCCGAATCGGGATCCAGCAGCTCCGCGTCCACCAGGTTGGTCCGAGAGTGGATGGGGGCCAGCCCTGCGCGGTGGCCCTGAGTCCTGGGCCCCCCGGGGCGGGGCAGGGGGCCGGGGTTGGGGGGCCACAGGGGGCCCCCGTTGTGCTGCCAGCGCCCAGCAGCGGGGCCGGGGCTCTCCTCGTCCGCGGCCCTGCTCTCAGGGCAGAAGGGGTTGCTGATGAGGTGCAAGACGTTGGCTCTGCGGCGCCCGTCCCACGGGCCCCCGGGGAAGGTGGCATCGGGCTGGACAGGTGGCAGGACATCGGGGGCAAAGGCCACCAGGCAGGGCTGAGGGGGCAGGCGGGGCAGGCGAGGGACGGCGCTGGGCGCGGCGAGGGCTGCGGAGCCCCCCAGGCAGCGCTCGGGGTCGGGGTTCACCTCCTTCTTCTTCTTCCTCCGCTTCTTCTTGCGGCCGCTGCGCTTCTGCAGCTCCGGGGACACGTCGGCCTCCACCACCCACAGGTTGGCTCTCTCCTCTGGTGGCACTGGGGGATGCGGGGTGAGGTGGCTGTGAGTGGCCACATCCCCGCCCGTGCCGGCCACCACCCCCAACTCCGCCTCCCCGCACAGCCCCGACACCCCCAGCGCGGCTCATCCCCCAGAAATCCCCCGCACGGTCCCCAAGCACTTGCCAGGTGTCGCCACGGGTGTCACGGAGATGTCCTGGGGCAGGATAGCCCCTCTCCTGGCCACCATCTTGGTGACGTGCTGGGCCCACGCCGAGGACACGTCGGCCGACGGCTCGTTGATGTCGAACGCCAAACCAGCTGCAGGGACAGGGGTGTCCGGTCAAGGGGGGGACAGTGGGGACCCCAGGGTGCTGCTGGGGACATCCCCTGCCACGGGCACGTACCCACGGGGCCGTCGTGGGACACGGTGTGCATGCTGAAGGACAGCTCCTGGCCCGGGTTGCGCAGCAGCTCCTTGCGCTTGGAGAAGGCCTTGGCGATCATCTTGCTCTTCTTGATCCTCTTGGGTTGGTCATCGCTCTGCCCCGTCAGCCTGGGGACACGGAGGGGCACAGAGGGGACGTGGAGGGGCACAGGTGTCACAGCTGGGGGCACAGGGACCCTCCCCATCTCCCCCTCCCGTGCTGGATGGGCACACCATGCTGGGGAATGGGTTCCCTGGGGATGCAGGTGTCCCACAAATGGGAGAGGCCACCCCATTCCTGAGCTGCTGTGAGCCCACAGCTCATTGAGCTGAGGGACAAACATCTGGGGAATGTCCTCCAAAATCCCATTGGATGGGGCAGGAGGGGAGCTCGGGTGACACCCTCGGGGTCCCACCTGCACCAGGTGCGCTTCCAGATGAGCAGGGTGGCCTTGGTCCAGACCCAGGTGCTCATGGAGACGCCGGTGCCGAACATGGCGAAGAGGTTGATCTTCTCCACCAGGAGGCTCGGCCGGTTCTTGATCTCGCAGTCCGGGATGGGTTTGTTGGTCTGCGTGGCGATGGTCACGTTGGCCTCGCACCTGCGGGGACGCACGGGGGACGGTGGCTGTAGGGCCAGGGCCCCGCGGCGATGCGGTGGCACCGCTGGTGGAGGACACGGGGCCGTCCCCGCTGCGGTGCGGGGTGCCGGGGGCCACCCCTGTCCCCGTCCCACTCACAGGACGTATTCCCGGAAGCTGCGCTCCCACTCGGCCTGGTTGAAGAAGTCGTAGAAGTGGCAGCCAAAGGTGATGAAGACGAAGCCAAAGGCCAAGAAGCCGAAGATGCCTGGAAGAGAAGAGGGACATCCCCGCTTCAGCCAAACCCCCGGTGACACCGAGACAAAGACGCTGCACTGGGCCTGTGCCACCGCCACTGCAGCTTTGTCCCCCACTGCCACCACCCCTGGTGACTTCAGGGGACAAAATGCCCCCATTCCCACCCCAATTCCCTCGGGAACAGTGCTGGGGGAGCCCTCACCCAGGCGCAGCATGGTCTCGTTGATCTTGCTGGCCGCCTTCTCACTCAGCAGCCCGGGGTGGTTGCTCTTGATGGAGAAGAGCGTCATGACCCCTGTGGTGGAGGATGAGGGGGTCAGGGTGTGGGGACACCCACGGCGACCCCACCCCTTCCCAGAGCCCACACCTACCCCGGATGAGGAAATAGCCCCCCACGATGAGCACGAGCCCGATGGGCGCCAGCACGAAGCCGGCTCGGTAGCGGTAGTTCTTGTAGCCCACGAAGCAGATGCCACTGACGGAGTCACCGTCCACCTGGCAGGGACAGGGACAGCAGGGTCAGCTGGCTGTGTGGGCGTCGCCCTGAGACATCGCCCCGTGACGGCGGCCCCGTTACCTGCGCCACAGCCAGGATGGCCACGGTGAGCACGAAGGGGATGGACCAGGTGATGAGGTGGAAGTAGGAGGTCTTGCCCAGCAGCGGCTGGTAGGTGGTGCCCAGCGCCTTGAAGGACGTGTGCCAGGCGTAGGTGAGCATGACAAACCAGATGACCCCCGACATCAGCGAGTAGTACACGATGACGAAGATGATGACGCAGGACAGCGTCTCGTTGGAGCTGCAGAGACAAGTGTGTCACCAACCTCCCCGAGGGGACGCGCAGGAGGAAGGGGGTCTCACCCTCCAAGAGCCCTCCATGGTGCCCGGGACAGCTCTGGTGGTGGGCTGGGGACGGAGGTGACACCTACGTGGGCTCCCCGAGCCGCATGGTGCCGTCGGCCCGGCACACGATCTCTTTGCGGGCGCCGTCCATGAACTGTGCCAGCCAGCCGATGCTGCCCACGAAGAAGCAGGCGTTGACGTAGAACAGGATGACGGCGGGGTAGCGGTTGGAGTTCCTCCAGTCGGCAACAAACGTGGCCTGGGGGGTGGAGAATGTGACAGCTCAGTGCCCGGTCCCCTTTTGGGGACACCTCCCCGTGTTCCCCCGCGTCTCACCAGGGTGAAGAAGGTGCAGAAGATGGTGACGGAGCTGAAGGCGGCGATGTAGACGTGCATCTCGCGGTGCTCCTTCTCGGTGAAGAGCGGGTTCTGGCACTGGATGCCGCAGCCCTCCACGTCCTCGTACCAGCTCTTGGGGTTGTCTGTCCTCACCAGCGGCGCCTCGCACTGCCCCGAGCTGTTGAACTTGATGTTCTGGACCTCATTCTGCCAGAGGGGAAATGAGGCTCTGAGGAGGAGGAGGAGGAGGAGGAAGAGGAGACACCCCCGTGGCCAAGATGGACACCAGTCCCCCATGGAGGGCAGGGGACAGTTGGGTTTCATAGTCACTGTGGAATCATGGAATGGTTCGTGTGGAAAGGACCTTAAAGCCCCTCCAGTGCCACCTCTGCCACGGGCAGGGACACCTCCCACTGTGCCAGGCTGCTCCAGCCCCAATGTCCAGCCTGGCCTTGGCCACTGCCAGGGATCCAGGGGCAGCCCCAGCTGCTCTGGGAATTCCATTCCAGCCCCTGCCCACCCTCCCAGCCAGCAATTCCCAATTCCCAATCTCCCATCCAGCCCTGCCCTCTGGCACTGGGAAGCCATTCCCTGCCTCCTGTCCCTCCATGCCTTGGCCCCAGTCCCTCTGCAGCTCTCCTGGAGCCCCTTTAGGCCCTGCAAGGGGCTCTCAGCTCTCCCTGGATCCTTCTCTTCTCCAGACTGACCAACACCAACCCTTTTCTCCTCCAGAAAGGAATTTCCCTTCCCATCCCCGTGTGCCCGCGCCGTACCGGGCACCCCTCGGGGAAGCGGTCGGTGGTGCACTTGAGGAAGTCGGGCCAGCCGCGCTCGCGCTCCACGATGGTGCAGGGTGCCCGGGTGGCCTGGCACAGGGTCTGGCTGGGCAGCTCCACCTGCCCATCCTCGCACTTGGGCATGTACACGGCGCAGAGCAGGGGCTGGATGACGTCCCAGCAGCGCGGGGCGTTGCGCAGGCCTGCGGGGAGGGGACAGCGCCGTCACCACCCCGGGCACGGCCAGCTCCTGCTGTGCCCCCACAGCACCCACACAGCGCTGGGACCCCTCTGTAGGGCCTCGGGGGCACCGTGCCCACCAGCGGGGCTGGACAGAGCCCCTGCCATAGGGGCTCAGCCCCCGTCCCTGCTGTACTGCTCCCCTCTGTACTGTACCCCCTGTACTGCTCTTCTCCACACTGTGCCCACCCCCAGCCCCTGATAAACCATTTTCTATATGTACCCATCCCCATTCCCCCAATAAACCATTTTCTATATGTACCCATCCCCAGCCCCCAATAAACCATTTTCTATACTGCCCCCATCCCCAGACTCCTGCCATGCAAATATCTGTACTGTAGCCATCCCCTACCTCCCGCTACACTGCTCCCCTCTACATGAATCCATCCCCTGTCCCCTGCTACAGAGGTTTCCATACTGTACCCATGCCCAGCCCCCCTCTATACAGTTTTCTATACTGTACCCATCCCCACTCCCCTCCTATCCACTTTTCTATACTGTACCCATCCCCACTCCCTTGCTCTACAGTTTTCTATACTGTACTCATCCCCACTCCCCTGCTATCCACTTTTCTATACTGTACTCATCCCCACTCCCCTGCTGTCCACTTTTCTACACTGTACCCATCCCCACTCCCCCTCTATCCACTTTTCTATACTGTACTCACCCCCACTCCCCCTCTATCCACTTTTCTACACCGTACCCATCCCCAGCCCCCCAATATCCCACCCCCTCCACACTACACCCAACCTCCCCCTCCACATCCCCCCCCCACCCCGCGCCTCCCTTCACGGCTCCCCCATCCCCCTCCAGCCCCATCCCGGGCCTCTCCCGCACTCGCCCCTCTCCCGGTGCCGTCCCGTCCGTACCGGACCAGAGCAGCAGCTTCCCGTGCGCCTCCTCCTGCGAGGCGGAGTCGGTGGCCAGCAGCGTGGAGGTGGCGGCGTAGGGCAGCGCCGAGCCCAGGCAGGCGCCGAAGCGGAGCCGCTCGCAGGGCGCGGGGCGGCGGCAGCGCGGGGGCCCGGCCGAGGCGTTGTGGGCGGCGGGGCAGCGGCCGCCCAGGGCC
>NW_024580669.1:76492-76942 GCF_017639235.1 Corvus kubaryi | reverse complement strand
GCTCCTTTTCCCATCTCCTGCATTCCAGGGATGCAGCCCGGGCTCCTTTTCCCTCCTCTCCGGGATTCCAGGGATGCAGCCCGGGCTCCTTTTCCTCCCTCCTGGATTCCAGGGATGCAGCCTTTTCCCATCTCCTGCATTCCAGGGAAGGAGCCCGGGCTCCCTTTCCCTCCTCTCCTGCATTCCAGGGAGGCAGCCTCTGCTCTCCCAGTATTCCAGGGATGCAGCCTCGGCTCCTTTTCCCATCTCCTGCATTCCAGGGAGGCAGCCTGGGCTCCCTTTCTCCTCCCTCAGTATTCCAGGGATGCAGCCCGGGCTCCTTTTCCTCTCTCCTGGATTCCCGGGAGGCAGCCTCGGCTCCTTTTCCCATCTCTCAGTGTTCCAGGGATGCAGCCCGGGCTCCTTTTCCTCTCTCCTGGATGCCAGGGATGCAGCCCGGGCTCCTTTTCC
>NW_024580669.1:75166-76482 GCF_017639235.1 Corvus kubaryi | reverse complement strand
TTTTCCTCTCTCCTGGATGCCAGGGATGCAGCCCGGGCTCCTTTTCCCATCTCTCAGTGCTCCACGGAAGCAGCCCGGGCTCCCTTTCCCATCTTTCAGTGTTCCAGGGGAGCATCTTGGACTCCCCCTTCTCCTCTCCCGGATTCCAGGGATGCAGCCTGTGCTTCTCTTCCCCTCTCTCCCTGTTCCAGGGGGAAAACCTGGGCTCCCTTTCCCATCTCTCAGCATTCCAGGGAAGCAGCCTGGGCTCCCCTTTCCCTCTCGCAGTGTTCCAAGGAGCAGCTTGGACTCCTCCTCTCCTCTCACAGTTTCCAGGGGAGCAGCCTGGGCTCCCATTCCCATCTCTCGGTGTTCCAGGGGAGCAGCCTGGGCTCCCATTCCCATCTCTCGATGTTCCAGGGAAGCAGCCTGGGCTCCTTTCTCTCTCTCCTGCATCCCAGGGATGCAGCCCGGGCTCCCCTTCCCATCTTTCAGTATTCCAGGGGAGCATCTTGGACTCCCCCTTCCTCCCTCCTGGATTCCAAGGAAGCAGCCCGGGCTCCTTTTCCTCCCTCCTGGATTCCAAGGAAGCAGCCCGGGCTCCTTTTCCTCCCTCCTGGATTCCAAGGAAGCAGCCCGGGCTCCTTTTCCTCCCTCCTGGATTCCAAGGATGCAGCCCGGGCTCCTTTTCCTCTCTCCCAGCGTTCCAGGGGGAAATCCTGGGCTCCCTTTCCCCTCTCTCGGTGTTCCGGGCTCCTTTTCCCCTCTCTCCTGGATTCCAGGGAAGCATCACGGCCTCCCCTTCCCCTTTTCCCTCCTTCCAGGGGGCTGCCTGGAACTCCCCTTCCCCTCTCCCAGTATTCCAGAGGGGAATTCTCTTCTCCCCCTCCCCTCTCCGGCTGTGGTGGGATTTGGGGTGGAACGGAGCTCCCGGGACAGGGATTCGTGTGCAGCGGGAATGAGGCGCTGGGGCTGCTCCTGGGTTTTCCAGGGAAAAGCCGCGGCTGGAGGGTCCTTGTCGGCGCTCCGGCTTGTGGGGTGGGATTCCCTGGATTCCCTGAATCCTCTCGGAACTGGAGCACAAGGAAAGGATCCCCTCCTCTTCTCCTCTTCCTGCCTCCGTGCCCATGTGGGATGTGCTGCTCCAGTTTTCCTGTGGCTCCAGGACCACGAGGAGCTGTGGGATGCAGTGGGGGACCCCCGGATTGGAATTCCCTGAATTCCCTGAATCCCCCGAATTCCCTCAAAGCCGGGGCACAGGAAAAGGGTCCCCTCCTCTTCCTGCCTCCGTGCCCATGTGGGATGTGCTGCTCCAGCTCTTCCCGTGGCCCCAGGAC
>NW_024580669.1:72160-75156 GCF_017639235.1 Corvus kubaryi | reverse complement strand
GAATTCCCTGACTCCCCTGAATTCCCTGACTCCCTTGAATTCCCTGACTCCCCTGAATTCCCTGACTCCCCTGAATCCCCTGAATTCCCTGAATCCCCTGAATCCCCTGACTCCCCTGAATTCCCTGGATCTCTTCAGAGCTGGAGCACAGGGAAAGGATCCCCTCCTCCACCTGCTCCATGCCCATGCGGGATGTGCTGCTCCAGCTCTTCCCGTGGCCCCAGGACCAGGAGGAGCCGTGAGGACCCCTGGATTGGAATCCCCCAAATCCCCCGAACCCCCCGAATTCCCTGAATTCCCTGCATCCCCCCTGGCACGGCAGAGCTGGAGCAGGGGAGGCCATGCAGCTAAAAGGAGCACAAAGAGTAAATTGCCATCATCCCACTCCCGAGGCAGCTGAGCTCTGTCACTGTGACAACGGGCACGGGCTCCGGTGCCGGGGGGGCTCCGCTCCGTGCCAGCGTGGGAAGGGGAGGCGGCTCCGGCTTCGTGTCCCTCAGCTGGGGCAGGGGTGCCACGCCTGGGGACAGAGGGTGGCAGAGGGTGGAAGCTGGTGGCAGAGGGTGGCAGAGGGTGGAAGCTGGTGGCAGAGGGTGGCAGAGGGTGGCAGAGGGTGGCAGAGAGTGGCAGAGGGTGGCAGTGAGTGGCAGGCCTGGTGGCAGCGGGTGGCAGAGGGTGGCAGAGGGTGGCAGACGGTGGCAGCTGGTGGCAGGCCTGGTGGCAGAGGGTGGCAGAGGGTGGCAGGCCTGGTGGCAGCGGGTAACAACTGGTGGCAGAGGGTGACAACCAGTGGCAGTGGGTGGCAGAGGGTCACAGCACCTGGTGGCAGGACGTGGCTGTGGGTGGCAGAGGGTGGCAGCGGGTGGCAGTGAGTGGCAGCGGGTGGCAGCGGGTGGCAGTGAGTGGCAGCGGGTGGCAGCGAGTGGCAGCGGGTGGCAGTGAGTGGCAGCGGGTGGCAGCGGGTGGCAGTGAGTGGCAGCGGGTGGCAGCGAGTGGCAGCGGGTGGCAGTGAGTGGCAGCGGGTGGCAGCGGGTGGCAGTGAGTGGCAGCGGGTGGCAGAGGGTGGCAGTGAGTGGCAGCGGGTGGCAGTGAGTGGCAGCGGGTGGCAGAGGGTGGCAGTGAGTGGCAGCGGGTGGCAGTGAGTGGCAGCGGGTGGCAGCGGGTGGCAGTGAGTGGCAGCGGGTGGCAGAGGGTGGCAGTGAGTGGCAGCAGGTGGCAGGCCTGGTGGCAGTGAGTGGCAGCAGGTGGCAGAGGGTCACAACTGGTGGCAGGACGTGGCTGTGGGTGGCAGCAGGTGGCAGGCCTGGTGGCAGCGGGTGGCAGCAGGGCCAGGGCGGCAGCTGGCGCTGGGGACAGCGGGGACGGGCACCGGGGTAACCCGAGAGCAGCGGCGGCAGCGCGTTCCTGTCTCGTGAATTATTGAGGGCCCCTCGCCGGGGGCAGCTCGGTGGCACCGGGGGCGGCCCTGGCGCGGGACTCGGGGACAAACGGGGACGGGCAGAGCCCGGGGGGTGGCAGGGGAGCGGTGCCAGGGCTGGGATCCCCCCGATGGGCGCCCCACAAACGCCTCCTGCACCCCGAGCTGGGGTGGGGGGGTCACGGTCCCGCCCAGCCTTGGGTGGAGAGGGCTGGTGCTTTGGGGTGCTCCGTCCCGGAATCCTGGAGTCCCAGATTCCCCAAATCCCAGAACCCCAGAATCCCGCAATCGTGAATTCCAGAACCACAGAATCCAGAATCCCAAATCCCAGAACTCCAGAACCTGAGAATCCCAGAGCCCCAAATCCCAGAACCCCAGAATCCCCAAATCTCAGAATCGCAGAATCTGAGAATCCCGAATTCCAGAATCCCAGAACTCCAGAACCCAAGAACCTGAGAATCCCAGAAAGCAGAACCACAGAATCCCACAATCCTGAATTCCGGAACCCAAAATCCCAGAGCCCCAGAATCCCATGATCCCATGTCCCAGAACCCCAGAGCTCCAGAAACTCTGAACTCCAGAATCCCATAACCCAGAATCCCAGATTCCAGAACCCCAGAGCTCCAGAACCTCTGAATCCCAGATCCCAGAACCCCAGAGATCCAGAATCCCATAACCCAGAATCCCAGATCCCAGAACCCCAGAATCCCAGAGCTCCAGAATCCCAGAATCCCAGAATCCCAGAATTATTTCAGTTGGAAAAGCCCTTCAAGGCCACCGAGCCCAAGCTGTGCCCGATGCCCACCTTGGCCCCAGCCCAGAGCTCTGAGTGCCACATCCCGGAATTCCTTGGCCACCTCCAGGGATGGGCACTCCAAAGCTCCCTGGGAATCCCATTCCAACGCCAACGGAATTTTCAAAGAGGCTTTGTGGGATTTGCCTTTGGTGCCAGGCACCCCAAAACCCCCAAAAGGTGCAGTTTGGGATCTGGGCCGGCTCCCTTGGCGAGGGCTGCCATTCCTGCCTTTTTTCAGGAATGATTTCAACTTCCAGGCCTGGATTCCTCTGCTTTTTCTGGAAATCCTCAGGGGAGTGGGAAGAATGGCCGGAAGCGCCGTTGTTCCCTCCTGGAGGAAACGCTCGCCGGCAGCGCTGCCCAGGGCCCTTCCCGGCCCCACAGCCGCGGCCTTGGAATATTTCCCGGCTGGAAAAGGGACACTACAGCTCCCGGTGAGCCCGGGAATCCAGGATGGGGGCTGTGGTGTTTCCTGATCCTTTATAGGGTGGAGGATCCCGTTGGGATGGGAGATCCTGGAGCCCTGAGGTGGCCTTGGGGACAGCGCGGAGCACTGGGGCAGCGCCAGGCGGTGCCAATTTGGCCGGATCCATGGATGAGTTTGGTTTTCCCAGGTTTTCCCAAACATAGAAAAACTGGGTCTGGGGTTTTTTTGGGGGGAATTTCCTGTATTTCCAGAGCTGCTGGAATGGCGTTGTCCCTTTTTTGGGGTCCTCAGAGGGGGCAGAAGTGGGAGTGGGATGGGAACGAGGCTCCTGTGGCTCCAGGATCTTTGGGAATGTG
>NW_024580669.1:70055-72150 GCF_017639235.1 Corvus kubaryi | reverse complement strand
TGGGAACGAGGCTCCTGTGGCTCCAGGATCTTTGGGAATGTGAGGGTCGGGATCCTGGAGGCTGCAGCCTCAACTCATCCCGGATTTTCTGCATAATTCATTCCCTGTGCTGAGTGTAATTTATCGGGGCCTGTAATAAATCCAGGAATCTTCTCCTGCCCCTTCTCGAGCCTCGGGAATAGACGCTCCCATTATCCACATTCCGTTTCTCTCCGGAGCCTCTTCCCAGCGCCTCTGGAACCGCTGGATGTGCATTCCCAGCGCCTCTGGAACCGCTGGATGTGCATTCCCAGTGCTGGAATTCCCCCTGAGGGCTGAGGAGGTCGGGATGGGACACGGAGAGCAGGAAAAACCCTCCCGGTGCTGGGGTCACCTCCGGAGCCCCCCTGGGGGTGGCTCATCCCCAGGAACCTCGGGATCAGGCTGGGAATTCTCTCCTCGGAGCTTCCTGCGAGGCAGGGAAGTGTTTCCTCTGCTCGCTGTGAGATCCCACGGGATTTTCCGCTGCCGGAGGAAAGGAGCGGCGGCATCACCTCCTCAGGATGTCACGGCTCTTATCTCATCCCCCTCTCATTTATCTCCTTCCACGGCCGCGATTCCGCCTTTTCCTCCCCCTTCCCACGGGTTTTCCTCACCCTTGGGCCGCTCTTCCCTCCCGTTGCGGATTTGTGTTTTATGGAAAGCGCCGGAGCTCGGCCCTGCTTTGGGCTGGGAGGGTTGCTGGGCTGAAAATCCGGGATTTTGGGGATGTGCCCGGGTGGGAAGGCGGCTGTGGGGGTGGTTTCCCTCATCCCTGTGCCCGGATTTGCTGGGGAAGCTTTGATGTCCCCGCAGGCACAGCATTCCCATGGATATTCCCGGGAAAGGCCAGCAGGGACTCTCAGGGCCGCTTTCTGTAGGTCCTACACAAACCCCAGAACTCCAGATTCCCAGAATCCCATGATCCCATATCCCAGAACCCCAGAGCTCCAGAATCCCATAACCCAGAATCCCATGATCCCAGAATCCCATGATCCCAGAATCCTGAATCCCAGAATCCCAGAATTATTTCAGTTGGAAAAGCCCTCCCAGCCCATCCAGTCCCAGCTCTGCCCCATCCTCACCTTGGCCCCAGCCCAGAGCCCTCAGTGCCACCTCCAGGAATTCCTTGGCCACCTCCAGGGATGGGCACTCCAAAGCTCCCTGGGAATCCCATTCCCACGCCAACGGAATTTTCATGCCGGGATTCGCCCTCCAGAAGAACCAAGAGACTTTGTGGGATTTGCCTTTGGTGCTGAGCACCCCAAAAACCCCCAAAAGGTGCAGTTTGTGTTCCCTGTTCCCAAAAGCGTCCCCTGAGCTCATCCAGCAGCTGACAGCGGCACCTGTGTCCGGAGCAATCCCGCTCCGGCCCCTCGGGAATTTCTCCAGCGGCATTTTCCGCACGAGCTGCGACTTTTCCAGGTGCAGGAAGCAGGAAACCTTGGGAAGCATTCCCAGGCCGCGGGCCGGTCGCCCACGTGGCGCTCCAGGAGTTTTTGGGACACAAAGGGCACCCTGGGCAGGGCCCTTTTCCCCCTTTTCCCCCCCCCTTTTCCCCCCCTTCCCGGCTCCCAGCAGCTGCGGCGCTCCGAGAATTCCCAAGCCATGCATTTTTAATTCCCGGCAAGCCAGCAGCCATTTCAGCCGCTCACCGGAGCGCAGCAGGGCCCCTTCCCGGTGAGCAGGGGCTCCATGGACGCACCGTTCCCATTCCCTGGATGCTCTTCCCGAATTCCCGGATTTCCCGGATTTCCCGAATTTCCCGGATTTAGCCGGGCGCTCGCAGTGGCGGCAGCTGGAGGTGGGCGCTGGCCCCGAGGAGGGAGGGAAGGGGTGACCCCGCGTGGGGGTGACATTTAGGGCTGGTGGCACCTAAAGGGGGGCTGGGAATGATCCCGGGAAGCGGCCGGGACACGGGATGGGAGAGGGAGACGGGGGGGAAAGAGCTGGAGGATCCCAGCGATCCAGGGTGGGAAAAGTGCTGGAAAACCCCGTTGATCTGGGGTGGGAGAGGTGGAGGATCCCAGTGATCCAGGGTGGGAGAGGTGGAGGATCCCAGTGATCCAGGGTGGGA
>NW_024580669.1:69311-70045 GCF_017639235.1 Corvus kubaryi | reverse complement strand
GGGAGAGGTGGAGGATCCCAGTGATCCAGGGTGGGAAAAGTGCTGGAGGATCCCATTGATCCAGGGTGGGAGAGGTGGAGGATCCCAGTGATCCAGGGTGGATTGGTGCTGGAGGATCCCACTGACCTGGGATGAGAGGGGTTCTGGAGGATCCCAGTGATCCCACATGGGAAAAGTGCTGGAAAAACCCCATTGATCCAGGGTGGGAAAGATCTGGAGGAACCCACTGATCCAGGGTGGGAGAGGTGGAGGATCCCAGTGATCCCACATGGGAAAAGTGCTGGAAAACGCCATTGATCTGGGGTGGGAGAGGTGGAGGATCCCAGTGATGCAGGGTGGATTGGTGCTGGAGGATCCCACTCACCTGGGATGAGACGGGTTCTGGAGGATCCCACTGATCCAGGGTGGATTGGTGCTGGAAAAACACCATTGATCCAGGGCGGGAAAGGGACTGGAGAATTCCCAGTGATCCAGGGTGGGAGCCAGGATCCCGCCATCCATCTTCCCTCGCCCCCATCCCGGGGATGTTCCCGCGGCTCTCACTGGGACAGCTCGGGATAAGGACGGACTCCTGCGGCGGGAATTCTCGGGATAAAGATCGGCTCCTGTGTCAGGAATTCTCGGGATGAGGACAGGCTCCTGTGTCAGGAATTCTCGGGATAAGGATGCGTTTGTGTCAGGAATTCCCGGGATAAGGACGGGCTCCTGTGTCAGGAATTCCCGGGATAAGGAGG
>NW_024580669.1:68729-69301 GCF_017639235.1 Corvus kubaryi | reverse complement strand
GGAGTTTGTGTGTCAGGAATTCTCGGGATGAGGACGGGCTCCTGTGGCAGGAATTCTTGGGATAAGGACGGGCTCCCGTGGCAGGAATGTTCAGGATAAGGACGAGCTCCTGTGTCAGGAATTCTCAGAGCCCGGAATTTTGACTTCCGTGGGACGCCGTGGGTGCCCTTCCGTGTCCCTGCTGTCCTCACCCTGGGAATCCTCCCATCCCCCATGGCTGCAGCATTCCCATTCCCATTCCCATTCCCATTCCCGGGGCTGTGGGAGCTGCCCTGACGTGTCCCTGCTCTGTCCCCCGCAGGTGGATGAGGAGGGAGCGCTGCGAGCCCTGCCCGTGACACCCGATCCAGGTAAGCCCTTCCCGGCGGGATCACCGGGAATACGGGCTGGGAATGGCGCTGCGGGCCCTGGGATGGGAGATCCAGCTGGGATACACCTGTGATGCTCAGGGGTGGGGGGATGAGGGTGGGAATGGGGGCGGGAAAGGCTGGGGAAAACTGGGAAAGGCTGGAAAAGGCTCAGACTGGTCCCTGCTCAGGTGTGGAGAGCCCAGGGCAGGAATGGGAATGGGA
>NW_024580669.1:68007-68719 GCF_017639235.1 Corvus kubaryi | reverse complement strand
GGTGTGGAGAGCCCAGGGCAGGAATGGGAATGGGAAAGGCTGGGAAATGCTGGAATGGGGCTGGGAAAGGCTTGGAAAGGGCTCAGAGCGGTTTCCTGCCCAGGCGTGGAGAGTTGAGGGAAGGAGTGGGAATGGGAAAGGCTGGGAAAGGCAGGAATGGGGCTGGGAAAGGCAGGAATGGGGCTGGGAAAGGCTCAGACTGGTCCCTGCTCAGGTGTGGAAAGCCCAGGGCAGGAATGGGAATGGGAAAGGCTGGGAACGGCTTGGAAAGGCTGGGAAATGTTGGAATGGGGCTGGGAAAGGCTCGGAAAGTCTGGAAAAGATTGGGAAAGGCTGGGAAATGCTGGAATGGGGCTGGGAAAGGATCGGAAAGTCTGGAAAAGATTTGGAAAGGCTGGAAAAGGCTCAGAGCGGTTCCCTGCCCAGGTGTGGAGAGTTAAGAGCAGGAAATGGGAATGGGAAAGGCTGGAAAAGGCTTGGAAAGGCTGGGAAATGCTGGAATGGGGCTGAGAAAGGCTTGGAAATGCTGGAAAAGGCTCAGAGCAGTCCCTGCTCAGGTGTGGAGAGTTGAGGGAAAGAATGGGAATGGGAAAAACTGGGAAAGGCTGGGAAAGGCAGGAATGGGGCTGGGAAAGGCTCAGACTGGTCCCTGCTCAGGCGTGGAAAGCCCAGGGCAGGAATGGGAATGGGAAAGGCTGGGAAAAGCTGGGAA
>NW_024580669.1:67039-67997 GCF_017639235.1 Corvus kubaryi | reverse complement strand
AGCCCAGGGCAGGAATGGGAATGGGAAAGGCTGGGAAAAGCTGGGAAAAGCTGGGAAAAGCTCCGAGCCGTGCCGGCCACGGGCGGTGCAGGAGCAGCTGTGCCTCAGGGCTGGCTCGTTGTGACAGCCGCAGGAAAAATCCCGTGGGAATGTGGCTGAGCCGGGACCCCCTGGCGCCGTGGGGTTTTCCCGGAGCCTCTGGAAGCGCTGGCTGTGCCCGGCTCCGGCGGCACTGGCGGCACTGGCGGCACTGGTGGCACTGGGGCAGCGTTTTGGGGCTGAAAAGGAGGGGACGGAGGTGCCGTGGGGTGGGAGGTGACGAAGGACAAACGTCGGGATCCTCCGGGGTTATCCCGGTTTTTCCTCCGGGGTTATCCCGGTTTTTCCTTAGGCTTTGTCCCAGTTTCTGCCCCAACCTCTTCCTGTGGCCTCGGAGCTCCTCTGTTCCCACAGGGCCTGGCAAAGATCCCGATCCCAATCTCGATCTCGATCCCGATCCCGATCCCAAACCAGCCCCGGGAGCTGCTGCTCCCCCCCGGAGCGCGTCCCCAGCGCTCGCAGGGATTTGGGATTCCCGCTCCTGTCCCGGTCCCCAGGCTGATCCCATCCCAGGGGTGAGCCGGGAATTCCCACAGGGACACCCCCGGAGGTCCCGGCCCCTTCCCTGCTCCAGGCTTCGGGATGGAATCCTGGAAAACAGGGATGGAACAAAGGAACGGAAATTCCAGGGGGACTTTTCCTGGCTTTTCCCAGCTCCAGCTTCATCCCAGGCCTTTCCAAGCCATTCCAGGCCATTCCCAAATGTTCCTGGCTGTTCCCATCCATTCCCATCCATTCCCATCCATTCCCGGCCATTCCCAGCCCATTCCCAGCCCATTCCCATCCCATTCCCATCCCATTCCCATCCCATTCCCAGCCCATTCCCAGCCCATTCCCAGCCCATTCCCGGCCATTCCCA
>NW_024580669.1:65293-67029 GCF_017639235.1 Corvus kubaryi | reverse complement strand
CCCAGCCCATTCCCAGCCCATTCCCAGCCCATTCCCGGCCATTCCCATCCATTCCCGGCCATTCCCGGCCATTCCAAGCCGTCTTTTGCCGTGCCGTGTGCCGAGCGGGCGGGATGAGCGCCGCGGGTTGGGAATGTGGGAATGTGGGCGCTTTTCCAAGCTGTTCTCCCGCCGGAACGCGAGTCTGGATCCGGATCCGGCGGGATCGTGGGAGCGGGATCCCGGTGGGAGCTGGAAAATCCCAGTGCTGGGGTTCTATCCCTAATCCCGAGGCATTCCTGGAGCTGGGCCAGGGCCAGGAAGCTGTGGGAAAAACTGGGAAAGGCTGGGAAAAACTGGGAAAGGCTGGGAAAAACTGGGAAAGGTTGGGAAAGGCCGGAAGGGCTCAGAAGGGGGTGGCTGTGGCTGAGCTCGGAGCTGCTCTGTCCCAATTCCCGGGATTTCTCCCCGATTCCCAGGATTTCTCCCCAATTCCTGCAATTTCTCCCTGATTCTTGGAATTTCTCCTCGATTCCCGCGATTTCTCCCCAATTCCCGTGATTTCTCCCCGATTCCTGCGATTTCTCCCCAGAAATCTCCCAGAATTTCTCCCCGATTCCTGGGATTTCTCTCTGATTCCCACAGTTTCTCCCTGAATCCCAGAATTTTTCCCCAGTTCTGGGAACTTCTCCCCGATTCCGGGATTTCTCCCTGATTCCCACCATTTCTCCCCAATTCCTGCAATTTCTCCCCAATTCCAGAATCTCTCCCCGATTCCTGCAATCTCTCCCCGATTCCCAGAATCTCTCCCTGATTCCCAGAATTTCCCCCTTATTCCTGCCATTTCTCTCTCATTCCTGGGACTTCTCCCTGAATCTCAGAATTCCTCCCCGATTCCCACAATTTCTCCCCCAGTCCTGGAATTTGTCGCCCATTCCCACGACTTCTCCCCGATTCCCAGAATTTCTCCGCCATTCCCGCGTCCAGAGGCCGGGATGAGGCCGGGATGAGGCCGGGATCAGCGCCCCGATCCCAGACAAACAGATGGAGCGGGCCTGATCCTATTACCGGGGCTCAGCGGGAGGGGCCCTGCCCAGGTTGGCTCCCGGCTCCAGGATGTTTTTCCCGGCTGGAAAACACCCCGGAACCAGCTCCGGATAGTGCCAACCCCCGGGCAGCGCCGAATTCCCGGGAACAGGTGAGCTGAAATTCCCGGGATGAGCTCCGGGAGCTCGGTGGGGGGGCAGGGCTGAGCCCGGGGACAGCGATCCAGGAATTCTTTGGGGGATTCCTGGAGATTCCCGGGGTTTTTTTTTGGGATCCGGCGGTGCCGCTGGCAGGGAGCGGGGACAGGGCTGTCCCCAGCAGGGCACGGACGCGTCCCGGGCTACCCCAGGCCGGGGCAGGGCCACCAGCGAGGGCTGGGCCCTCTCCCGGCGCTGGGAACAGCGGAGATTCCTGAGAATTGTGGGAGCTTCCAGCTGGGATTTGTTTGTCCCCGAGTTGTCCCCGGTGGGATTTGGGAGCTGGATGAGCTCGGGAATTGTCCCTGAGCCCGCCGCGCTCCTCTCCCGATCCAGGGGCCGGGAATGGCGGGAGAGGCTCCCCGGTGGGGACGGGAGGGGCTGTCCCCATCCAGGGAATGTGGGAATTGGGGGATCTTGGGGATCCTGGAAGGCTCGGACTCCAGAATGTGGGATTTATGGGATCTTTGGGATCCTGGAAGGCTCGGACTCCCTGCTCTGGTCCTGGCGGGA
>NW_024580669.1:64638-65283 GCF_017639235.1 Corvus kubaryi | reverse complement strand
TTCCAGTGTCCCTGAATGTGTTCCTCGTCCAGGGAATGTGGGATCTTCGGGATCCTGGAAGGCTCGGACTCCCTGCTCCAAGGAATGTGGGATTTATGGGATCTTTGGGGTCCTGGAATGTTCTGACTCCCTGCTCCCCTCCCGGCAGGGAATTCCCGCTGTCCTGGACGAGCACAGCTCTGTCCCTGTCCCCTTTGTCCCCGATCCAGGGAATGTGGGATCTTTGGGATCCTGAAAGCATCTGACTCCCAGGGAATGTGGGATTTTTGGGATCTTTGGGATCCTGGAAGGTTTTGATTCCCTGCTCCCCTCCCGGCAGGGAATTCCCGCTGTCCTGGATGAGGAGAGCTCTGTCCCTGTCCAGGGAATGTGGGATTTTTGGGAACTTTGGGATCCTGGAAGGCTCGGACTCCCTGCTCCAGGGAATGTGGGATTTTTGGGATCCTGGAAGGCTCGGACTCCCTGCTCTGGTCCTGGCGGGAATTTCCAGTGTCCCTGAATGTGTTCCTCGTCCAGGGAATGTGGGATCTTTGGGATCCTGGAAGGTTTTGACTCCCTGCTCCAGGGAATGTGGGATCTTTGGGGTCCTGGAATGTTCTGACTCCCTGCTCCCCTCCCGGCAGGGAATTCCCGCAGTCCTGGATG
>NW_024580669.1:62739-64628 GCF_017639235.1 Corvus kubaryi | reverse complement strand
GCAGGGAATTCCCGCAGTCCTGGATGAGGGGAGCTCTGTCCCTGTCCCCTCTGGTGTCCCCATGGCCTCGGGGCCCCCCCGCAGTGGCCCCGGCGCTGCGGTTTCCCAGGTGACGTTCCAGGGATGTTCCCATGGATACGGAGCCGCTCCGGCGGGATCGGGATGCGGGGGGAGCCCCGGATCCAGAGGGGCCGTGTCCTGTCCCCAAATCCGTGTCCTGTCCCCAAATCCCTCTTCTGTCCCCACATCTGTATCCTGTCCCCACATCTGTGACCTGTCCCCAAATTCCTCTCTTGTCCCCTCCCTCTCTCCCGTCCCCAAATCTGTGACCTGTCCCCTCGCCCCTCTCCCGTCCCCAAATCCCTCTCTCCCTGTCCCCAAATCCCTCGCTCCCGTCCCCAAATCTGTGACCTGTCCCCAAATCCCTCGCTCCCGTCCCCAAATCTGTGACCTGTCCCCAAATCTGTGACCCGTCCCCTCGCCCCTCTCCCTGTCCCCAAATCCCTCTCTCCCTGTCCCCAAATCCCTCTCCCGTCCCTAAATCTGTGACCTGTCCCCACCCCCTCTCCCGTCCCCAAATCTGTGATCTGTCCCCAAATCCCTCTCTCCCTGTCCCCTCGCCCCTCTCCCGTCCCCAAATCCCTCTCCCGTCCCCAAGGGTGGGGATTTCAAGGCCAGGCCTGAGGCCACCCCCAGCTGTCCCCAGAGGTGGCTCCAGGGCTGGGAATGCCCCAAATCCCATTTGGGTTTTTTTTTGGCCAGGTGGGCTTGGGACAGCCGGGAATTTCGGGATTTTGTGGCACCGAGCTTTGGGATCGTTCGGGAAGGGCCGGGCAGGGATGGAGCAGCTGTGCTGGGAGGAAAATTGGGAATGTTCATCCTGGAAAATGGGAGCTCGGCGCTGACCTAATTTTGGCTTTCCAGCGCCTGAAGGAGCTGCGGGAAAGAGGGAGAGGGGAAAATTCCGAGGGATGGAGGGACAGGACACAGGGAACGGCTTCCCATTGGAAAAGGGGAGATTTGGGTGGGATTTTGGGAATTAGGAATTCCTGGCTGGCCTGGAATTCCCAGAGACGCTGTGGCTGCCCCTGGATCCCTGGGAGTGTCCTTGGATGGGGTTTGGAGCCTCCCGGGATAGGGAAAAGTGTCCCTGAGTGGTGGCACTGTGGGATTTTTAACATCCCATCCCAAACCATTCCGTAATTCCCTGATTCTACTCCCTCAATCTGAGGAATCCCAAAAAATCCGCTCAGAACTCTTCCCATGGGATCCCTGGGAATTCCCCCCCCACCCCTCACTCAGCTGGGGGGGGGGGGGTCAGGGGTGTCCCTGCCCCTGTGCTGGACATTGAGGGACACCAGGATGTCCCCCCTTTGTCACCAAGGGGGTGGCACTTGTCCTTTAATTCCCGATGTCCCAGTGCCCCTGGAAAACCGGGAGAGGGGAAAATCGATGGGAAATCGGCGGAATTACCCGGCAGGCGCTGGGGACACTGCGGGGACACTGCGGGGACACTGCGGGGACACTGCGGCCGATCGATGGTCCCCGCGCTGTCCCCTGGCACGGGCAGGGGACTCCAGGGAGGACAATCCTGATCCTTCTCCTCTTCCTTTTTCCCGCTCCTTCCCCCTTTTCCTGGCCCTGGCCCCGCTCCTGGCCCTTCCCCCTTTCCCTTCCCCTGTCCGTGTCCCCGTCCCTCCCTCTGCTCCTGTCCCTTCCCTTCTGCTGCTCCTTCCCCTTGTCCCTTTTCCCTGCTCCTTCCCCCTTTTCCTTCTCCTGCTCCTGTCCCCGACCTGGCCCTTCTCCTTGGCCCTTCTCCTTGGCCCTTCTCCCTTTTCCTGCTCCTGTCCCTTCTCCTTGTCCCTTTTCCTTCCCCTTCTCCTTCCCCC
>NW_024580669.1:62523-62729 GCF_017639235.1 Corvus kubaryi | reverse complement strand
TCCTGTCCCTTCTCCTTGTCCCTTTTCCTTCCCCTTCTCCTTCCCCCTTCCCTTCTCCCTTCCCCTTTTCCTTCCCCTGCTCCTGTCCCTTCTCCTGTCCCCTTTTCCCTTCCCCGCTCCTGTCCCTTCACTTCTCCTGTCCCTGTTCCTTCCCCTTGTCCCTTTTCCCTGCTCCTTCCCCCTTTTCCTTCCCCTGCTCCTGTCCC
>NW_024580669.1:53647-62513 GCF_017639235.1 Corvus kubaryi | reverse complement strand
CCCTTCCCCGCTCCTGTCCCTTCCCTTCTCCTACTCCTTCCCCTTCCCCTTTTCCCTGCTCCTTCCCCTTTTCCCTGCTCCTTCCCCCTTTCCCTGTCCCTTCCGCTGTCCCCGCCCTTCCCCCAGTCCCTGTCCCCGAGCTCTCGGGGCTGACCCAGGGCACGGCGGGGCCGGCCCGGGCTGCTCCGTGCCGCTGTCACGTGCGGCGGGGCCGGGACGAGCCGCGCTGACCTCCCGGTGCCCGGATAAGCGCGGGGACAGCGGGCAGGGCTGGCACGGGGCTGGCACGGGGCTGGCACGGGGCTGGCACCGCCCCGGGGGCCGGGCGGAGGGGACACAGAGGGACAATCCCCGCTCCGCTCCCCGTGTCCCCGTTCCCGAGGCCCCCGCGGATTCCAGAGGCTCTGGAAGCCGCGAGCCCGCCCTGGGCAATCGGTAACGGCGCCGAGTGGCCCCGAGCAGCGCCCGCCCGGCATTCCCGAACCTTCCAGGGCGGGGATCGCATCCCTGAGCCTTCCCCGTTCCCTGATCCAGCTGAGGGTTTGGCTCCCTTGATCCCGATCCAGGTGAGGGGCTGGCCCCCTGATCCTGCCAGGTTTGGCTCCCTGATCCTTCCAGGCCCGGCTCCCTGATCCTTCCAGGATCCCTGATCCTGCCAGGTTTGGCTCCCTGATCCTTCCAGACCCCCTGATCCTTCCCGGTTCCCTGATCCGGGTGAGGGTTTGGCTCCTTTCATCCCGATCCAGGTGAGGGTCTGGATCCTTGATCCAGGTGAAGGATTTGGCCCCCTGATCCTTCCAGGCTCCTGGATCTTTCCAGGTCCCCTGATCCAGGGGAGGCTTTGGCTCCCTGGTTCTTCCAGGGGAGGGGCTGGATCCCTGATCCTTCCAGGCCCCTTGATCCTTCCAGGTGAGGCTTTGGCTCCCCTGAGAATTCCAGGTGATGGATTGCATCCCAAATTCTTCCAGGCGAGGGTCTGGATCCTTGATCCTTCCAGGCCCCCCCTGATCCAGGGGAGGGGTTTTGGCTCCCTGATCCTTCCAGGATCCCTGATCCTTCCAGGTTTGGCCCCCTGATCCTTCCAGGATCCCTGATCCTTCCAGGTGAGGCTTTGGCTCCCTGGTTCTTCCAGGGGAGGGATCGGATCTCTCGGATCCAGCTCCGGAAGGGCAGGAATTGTTTGGGATCCGTGGCCGCTCTCCGGTGTGACAATTCCAGGGCTGGAAAATCCCGCTGGTGCCCCAACAGCTCTTCCTGGCCCATTCCCGGTGATCCCGGTGATCCCAGTGATCCCGGTGATCCCAGTGATCCCTTGGCCTGGTCATTCCAGGCTGCTTTTCCCAGGAAAAGCTCGGGAACAGCCGCTCGCCGTGGCCGAGGTGTCGCACTCAGAAATCCTTTTCCCAAAGGATCCGGGATTTTCTGGAGTCGGGATTTGGGAGCGTGGAGGAGGCAGCAGCTTCCCGGCCCTCCCTGGGTTTGGGAAAGCTGGGAAAGGGAGGGAATTTAACCCTGATTCTGCCAGGGAAAAGTGCCAATCTTAGTGAAAAATTCCAGGGAAAAATTCCAATCCCAGGGAAAAGTGCCAATGCCAGGGAAAAATCCCAGGGAAGATTTCCGATCCCAAGGAAAAATTGCAATGCCAGGGAAAAGTTCAGATCCCAAGGAAAAATCCCAGGGAAAAATTCCAATCCCAGGGAAAAATTCCGGTCCCAGGGAAAAGCCCCAATCCCAGGGAAAAAATTCCAGGGAAAAGTTCCAATCCCAGGGAAAAATCCCAGGGAAAAATTCCGATCCCAGGGGAAAGTGCCAATCCTAGTGAAAAATCCCAGGGAAAAATTCAAATCTCAGGGAAAAAATTCCAGTCCCAGCGAAGAATCCCAGGGGAAAGTTCCAATCCCAGGGGAAAGTTCTGATCCCAAGGAAAAATCCCAGGGAAAAGCTCCAATCCCAGGGAAAAGCTCCAATCCCAGTGAAAAATCCCAGGTAAAAGTTCCGATCCCAGGGAAAAATTCCAATCCCAGGGAAAAGTTCAGATCCCAAGGAAAAATCCCAGGGAAAAGTTCCAATCCCAGGGAAGAATTCAGGGAAAAAATTCCAGTCCCAGGGAAAAATTCCAGTCCCAGGGAAAAATTCCAGTCCCAGGGAAAAGTTCTGATCCCAGGGAAAAGCCCCAATCCCAGTGAAAAATCCCAGGGAAAAGTGCCGATCCCAGGGGAAAATTCCAATCCCAAGGAAAAATTCCAGTCCCAGGGAAGAATTCAAATCTCAGGGAAAAAAATTCCAGTCCCAGGGAAAAATTCCAGGGAAAAATTCCAGTCCCAAGGAAAAGCCCCAATTCCAGGGGAAAGTTCCAATCCCAGGGAAGAATTCCAATCCCACGATAAAATTCCAATCCCAGGGAATTCTTCCCATGCCGGGCTGGCACAAAGCGGAGCTGGACGCAGCTCAAGAATCCCGGGATTTGTGGCCCGGATTCCCGGGAAAGGGACCCAGAGCCCCAGGGGAGGAGGACAGGGAAGGTTCCGTGCCGAGATTCCCAAATCCTCCCCGATCCTGGGAAAACCGAGGTGGGAGCCGCTCCTGATTTGGGATCCGAGCGCTCCTGGAATTGGGAGCTGGGATTTCCCTGCTCCGGAATATTTGGGAATGGCCCAGAATTCCTTGGAATTCGGCGCTTTGCGCTGCGAATCCCCAATCCCGGAGTCCTTCCCGGTGGGAATGGGGTTTATCCCGGCAAAGGGAAATCCTGGAATTGTCACCTGGCCGAGGGCTCCGAGCGCTGCCAATGGCAGGGCTAAAAATATTCCCAAAAAATAACGGGAGCAGCTCCGGGATCAGGCGATGCCGACGCCTCGGGAAAATTTCCCGGGAATGTGGGGGCTGGAAACGAGGCCATTCCCAATCCCGGCAGTTTTCCGGGAAGAGCAGCCAGAGGAAAGCCGGAGTGAGGAATTCTGGCCGAGGATGGACGGGAAAAAGCTCTGGAAGTCCCCTCTGGCCGGCTCCAATCCCGGGATTTGGGAGCTGCGCCTGGCGCTGGGAATATCCAGAGGATTTTCCAGCTTTTTGGGGCTCCTTTTGGCTGCACCGAGCCCTTTCCCAGTTTCCCTTTTCCCCCCTTTCCCGGTTTTCCCGAGGATTCCCAGCTGGCACCGCGTGGTTTTTCCTGGCGCTGGTGGTCTTCTCCTTCAAAAAAAAAAATTCCCCCCAAAAATCCCGAGAAATTCCCCAAAATCCCCCCCCCAAAAAATCTTTCCAGGTCTCGGCACCCCGCTGCCCTTTTCCCAGGGTTTTCCCAGCTGGATTCCCAAAGGAATTCCGGGATTGACCAGGGACAATCGTGGCTCTGTCACCTCTAATCCAAGGGAATCCTGGAGGTTCTCCCGGTTTGGGATGATCCCCATGGAATTGCTGATCCCGGCATTTGGGAGAGGCGGGAATGTGGCTCCGGATTTCTGATCCCAAAATGATGGGAAAAGGGCAGGAAATCTGGGAATTCTGTTCCCACAGTGAAAGGGGCGAGGGTGGCTCCGCGCTGACCTTTTTTGGGAATGCTGAGAAATCCAAGGAAATCCCCCTGGGGCATGCAGGGAAAATCTCCTTGGAATATTTTTCCAGCCGTTTTTTTTTTTCCTCGGGTCGGAATGAGGCTCCTCGGATGATAATTCCCGAAAGA
Source organism: Corvus kubaryi (assembly GCF_017639235.1). Lineage (NCBI taxonomy): Eukaryota > Metazoa > Chordata > Aves > Passeriformes > Corvidae > Corvus > Corvus kubaryi. The sequence continues at coordinate 58,834 of NW_024580669.1, read as the reverse complement.
TTCCATGGATTCTTTGGGGAAAAAAGGAAAAAAAGTGGAATTTTTGGAGTTCCGTGAGCCGAGAAATCGATTTAAGGAGGGGAACGGAATCGGAGGGAATTCCGCTGTGGAATTTTTTCCCAACCTTTCCCAGCCGGGCTTTAAAAATTATTGGGAATTAAAGAGGGGTGGAAAACCAAAAAAAAAAACCTGGGAAAAATCCCCGGGCTCGGCACCTGGAGCGTTGGATTTGTGGGATAACGAGGCAGAGAGAGAGAGGGAAAAGTTCTGATCCCAGGGAAAAGCGACAATTCCAGGGAAAAGTTCCGATCCCCCCGGAAAAACCCGAAAAAACCCGGGAATAAATCAAATCCAGGATTTGGGAACGGGGTGTGAAAGGCGGGCAAAGAGCTGGAAATCCAAGCGTGGAGCGAAGAATTCCCAGGAAAAATCCCAGGAAAAAGCGCCGATCCCGGTGCCCAGGCAGCTCCGTGGCGTTGGGAAGCAGATCCCAAACGCCCGAATTCCCGAAATCTTGGCACGAGGGCAGAGCTGGAGCTCGTTGGGGGCTCTTTGGGAATTCCCTGGCAGAGAATTCCCGGCTCTGGGAATGCCGGAGCTGCATTCCCGGGATGGTTCTCCCGGGATCCTCGGCACGGGCGGCGCTTCCCGGACTTTCCCAGGGCCGGGCCGGGGGATTTCCCGGGAAGCGCTGAGGCGGAGCCGGGGCCGCCCAGGGGCTCCCGAAATCCCCTCCCGGGGGGATGCGGGAATTCCTGATGCGCTGCAGCCGTGGGGTTACTGGGATGGACTGGGAGCACTGGGAGGGCACTGGGAGCACTGGGAGGGCACTGGGAGCACTGGGGGGGGCACTGGGAGCACTGGGGAGCACTGGAGGGCACTGGGAGCATTGGGGGAGCACTGGGGAGCACTGGGGGGGCACTGGGAGGGCGCTGGGAGCACTGGGAGAGCTCTGGGGAGCACTGGGAGGGCGCTGGGAGCACTGGGAGGCACTGGGGGCACTGGGAGCATTGGGAGAGCACTGGGAGGGCGCTGGGAGGCACTGGGGGCACTGGGAGCACTGGGAGCATTGGGAGGGCACTGGGGAGCACTGGGGGGGCGCTGGGAGCACTGGGGGGGCACTGGGAGGGCGCTGGGAGCACTGGGAGGGCCCTGGGAGTACTGGGAGCATTGGGGGGGCACTGGGAGCACTGCGGGGGCGCTGGGAGCATTAGGGGAGCACTGGGGGAGCACTGGGAGGGACTGGGAGCACTGGGAGGCACTGGGGAGCACTGGGGGAGCACTGGGAGCATTAGAGGGGAGCACTGGGAGGGCGCTGGGAGCACTGGGGGGCACTGGGAGCACTGGGGGGGCACTGGGAGGGCACTGGGGAGCACTGGGGGGCGGATCCTGCTGGGGGAATCCCATGGGATCCATGGGGAGATTCCCGGGGAAAAGTGGGGGCGGATCCCGGATTTCTCCCGGGAATGGGAAGTTGGGGGGATCCGTGGGGTCTCCATGGGGTGCCCTGAGCAGGTCTGGGGGGTCCCTTCCCGGATTTCTCCCGGGAATGGGCCCTGCTAAGGGGGATTTGTGGGATCCGGGGGTCGCTTCCCAGATTTCTGCCAGGGAATGGCCCTTCCTGGCGGGATATTCCAGAGGCTCCCTGTGGGAATGTCCCCGTGCATCCCGGGGGTCCCTTCCCAGATTTCTCCTGAGGAGAGGTCACTTTTTTGGGATGATCCCTGCTGGTGGTTTGTGGGATCCCATGGGAATGTCCCTGTGCATCCCAAGGGTCCTTTCCCAGATTTCTCCCAGGGAATGGCCCTTCCTGGGGGGATATTCCAGCGGCTCCCTGTGGGAATGTCCCTGTGCATCCCAGGGGTCCCTTCCCATCTTTCTCCCAAGGAACGGCCCTTCCCGGGCGCTCTCCCTGCCACCTGTGGCAATTCCAGGGCTCCCTCTCCAGTCTCCCCCCGTTCTTCCCGGGATCCCCCAGCCGCGATGCCGCTCCCGGGGCTGCTCCCGGAGCTCTCCCGCCGCGTCCCTGACCCTCGGTGTCCCCCCGCAGGGCCCCGGGCGGGCGCTGAGCGCGGCCCCGGCGCGGTGCGGAGCGGAGCCGGTGCGGGAGCGGGTGCGGGCCGCCCGCCGCGGCGCACGGAGCATGCCCCTGAGCCCCGCGGGCAGCAAGCATGAGAGCCCCGAGTCGCCGCCGCCGGAGCCGGAGCGCCAGCCCCGAGCCGCCGGCAGCAGCGGGGAGCCGAGCCCCGGCCTGCGGGAGGAGCCGCGGCTGGAGCCGGCCCGGGGCCCCGGCGGGCCCCGCTCGCCCAAGCTGGCGGCCCCGGCGCGCATGGAGGAGCCCGCGCCCGGCGCCATCGTGGTGCGCATCGGCATCCCCGACCTGCAGCAGACGGTGAGTGACGAGCGAGGGACCGCGCAGGGGATCGGGGAGGGATTCCCGAGCGGCCGGACCGGGATCTCCGCTCAGCCGAGCCGGGATGCGCACCGGGACCGTGAGCGAGCCGGGATGCGCCCACCGAGCCGCACCGGGACCGCGACAGCGACAGCGACACGCCCGCGCCGGGATGCGCATCCCGGCAGCTCCCGACCCGCTCCCCGATCCGCAGCCAGAGCGGCCCCGATCCGCTCCCTGATCCGCTCCCAAACCGGCCCCGATCCGCTCCCTGATCCGCTCCCAAAGCGGCCCCGATCCGCTCCCAAAGCGGCCCCGATCCGCTCCCTGATCCGCAGCCGGACCGGTCCCGAGCCGCGCCGGGATGCGCATCCCAACAGCTCCCCACCCGCTCCCTGATCCGCATCCACAGCGGTCCTGACCCGCACCAGGACCGGCCCCGATCCGCTCCCAAACCGGCCCCGACCCGCACCCTGATCCCCCACCCGCATCCTGACCGCTCCCGGCCCCGCTCCCGCAGCACGGGCAAACTTCTCCCCGCCGCGGGCCCGGCAGGACCGGTCCCCATTGCCCCGCTCCTCGGTGTTCCCATCCCGGTGTTCCCATCCCGGTGTTCCTATCCCGGTGTTCCCATCCCGGTGGCCCCTCCGGTCCCCGCAGAGCCCGGTGCCAGCGCTGCCATCCCGGGCGGCTCCGGTGCGGCCGCAGCGCGGGGCCGCTGCCCCTCCAGGCGCCCACCGGGAGCGGGCTGGAACTGGGATCGGCTCCGGGAGCGGGACTGGGCCGGGAACGGGGGCGGCTCCAGTGCCGGCCTGGAAGAGGGATCGGCTCCGGGACTGGGATTGGGACTGGGAGCAGCAGGACCGGGCTGTGGGGGCCACAGCGCTGGCGGGGGAGGGTCACTCGTGTCTGGGGCGCTGGGTGCTCCGCTGGGCCGGACAGTGGAGGTGTGGTGGACACTGGAATAGGGGTGATGGACACTGGAATGGGGGTGATGGACACTGGAATGGTGTGGGGGGTGATGGACACTGGAATGGGGGTGATGGACACTGGAGTGGGGGTGATGGACGCTGCCATAGGTGGGATGTGCAGGAGTGACCCAGGAGTGACCCAGGAGTGACCCAGGAGTGACCCAGGAGGGCACAGCCACGCTGAGGGGTCAGCTGGGCGCAGCAGGGTGGCACCACGGGCGGTCATCCTGGGTGCTCCAGGGTCCGGCAGGGCTCAGGGATTGCTGGAGCCAGGAGTCACCTGGAACTGGGGGATTTGTTGGGAACTGGAGCCGGGAATCGCTTGGAATTGGGGGATTTGTAGGGAATTGGAGCTGGAAATCGCTTGGAATTGGGGGATTTGTAGGGAACTGGAGCCTGGAATCCTCAGGAACTGGGAGATTTGCAGGGAGCGAGGCTGGGAATGCTGAGGGGCTGAATTCCTCTGGAGCTCTGGATCCAGCCCTGGATCCTCATCCCATAAATTCCTCTGGAGCTCTGGATCCGGCCCTGGATCCTCATCCCATAAATTCCTCTGGAGCTCTGGATCCGGCCCTGGATCCTCATCCCATAAATTCCTCTGGAGCTCTGGATCCGGTCCTGGATCCTCATCCCATAAATTCCTCTGGAGCTCTGGATCCGGCCCTGGATCCTCATCCCATAAATTCCTCTGGAGCTCTGGATCCGGCCCTGGATCCTCATCCCATAAATTCCTCTGGAGCTCTGGATCTGGTCCTGGATCCTCATCCCATAAATTCCTCTGGAGCTCTGGATCTGTGGTTGTTTTCCCACCAGTTTTTCCATAACAAACTCTGCTTGGAGCTGGGAATTCTTTGGGATCGTCAGGGTGCCCAGGCAGTTTTCCAGCCCCGACTCCGACTCCATCCCAGCATTCCCAAGCTCAGGACCCCAGCTGGGAAAAGCTCAGGAGCTTCCAGGCAGGATTTGAGGCCGGGAAGTCGCTGCCTGACTTTTCCGTCTCTTCTGGAATTGTCTCCTTTCCAACTCCTCTCCGCTGGGTTTGCTCATCCCGAATCCTTTGGATTCCCTGGAAGTGCTCGAATTCCCAGGAGCAAATCCCCGCCCAGGTTTTCTGGGAATAAAAGGCCTTTTCCTTCGGCACATCCCGGTTTGTATCACCCGCACCTGATCCAGAGTCAGGGAAGAGGGATTGAACTGCCCACACCTGGAAAATCCCACCTGGAGTGGGAGAGCTGCTCCAGGGAGCTGCAATTCCCAAAACCTCTGGAAGCGGTCGCAACACTCGGCATTCCAGAGCTCAGGAAAAGTTTGGATAATGCTGGCAGGTCCCAGAATTCCACAAAAGTTGGGAAAACGCCCTCAGGTCCGTGCTGGGATTGTTGGGATTGTTTTGTGAGGAGCCAGGAGTCGGGCTTGGAGACCCTGGGGGGATTTTCCAGCTTGGAATTCCATGGGAATAGGAAAGTTTGGCAGGGAATGGGGCTGTGGAATGTGTGGTTGTTCCAGGGAATCCATGGGATGCTCCAGTGATCCCAGGGCAGGATTCCAGGGAATCCATGGGATGCTCCAGTGATCCCAGGGCTGGATTCCAGGGAATCCATGGGATGCTCCAGTGATCCCAGCACAAGATTCCAGTATATCCCATTCCCAGCATATCCCAATCCCAGTCTGGCTGTTCCAGGGAAACCATGGGATGTTCCACTGGTCCCATTACAAGATTCCAGGGAAGCCGTGGGGTGTTCCACCGATCCCAGTGCAGAATTCCGGGGAATCCATGGGATGCTCCACTGATCCCAGTGCAGGATTCCAGGGAAACCTTTGGAT
>NW_024580669.1:52219-53637 GCF_017639235.1 Corvus kubaryi | reverse complement strand
GGATGCTCCACTGATCCCAGTGCAGGATTCCAGGGAAACCTTTGGATGCTCCACTGATCCCAGTGCAGGATTCCAGGGAATCCAGCCGCGATCCCAGATCCAGGCCCAGCCTTGTGCCGGTGTTTCCCATGCTGGAGCTTTTCCATAGGGCAGGGAACCGATTTCCTTGGACACCCTGGAGATTCCCAAACCAGCAATTCCTTTGGAATTCGATAACCTGGATCATCCCTCCTCCCTCACCCTGAGCTGGGAATGTGATCCCGGGAAAAGGAGGATGCACAAAGCCCTGAAGATCCTTTGGATCCTGCTGGAGCTTCCCAGTCCCATCCCGGAGTCACAGATCCTTCGGGAAGAGCCATTCCCGCCTCCGGCTGCTCCGTGGGAAGGGTGGTAGAGACCTGGGATAAAATTATCCCAACCTCCCACGGGGTCCGGGAGCTCGGAGCCGGATTTTAAGGAGACAGGAACATGCCCAAGCTCGGGTCGGTTCCTCTGGAATAATCGCTGGATTCTGCGCCGTTAAATCCCGTTGGAAAACTCATTCCCGAAGTTTTCCGGGAGCACTTTGGGAGCCTCTGCCCTGTTTGGTAGGAAAAGGTGGCAAAGGCAGGGATAATCCCGGGAATGTGCCGGGTTTTCCTCTCTGTCAGCAGCGCCGGGATCCTGGAGGTGCCGGAGCAAACCTTGGGATGCATCCCATGGGAATGGGCTCACCGGGTGTGATCCCAAAGGTTTTCCGTTCGGTTTCCCTCTGGGAAACTCATTCCAAGGAATCCCAGGCTCAGCACATCCCAGAAAAACTGGGATGTGGAGAGATGAGAGGCTCCTGCAGGCTCGGGAAGCTGCCGGCATTCCCAGGGCTGGAGGTTATGGGAACAGCTTGGAAAAATCCGGGATGTGCGGCCAGGGAGGCTTTTTCCTGAGTTTTCCAAAGGTTTTCCTTCCCTGCTTTGTGCTGGCAACTCTTCCTTTTCCTGCTGAAATCATGGAAAAGCTGGAATGAGGCGGTTCAGATAAAATCCCGGTTGGATTTATCTGGGAGCAGCTCCTGGCCCAGGAATGGGGAGTGTCCAGCTGGAATTCCAGAGGCTTTTCCTGATGTTTTCCAGGATGTGTTGGGATCTCCTGATTTAACCCCTCCCCTGCCCCCTCCTGATCCCTCAATCCTTGGAGTGGGAATTCCCACATTTTCTCCCTTCCGAGGTGGTTTTTAACTGGGAGAATTCCCGATTTTCCTTGTGCTTTGCCAAGGAGATTCCTTGGTTTCCCGAGGTTTTGTGGGAATGCTGGTTGTGGATTCCTGTGGGATGAGGAAGAGGAGGCTCCCACCCTTCCCATGCGGCCGATTCCCGGGAAGGGATGGGAGAACAGGGAAAAGGGAGGGATGGGAGAGGAGATCCCACAGTGGGAATGTGGAT
>NW_024580669.1:49503-52209 GCF_017639235.1 Corvus kubaryi | reverse complement strand
AGGGAGGGATGGGAGAGGAGATCCCACAGTGGGAATGTGGATTCCAAGGGATGGGAGCACCTGGAAAAGGGAGGGATGAGGGATCGCTGCTCTTCCCACCAATTCCCTGCCTCCATCCCAAGGCTTTTCCATTCCCTGTTTTCCCAGCACTTCGATCCCGAAATCCACCAAAATTCCCAAATTTCCTCTCTCCCTTCTCCGCTGTCTCAGCCGTGGGAGCCCTGAAAAAAGAAAGGGAAAAGCAGGAGAACTGAATCCCTGCAACGGGAAAATCGGGATGTTGGGAATCGCCCTCGGGAACGGCCCCAACCTGTTCCCAAACCTTTGATCCTCGGCTGCTTTTCCGCTGCGGCAAAAATCCTCGGATGTCGATAATTCCCATGGATTTTTCCCCCCCTTTTAGGGAGGGAATCAAAGCGCTTCCAAATAGGCCGGGAGCTGCTTTTCGCTCGGAGCTTCCCATTGTTTTTCCATGGAAATGCGGCGCCTTTCAGATCCGTCGGATCGCGCTCCGTGAATGGAGCAGCTGCTCCGCTTTTTTCTCCCCTCGTTCCCATTCCCATTTTTCCCGTCCCCATCCCCGCAGGTGCTCCACGGCCGGGAGCTGCTGCCTGCGGATTTTTCCAGGCTTTTTGTGGCTTTTTTTTGGGAGCTGTTTTCCCGTGGCGGGCGTTGGAGCATGTGCAGGGAGGATCCGAACGGAGCCTCCCAAAACCCGCTGTGAATCCAATCACTGATCCCAAAAATCCCCTGGAAGGATTCAGGTGCTCACCCGGCTTTAACCTGAAATCCCGGGATTGCTGAGGTTGGAAAAGAATTCCAAGGTCACCAATCCAAGCCCAGAGCCCGAACTCCGAGTGCCACATCCCGGAATTCCTTGGAAACCTCCAGGGATGGCGACTCCAAACCTCCCTGGGCAGTTCCAAGGCCTGAGCGCCCTTTCCATGGGGAAATTCCCAAATATCCCCTCTGCCCCTCCCCCGGCGCAGCCCGAGGCCGTTCCCTCTTTTCCCGGCCTCATTCCCACAGCAGATCCCGATCCCTGCTGCCTCCAGGCCTCCAGACTTTTCCAGCCCCTTCCCGGCTCCCCCAGGAGTTTTCCAGGTCCTTCCCAGCTCCCTCTGGATTTTTCCAGCCCCTTTCCCACCTCCCTCAGGACTTTTCCAGCCCCTTCCCAGCTCCCCCAGGAGTTTTCCAGCCCTTTCCCAGCTCCCTCTGGATTTTTCCAGCCCCTTCCCAGCTCCCTCAGGAATTCTCCAGCTCCTTCCCAGCTCCCTCTGGAATTTCCCAGCCCTTTCCCAGCTCTAGCCCCTTCCCGGCTCTCCCAACGGGAAAAACCCAGAACTTGTGGATCCTCAGTGGGAATCGGGGCAGGAATTCCCTTCATCCCGAGTAGCTGAGAACCCTTCCGAGAGTTTCTTTTCCCATTCCCGCTGTTTAAGGCAATTCCAAGAATTCGAGCCCCCCCCCCCAACTCCCAAGATTTCGATGGCCACAAAACCCCCTGAACCGAAGGAATTATTGGGAAAAAAATTCCCTTTTTTTTCTGTTCCTGGTGGGTGCTGGAAATATTCGGTCGCTCGCCCATTCCCGATAAATCCAGCAGATGGAATTCCGAGCCGTTATTCCCGATTTTTTTCAGTGCTGAGGAATATTTCCAAATGCTAAATTCGTTTTCTTTTAAGGCCAACTTTCCCTCGCCTCAAATCCCTGGAACTTCTTCTTGATTAAGCACGGAATGTGCTCTTCCCGAGAAAAAAAAGGGTGGAAAATGAGAAGATGGGATTGATGTTTTCCGTGAAAAATCGCTTCAATGGATGCGTTCGGTTCCGGCAAATCCGCTCGGGAGGGGAAAGAAAAGGGAATTTTGGTGGGAAAATCTTTTCGATTCATTAAATTGCAAACGAATCTCACGGATTGATCCGAGTCGGATTTTCCTTAGGAAAAGAGCCGGGGATGGGGAATGCACAACGGCCTCGGTTCTTTGCGGGCGGATTTTGCTGCCGGCGGATTTCTCCCAGCTAAAATCGGGAATTGCTCGGATTCCGATCGATCCGCTTTGTTTGACTGCGCTCATGGAGGGCGGCTTTGCCCCCGGGGTGATTCCCGGGATTTGGGCTTGTGCTGGAATATTCCGGGAGCTTCAGCTGCTTGGGATCCTTCGGGATGGGGCGGGGGAATTGTTTAAGGAGTCGTTTGGGATGAATGGGATTTACTTCCATGGAATTGATTGGATTTGCATGGAAAAAGCCACTTAAACGGGATGGAACTGCAGGTTTCCAATCTTTCCTCTGGTTTAGGGGCTGGGAAAGTCGGGATGGGGATGGAAAAGTCGGGATGGGGCTGGAAAAGATTTGGGAATGAGGAGACCCCGGGGCTCCATGGGAAGGACTCAGCTGGAAGTGAGAGGGATGAAGGAAAACTTGGAATAAGGAAGGCGGGAAGGATTTAATGGATACGTTTTCCTCAGGCTGGATTGTCCCAGTGGGAATTTCTCCCATTTTTCCGAGCTTTTTTGGCTCCAGGTGGATCCTGTGGATCCATTCCAGGAGCTGAAGGTTTGGGATCACCACAGGGTGGATTTCGCTGATCCCGGGAATGGAAACGCTTGGAAAACTTCCTGCGCTGTGCCCGTGGGATCTCCTGGATCCTGTGGGATCTTCGGGATGGGCTTTGAGGTCCTTCCCAGCCAAAGCAGCCCGGGCT
>NW_024580669.1:38550-44503 GCF_017639235.1 Corvus kubaryi | reverse complement strand
AACATCTGGAGCTTTTCCCACTCGTTGTTGGGATGAATTCCGGGATCTCTGCTCCGAGGGCAGCTGAGCTGGAGCTGGATTGGGCTCATTCCTCTCCCCTTTTCCATGGATTTTCCTCCACCGTTCCCTCCTTTTCCTCCCCCACCCCCTGCTATTCCTGGGAAATCCATTTGGAATTCGCTGCCTCACGGATCCCATTCCCAGGCCGAGTTTTCCGTCCTCTGCCGAGCCGGAACGTGCGGGAAGGTTGACAAAACCCCAGGAATTTTTGCTGAGTCTCCTCGGATTTTTTGGGATTTTATGGAATAACTCCCCGTGGGATCTGCTCCGGGATTTGCCATCCCGCTTATTTCAAATTCCGACTTTTTTAGCGGAAAATCCCCCTTAAAATCCCTCAAATTTAATGGAATCTCCCCAGTTTGGGATTTCTTTGCTGTCTGGTTAATCCCATATCCCATCCCGCCCTCATTCCCAGTTTTTATTGTCCCTATTCCTGGTTTTTCCAGCCTTTGGTGGCACATCCATGCAAATTTTTAATTAATTAAAAGCACCCGAGAAAGGATTCGTTAAATCTCATCCACTGCCACGCTCCAGGAATTTTGGTTTTCCATGGAAAAATTCCTCCAGCTGGGCTGTTAAAGCTCCTTTTTCCGGTGGATCCCGGTTGGAATCAAACATTCCAGAGCCGCTTTTGCCCTGGATCTGTAATTACATCCCGACATTCACGGGTCGCCGATTAATTCATTAACGATGGTCGATTAATTAACCAATCAGCAAACCTCAAATCCTCCCCCCCGCTCCCATCGGGGATCAATGGAAATTCCGGCTTTTTCTTTTTTTTAATCCCGGGTTTTTTTACGGAATGAGGGAAGCCTGGAGCAACGAGCAGGACAAGGAGCGAGAATTGGGAATGATGGAATTTTTGGGAGTGGGAAAAGATTTGTGGGAGGTTTTCGTGGGAATTAGGGAATGGTTTGGGTGGGAAAAGTCCTTAAAGAGCCTCAAATTCCAATGGGGAGCCAGGATGATCCGAGCTCATCCAAGCCCGCCTGGAATTTGATAAGGAAATTCCCTAAAAATTGAAAAATTCGGAATTACCCAAGCATGCTTCTCCGATTTATTAATAACCAAGAAATTAATCATTTATTAATTAATCATTTATTAATTCATACTTCCCACCCAAATCCTCCTCCTCTTTTCCTTCCCATTAAAACCTCGGCACCTTCCCCTTGGAATTCCGTTGGATCCAAATCCCGATTTTATTTGTGCGTGGAACCAAATCTCATCTTTCACGATTAAGATTTCCCATGGCCAATTCCCATTTTTCCAAGGTAAAACTTTGGAATTTTTACCCACGTTGTTCCTAATCCAGATTTTTAGTGCATGGAATCCTCAAATCCTTGGCTTTTTCCCTGGAGTTTTCCCGACTTTTTTTTTTTTTGGTGCTGTCTCATCCTAAATAACCGGATCCTTGTTTTTTGTGGGAAGCAGGAGAGAAAATTCCATAGGAACCCAGAGGAACGTGCGGGGTTTAAAGCCGAGCTCGGCCTTAACGGCAGGAAAATCCCGGTTTTAACCGGATAAAGCACGGATAGGAGGGAATATTCCCCCTCTTATTCCCTTTCTTTCCCAGCTCCGGCTTCAGGATTTTTCCTGGGAATCCGAGCGTGGAGCTGGGATTGCCTGGGAACGACCCCGCTGGGAGCGTCCAACCAATCCCGGCGGGATTGATCCGGAGGGGAGGGGTTGGATAAAGTTATCAACATTCCCGGGATTTCTGTGGCTTTTAATTAAAAGCTCCGGAGCGGCCGCTTCCGGAGGCTCCCGCTGGAGCCATGGAAAACAGGGATACGCCATCCATGGGATTTTGTCCTTTCGGAGCATCTGAGGGGACACGGAGGGAGGATGAGGAAAAGATGGAGCCGCCGGTGGGAAAAGTTGGGAAGTTTCACTCCGGGATGGAGCGGCCAGTGAGTGCTGGAATTTCCACCAAATTCCCACCGGGAATTCCCACACGGATTGAAAGGGTGGAGAGGATGGGGAGGGAGGAATGATGTCATTCCAAGAGGTTATTCCATAGGGAAAAGGGATTTTCGGGAATGCCTTCAATGCCGGCTTTGATGTCGAGCCTAAAGAGCAACGAACGGAGCTGGGATGTTCCGTGGAAAACTGGGAAGTTCCATGGAAAACCGGGAAATTCCATGGAAAACCAGGAAACTCGGCAGCTTCTGGGAAAGAATTCCCGGGGAGGTTTAACCGTTGGGTTTTCCTGGGAATGTGTTTGGAATCTTGAATGAGATTGGATCCAAAGGATGGGATTGATGAGAATTCCATGGATTTCTGGAAAGGCTGGGATGGCTCCAGGGGGAAAGGAAGGAGCTTGGAATTCCTGAGGATGAGTTGTGGTTTTTTGGGAAAGTCCTGAGGGAAGGAGGGAGAACATTCCAAGGTTGTCGCTTTGGTGTTAAAAATTTGGGAAGGAATTTTGGGAATAAGGAGATGTGGGGGGGGGAAGCCACTGGATCCAGTGGATCCTGGTGATCCTGAGGGACCTGGAAAAATCCTGGAAAATCAGTGAGAATCCTGGAAAATCAGTGAGAATCCCAGAAAATCCAGAATAAATCCTGGGAAATCCAGAATAAATCCCAGGGAATCCAGAGAAATCCTGGGAAATCCAGAGAAATCCTGGGAAAGGGCCTCGCTGGTGCTGCTTCCCAGGGAAAATTCCAGCCTCGATCCGGTGGATCAGGAGCTGCCTGGGATGGACTGGGATGGCTTTTCCAGGGATTTTAGAGGAATTCCTGGGAGTTTTCCTGGTGTGCTTTGGAATAGGAAAAATGGGAATCCGAGAGGAACCTCGGAGCTCTCCTTTATCCCAGGGAATGATGGAGAGAATCCCACGGGAAGCCCTGAGCAGGATGTGGGGAGCAGATTCCCTGGAAAAGTCTGGGAGGTGGATCCAGGGAATGCCGGATCCCGCAGATCCTGACGCTCCTGGATGGATCGGGAAAAATCCTGGAAAAGTGAGATCAGGGCCAAGGGAATGATGCTTCCCAAGGGAAAATTCCAGCCTCGATCCCTTGGCTCAGGAGCTGCCAGGGATGGACTGGGATGGCTTTTCCAGGGAATTGTGGTGTTGGAGTTGGAATTCCTGACAGTTTTCCCGGCGTGTTTTGGAATGGGAGACAAAGGGAATCCGAGGGGAACCTTTATCCCGGAAAAGTGCTGGAGCAAATCCCATGGGAAGCCCTGGGCAGGACGGGAGCAGAGGATTCCCTGGAAAAGCCTGGGAATGCCGGATCCTCGGGATGTGGAGGCCGAGGACATCCTGAGGGTGACAATCCCTGGCCAAGCCGGGATCACCAGCATGGAATGGACATTCCAAGCTTTTGGGGACTTTGGGAATATTGGGGTGGCCGGGGCTGTGGGTGCTGCGGAAAGCTCGGAATTCCGGGATTTTCGGATGGATTTTTCCACCGCAAATCACCGGGTGGGATTTAGGGATTGGCTTTTGAGGGATGACTCAACATCCAACGCCCTTCCTGATGGATCAGCCCCCGATTCCCGGGAAATTCCCAAATCCTTTGTTTTCCCAGCTCCAAGAAGGGCCGGAGCTCCAGGTGCTTCCTGGATCCTCCCTCCCGCCCTTATCCCGTTTTTCCTTTTGCTGGAAGTGGCTTCTCCCAGGCCGGAATTGAGCTCCGGGAGCGGCAGGGCTGGAATTTCCCTCAGGAAATGATCTAAGCCCCGAAATTCCCGATGGTTTTCCCAGTTGGCTCCTTAAACTGGTCCCAGTTTGCCTTCGGAGGGTGGGAAACTCCTGCGGATTCCTCCTCTCCTCCAGGATTGCTTTTCCCTGGATTTCTGAAAATCCCAAATCCTTCCTGGGATTGGGGTCAGGAATGATGGGAATGGGGACATCCGGCCTGTGCCAAGGTGGGATTTGGGAGCTCCAGGTGGGAATTCTCATGGATATTCCCAATCCTGTGGCTCTGATCCCTTCTCCCAGGAGAATCCCATGGGATTTTCCACCCTCTGGGATCTTGGGAAGAACTGAGGACTGGAATGACGGGAATGACGGGAATGATGGGAATGATGGGAATGATGGGAATGATGGGAATGACGGGAATGATGGGAATGGGGACATCCGGCCTGTCCCAAGGCGGGATTTGGGAGCTCCAGGTGGGAATTCTCATGGATATTCCCAATCCTGCACCCCTGATCCCTTGTCCCAAGAGAATTCCATGGGATTTTCCACCCTGTGGGGACTCAGGACTGGAATGATGGGAATGACGGGAATGATGGGAATGGGGACATCCGGCCTGTCCCAGGCTGGGATTTGGGAGCTCCAGGTGGGAATTCTCATGGATATTCCCAATCCTGTGCCCCCGATCCCTTCTCCCAGGAGAATCCCATGGGATTTCCCCCCCTGTGGGAGTGGGAACGCTGCCGGAATGCCTTGAAAGGAGTAACCGGGAAGAAAACTGGGATCCTTGGAGAAATCCAACCAGAATCCTTGGAGGAAAGCCGGGAACGTTCCCTGGGCCTGGATTGTGCCTGGAACTTTGTCCCAGTTTTCGGAGGAGCCGTGCCCGGATCCGTGCCCGGAGCTGTTCCTTAGGGATGGACCCGGATCCGTTGTCCTTTGTCCGGAGCCTCCGGTCACCTTTCCCTTCTTCCCCTTTTTCCTGTTGTTGTTTCCTGGAATTCGGGATCGCCGGAGCCGCAGGCGGCGGAGAAGCTCTGGATGTGCTGCCAAATTCCGGAGCAGCCCAAATTCCAGCCCCGATCCCGGATCCGCATCACTCCCCCGATGAATTCCCACACCGGGAATCCTGCTTGTCCTTCACCTTTTCCCGGTTTTTTCGGGATTAACGGAGCTCTCCCTGCTTTTGGCACTTCAGTTCTCCGATAGGGAATGTGCTGGAGGGATTTTGGGAATCCAATTTGTAGGATTGGGATCTTCCCCGTTCCCATTCCCGAAGGAATTCTGGTGGATTCCTCCTCTCCATTCCTTTGGCCACTCCATCCTGGAGGTCGATTTTCCCATTCCTTCCATCCATTGGCTCCCAGATTCCAACGTGATCCCAGGAAATTCCCTTCTCCCCCCCTTTCCTGTTGTTTCTTTTCCATTTCCTTTCTCATCCATGAAGAATTCCCAGCTTTTTTCCGGCTCCTCAGGGATTGTTGAATGCCGCTTCTTTAAAGCTGGAATATTGGCTGGATCCCGTCCGGCATCCCGGCATTCCCGACGGTTGAATTCCTCATTTCCCATGGGTTTGACCTTCCCTAAATCCCACCAAATCCCAAATCCCATCCTTCCCTCCCTCTTTCCCGCCATTCCCACACGGAACGCGGTGAATTCCTGCCGGGTCCCGCTGGCTCCCGGTCCCGTGTGCGTTCCCACCGGCTTCCGCTGACTCCGGGTTCCGTGTGCGTTCCCACGGGGTTCCGCTGGCTCCCGGTTCCGTGTGCGTTCCCACCGGCTCCCGCTGACTCCGGCTCCCGCTCCCGCTGACTCCGGGTTCCGTGTGCGTTCCCACCGGGTTCTGCTCCCGCTGGCTCCCGGTTCCGTGTGCGTTCCCACCGGGTTCCGCTGACTCCGGATCCCGCTCCCGCTGACTCCCGGTTCAGTGTGTGTTTCCACTGGGTTCTGCTCCCGCTGACTCCCGGTTCCGTGTGTGCTCCCACTGGGTTCCTCTCCCGCTGACTCCGGCTCCCGTGTGCATTTCCCACCGGGTTCCGTGTGCGTTCCCACCGGATCCCGCTGACTCCAGCTCCTGCTCCCGCTGACTCCGGGTTCTGTGTGCGTTCCCACTGGGTTCCGCTGACTCTGGATCCCGCTCCCACTGACTCCCGGTTCCGTGTGTGTTCCCACCGGGTTCCTCTCCCGCTGACTCCCGGTCCCGTGTGCGTTCCCACCGGGTTCCTCTCCCGCTGACTCCCGGTTCCG
>NW_024580669.1:37474-38540 GCF_017639235.1 Corvus kubaryi | reverse complement strand
TCCCGGTTCCGTGTGCGTTCCCACCGGGTTCCTCTCCCGCTGACTCCTGGTCCCGTGTGCGTTCCCAGAAGTGTCTCCGGCTGAATCCCGACGTTCCCGTGTGGGTGTCCAAGCAGCGCATCCTGTGCACGCTCAACCACAGCCTCAAGGATGTGCTCAACTACGGCCTCTTCCAGCCGCCCTTCAACGGCCGCGCCGGGAAGTTCCTGGACGAGGAGCGGCTGCTGCGGGAATATCCCCTGAACCCCGACACGCCCGTGCCCTACCTGGAGGTGCGACCGCGGGGGCTGCCCGGGGCCTGGGCTTGCATGGGTTTGGGCGAGTTTCGTTTTATTTCATTTTATTTTATTTTATTTTATTTTATTTTATTTTATTTTATTTCGTTTCATTTAATTTCATTTCTTTTCATTTTTTATTCTATTTTATTTTATTTTAATTTTATTTTATTTTATTTTATTTTATTTTATTATTTCATTTCTTTTCTGTTCATTTTTTAATTCTATTTTATTTTATTTTATTTTATTTTATTTTTTTTATTATTTTATTTTATTTTATTTCAATTTTTCAATTTTTATTGTTATTTTCTTTTTAATTTTACTTCTAATTTTTATTTTATTTTACTTTATTTTACTTTATTTTACTTTATTTTGTTTTATTTTAATTTTTTACTTTTATTGTTATTTTATTTTTAATTTTACTTCTAATTTTTATTTTACTTTATTTTATTTTATTTATTTTTTTTTTTTAGGTTTAAATTTTAATTTTTAATTTTTTTTTATTTCATGGTATATTTATTTTATGTTGGTTGTTTAAATTTTATTTTTACTTTATTTTATTTTGCTTTATTTTATTTTAATTTATTTTTCTTTTTTTATGTTATTTTTAATTTTTGTTTTTATTTTACTTTATTTTATTTTACTTTATTTTATTTTACTTTATTTTATTTTACTTTATTTTATTTTGCTTTATTTTATTTTAATTTAATTTAATTTTAGTTTGGTTTGGTTTATTTTGTTCTATTTTATTATATTTTGCTTTATTTAATTTCTATTTCTATTTTATTTTG
>NW_024580669.1:35653-37464 GCF_017639235.1 Corvus kubaryi | reverse complement strand
GCTCCATTATTTCCACGTCCTCCTGTGGTTTTCCAGGGATAGAAGGATCCTGGAATTGTGGAATTTCCAGGAAAAATTCCCAGGTTTGCAGCCTGAGGGTTTAGAATGGTTCAAGTTGGAAAAAAACCTTGGAAGTTTTCCTTCCCAACAAAACCGCCTTCGCTCCATGGCATGGGATATCCATAAATACCCGGAGTCCTCTCACATTTTCCTGGAAAAATCCCAGAGAAAAAATGGATTCTGGGACAGGTTTTCCAGGGAATATCAGGAATATTTCGTGTTGTCCCAATTTTTGATTCCGAGGGTGGAAACTCCCAGGAAAATTGGGATTGGTTTCCAAAAACAGCTCCCTCTGGAGTTTTCCAGCCCTTTCCTAGCTCTCTCCAGGGATTTCCAGCCCTCCGGAATTTTCCAGCCCTTTCCCAGCTCCCTCCAGAGTTTTCCAGCCCCTTCCCAGCTCCCTCTGCAGTTTTCCAGCCCTTTCCCAGCTCCCTCCGGAGTTTTCCAGCCCCTTCCCGGCTCCCCCAGGACTTTTCCAGCCCCTTCCCGGCTCCCCCAGGAGTTTTCCAGCCCCTTCCCAGCTCCACTCCCTTCCCTGGCCCCACTCCAGCCCTTCCAGGGCTTTCCAGAGCTGCCCCCAGAATTCCAGGGGACCCCTCAGCCGTGCCCGGGAGCAGCAGGGTTGGGACAGCAGAACTTTTCCAGGCGTTTTCCAGGTTTTCCTTGGATCCCTCCTCCCTCTGTGCCGGGTGTGACTGTGACTCACTCCCCACGTGCCGGAGCCTCCGCGCTTTTCCCAATCCCACTCCAACACCACGAGTTGCCCGATCCAATTCCTTGTGCTGGGATGATCCCTCCGGAGATTTCATTCCCGAAACTCATCCCGATCCATCGCAGCCCCATTCCCGGTTTTTGGAGGCCTGGCAGCCCCTCTGTGGCTTTGGGAAGTTGGGCAGGAGCTGGGATCCATCCTGGGTTTCCTGAAGGAAGGGATGGCCCTGCTCAGCTCCCGCTGCATCCCGGATATTCCCGCTTTGGGAAGGGAGACTTTGGAGCAGGGAATCATCCCCTGGATTTGGGGAAGAGCCGATCCAAGGCTGAGATTCCCGGGAGCAGCTCCTTTTCCCACCCATCCATGACAATTCCCTCGGATCCCACATCTCTTCCAGCCGGGCTTTGTTTGCTCCAGGGTTTTTTTTTCCCCAAGGAATTCCATGTCTGAATTCCAGCTTTTCTCATTCCCATTTCCCATTTGCCCTGGACACACAACCGGAGCTTCCAAGAGAATCCTTGGAGCGCTTTAATCCCTCCTTAACATTCCAGCTGTGGCCCAAAATCCTTCCTGAATTCCCACTGCTGGTTTCCAGGTGGGATCTTCCCTCCCCATCCGAAATGTCCCTGTTTATCCCAACTTCCAGCCCCTTGGAATTTCCACATCCGTAGGGAAGTTTGCCCTCTTTGCCATCAGCCAAAGGAGCGCCAGGAATTCCCAGCAATTCCTGGGTTTTTTTCCTGCTGCTGTCGGATTTAGGGAATGAGATAAATAGTGGGAATTCCCTCCGTGGGCGTTTCCAGGTGGGACCCGCAGGTTTGGATTTGTGCAGGAACAATTCCGGGTTTCCAGGTGGTGTTTGGAGTCAAATCCCATCTCTGGCAGTGTCCAAGGCCGGGCTGGAGGGGGCTTGGAGCAACCTGGGGTAGGGAAAGGTGTCCATGGAGAATATCCTGGGAATGTTGGGGAAAAAATCCAGGGAATGTTGGGGGAAAATCCGGGGAATGTTGGGGAAAAATCCTGGGAATGTTGGGGAAAA
>NW_024580669.1:34987-35643 GCF_017639235.1 Corvus kubaryi | reverse complement strand
GAAAAAAATCCTGGGAATTTTGAGAGAACAATCCTGGGAATGTTGGGCAAAAAATCCTGGAACCGTTGGGCAAATGATCCTGGAAATTCTGAGCAAAGTATCCTGGGAATGTTGGGGAATAATCCTGAGAATGTTGGGAGAATAATCCTGGGAATGTGGGGGGAAAAATCTGGGAAATATTGGGGAAAAATCCTGGGAATGTTGGGGAAAAAATCCTGGGAATGTTGGGCAAAAAATCCTGGAACCGTTGGGCAAATGGTCCTGGAAATTCTGAGCAAAGGATCCTGGGAATGTTGGGGAAGCGCCGGGGCTGAAGTCGGATCCCAGCTGGAGATCAGCCCGCGGCCACCGGCAGCTCTGGGTGGCTCCTGGTGCCACCACCCCGATGCCACCTTGACACCACCACTCTGATGCCACCACCTTGATGCCACCTCATCGATGCCACCACCCTGATGTCACCTCCCTGACACCACCTTGCTGATGCCACCGCCCTGATGCCACCTTGACACCGGCTCCCTGATGCCACCTTCTCGATGCCACCACCCTGATGTCACCTCCCCAGTGCCACCACCCAGATGCCACCTCCCTGACACCACTGGCCTGATGCCACCTCCCTGATGCCACTTCACTGACGCCACCTCCTCAGTGCCACCTCC
>NW_024580669.1:32337-34977 GCF_017639235.1 Corvus kubaryi | reverse complement strand
CCTCCCTGATGCCACTTCACTGACGCCACCTCCTCAGTGCCACCTCCTCGATGGCACCGCCCTGATGCCACCACTGTGACACCACCTCCCCGATGCCACCTCCTCAATGCCACCACCCTGATGCCACCTTGACACCAGCTCCTCGATGCCACCTCCCAGATGCCACCACCCCGATGCCACCACCCCGATGCCACCACTCTGATGCCACCGCCCTGATGCCACCACCCTGATGTCACCTCCCCAGTGCCACCACCCTGATGCCACCTCCCCAATGCCATCTCCCAGATGCCACCTCCCTGACACCACTGGTCTGATGCCACCTCCCTGATGCCACCACCTCGATGCCACCTCCTCGATGGCACCGCCCTGACGCCACCACCGTGACACCACCACTGTGGCGCCACCTCCCCGATGCCACCTCCTCGATGCCACCACTCTGATGCCACCACCATGACACCACCACTGTGACGCCACCTCCCCGATGCCACCTCCTCGATGCCACCTCCCTGATGCCACCTCCCCGATGCCACCGCCCTGACGTCACCACTGTGATGCCACCTCCTCAATGCCACCTCCCCGATGCCACCACTCCAATGCCACTGCCCTGATGCCACCACTCTGATGCCACCACTCTGATGCCACCTCCCCGATGCCACCACTCGATGCCACTGCCTTGATGCCACCACTCCGATGCCACCACTCTGATGCCACCTCCCTGATGTCACCGCCCTGACGTCACCACTGTGATGCCACCTCCCCGATGCCACCACGGCCACCGGGGCTGTGTCACTGCCCGGCTCCGGTGGCACATTTTGGGCCGCGTTCCCAGGCTGGCTCCATCCCGGGATTCCCACGTGCTGCGTTTTTTTGGGAATGCGGATGCGGAATAACCGGGAATCAACGGCGCTTCCCACACAAACATCCCTGGGTTCGGCATGGGCCACATCCGTCCTTCCCAGGGAATGGAATTGGGAATTCCGCCGAATTCCAAGGAAATCGGACTTGGAATGGTTTTGCTCCTGGGAGTCTCTGCATCCTGCGGCTCTGAGGGCTCCTTCCCGAGTGGATCCCGCCGGGAAGATCCAGCACGGTGGGATCATGTCCTGGGAAAGAGGGGGCAGAAATCCTGGGAAAAAGGATCAGAAATGCTGGAAAATGAGTCCAAAATCCTGGGAAAGAGGGAGAAGAAATGCTGGAAAATGAGTCCAAAATCCCGGGAAACAGGGTCAGAAATTCTGGAAAAAAAGATCAGAAATCCTGGAAAGAGGCATCAGGAATCCTGGAAAAGATGGGTCAGAAATGCTGGGAAATGGGGCTGAAATCCTGGGAAAAATCCTGGGAAAAAGGGATCAGAAATCTGGGAAAGAGGGGTCAGGAATGCTGGGGAGTGGGGCTGAAATCCTGGGAAAGAGGGGTCAGGAATCCTGGGAAAGAGGGATCAGGAATGCTGGAAAGAGGGATCAGGAATGCTGGAAAAAAAGATCAGAAATCCGGGAGAAGATGGGTCAGGAATGCTGGAAATGGGGCAGAAATGCTGGAAAATGAGTCAAAAATCCTGGAAACGGATCAGAAATCCTGGGAAAGAGGGGTCAAAAATCCTGGGAAACGGGGGGCAGAAATTCTGGAAAAAAAGATCAGAAATCCTGGAAAGAGGCGTCAGAAATCCTGGAAAAAAGGATCAGCAATCCGGGAGAAGATGGGTCAGAAATGCTGGAAAATGAGTCAAAAATCCTGGGAAAGAGGGATCAGAAATCCTGGGGAAAAAAATGATCAGAAATCCTGGAAAAGATGGGTTGGGAATGCTGGGAAATGGGGCTGAAATCCTGGGAAAGAGGGGTCAGGAATGCTGGGAAAAAGGATCAGAAATCCTGGAACCTGAGTCAAAAATCCTGGGAAAGAGGGGGCAGAAATCCTGGGAAACAGGGATCAGAAATTCTGGGAAACAGGGATCAGAAATTCTGGGAAAGAGGGGCCAAAAATCCTGGAAAAGAGGGCTCAGGAACGGCTTTTGATCATTCCGGAAGGGTTGTCCCACTTCGGGATTCGGGATCGTTCCCAAATCCTTTGATGGACAGGCCGGGGAGGCTCCTGCTGATCCCAAAGACTTTCTGGGAGCATCCAGCAGGAAAACGGCTCCATGGAAAAAGCCCTGGAGGCTCCTGGATGGAGCCGGAGCTGGGTCCAAGTGCGGGGAAGGAGAATCCCGGGATAATCCAGGAATGGGATCCCTACGGAATTCTGGGAGCGGTGCCGGGTTCTTTGGGATAAGGAAAAGATGGAGAGATTCCGGAGAAAGACCTGGAATGATGGAGGGAGGAGGAAAATCTGGGAGCTGGGATTGCTCATCCCGAAGAAGGGAAAGCTCCGGGAATGTTCTTCCAGAGGAATTCTGTCCGGGTGTTCCATGGATACGGAGCTGCGTGCGGGAATTCAGGGATTTTCCCACGTTTTCTGCAGGAATTCAGGGATTTTCCCGAACTCTGTGGGGGAATTCAGGAATTTCCTCACATTTTCTGCAGGAATTCAGGAATTTTCCCAAATTCTGTGTGGGAATTCAGGAATTTTCTCTCATTTCCTGCAGGAATTCAGGGATTTTCCCAAATTCTGTGTGGAAATTCAGGAATTTTCTCTCATTTTCTG
>NW_024580669.1:7721-12337 GCF_017639235.1 Corvus kubaryi | reverse complement strand
TTTGGAGTCGCCATCCCTGGAGGTGTCCAAGGAATTCCGGGATGTGGGACAATGCAGGATTTGGGTACCCAGAGTGGAAAAATTGGGGGATTTGGGCATCTAAAGTGGAAAAATTGGGGAATTTGGGTGTCCCGAGTGGGACAGTTTGGGAATTTTGGAATTCAGTCATCCAGAGCGGTACAATTTGGGAATTTGGGTATCTAAAGTGGGAAAATTTGGGGATCTGGGTATCCAAAGTGGCACAATTCAGGATTTGGGCATCCAGAGTGGAAAAATCTGGGAATTTGGATATCCAGAGTGGGAAAATCCGGGAATTTCCACTTCAGCAAAGGAATGAAACCCATGGAAAACTCGACATTCCTCAGCTTCCTTCCAGCTTTACCCTTCCCAGGTGGCTTCCCGCCGCGCCAGCGCCATCCCGAACTCCGCGTTTTCCCAGGATTTCCCCCTGATCTCCCTCTCCCGGTTTTCCGCAGTGCTGAGCATCGGCGAGGGCGGATTCTGGGAAGGTTCCGTGAAGGGCAGGAGCGGCTGGTTCCCGGCGGAATGCGTGGAAGAGGTGCAGATGCGCCAGTACGACTCCAGGCAAGGTCGGTATCCCGGAATTCCGGCCGGGATTCCCAACGGCATCCCCGGCTCACTCCTTCTGGGAGGTGGGGATGGAGGGGATTCTATCCCAAGGGATCGGTTCGGCTCATGGATTCCCCATCGGGATCTTCCGCAGGGAATGGAGAGTTTGGGGTTGGTTGGGATGGGAGCAGAGGAAAAACTGGGAAAATTGGCATTGGACAGCCTGGAAAAGGGCTGGGATGAGCCAATTGTGGCTTCCAGGACCTGGAGGAGCCACGGGAAAGATGAAAAGTGGGAATGTGCCGGGAGAAACGGAGGCTCCAGGGGGATTTCATCCCTCTCCACAATTTCCTGCCCGGAGGCAGCAGGGATCGGGATCTGCTGTGGGAATGAGGCCGGGAAAAGAGGGAACGGCCTCGGGCTGCGCCGGGGGAGGGGCAGGGGCAGATCTGGGAATTTCCCCATGGAAAGGGCGCTCAGGCCTTGGAACTGCCCAGGGAGGTTTGGAGTCACCATCCCTGGAGGTGTCCAAGGAATTCCTGGAATTCCACTCCGGGCTGGGATCAGGCCCAGCTTGGACTCGGTGGTCTGGGAATTCTTCTTCAACCTCTGGAATTCTGCGATTCCGCAATTCCCCGCCTGTTCTGCCGCCGGCTCCAGGCCCAGAATAAATGGGAAAATCCCTTTCCCAAGGATTAAAGGCTCAGGAATCTTCCCGTTAAATGGGATTCATCCGATTCCAAACGCTCCCTGGAACCAGAATTCCTGCCGGAAGGAAGAGGGATCTTCCCGCTTTCCAAAGGGGATTTTTCCCTCCTTATTTGCAACCCGGGATTGATTCCTGGGGAAAAAAAGGAGGATGGGGCCATTCCTGGTTGTTTTTCCAGGGTTTTTCCAGCATTCCCTGTTCCTGTATTCCTGCTGGGAGAGCTCCTGGAATTCCATCCCCTCCCATCCCATCCCTCTGGCTCATTCCCGCTATTTTTAGCCACTCCGTGTCCTTGCGGATCCTGGCGGATCCGGGATCCATCCATCAGCTCCGGAGGCTCCGTGACGGCTCCATTAAAGGCGCTGCTATTTCTGGGAGCCAGGAAGGGAGCGGAGGCGCAGGGCCGAGGACAGCCCATAAATCCCGGCTTTTTCGCGGGAATGGGATCCGGGAGGGGTTTGGGAATCGGGGATAACGTGGGGAGGGAGGAGGAGGAGGAGGGGCTGGGAGGGATCGGGAATTCCAAATGGGAACAGAGGGAGAATGAGGAGGGAAGAGGGAATTGGGGTTGGAATGGGAAGTGCTGGGAAGTGCCAGGGCTGGATGCGCTCGTGGAGCTGTCGGGATCGGCTGGGAATTCGGGATCAGGTGGGAATTCGGGATTGGCTGGGAATTCAGGATGGGCTGGGAATTCAGGATGGGCTGGGAATTCGGCATCAGGTGGGAATTCGGGATCAGGTGGGAATTCAGGATGGGCTGGGAATTCAGGATGGGCTGGGAATTCGAGATCAGGTGGGAATTCGGGATCAGGTGGGAATTCAGGATGGGCTGGGAATTCAGGATCAGGTGGGAATTTGGGACCAGGTGGGAATTCAGGATCAGCTGGGAATTCAGGATGGGCTGGGAATTCAGGATCAGGTGGGAATTCAGGATGGGCTGGGAATTCAGGATGGGCTGGGAATTCAGGATCAGGTGGGAATTTGGGATCAGCTGGGAATTCAGGATCAGGTGGGAATTCAGGATGGGCGGGGAATTCAGGATCAGCTGGGAATCCCTTCCTTCCCTCTTTTCCTTCCTTCCTTCCTCCCTCGCTGGGAGCTGGAGCTCTCCAGAGCTTCCAGCAGGAATTTTTCCATGGAAAAGGCACTCAGGCCTCGGAAGGGGCTGCCCATGGAATTCCCATCTCTGGAGGAGTCCAAGGAATTCCAGGAATTCCACTCCAAGCTCTGAGCGATCAGTTTGGAATTGGTGACCTCGGAGAGCTTTTCCAACCTCAGCAATCCCGGGATCCTCTCCTGGAGCCCCCCAAAATCCGGGAAGAGGCTGTGGGAGAGCAGATCCCGGGATTCCTGGAGCATTCCCGGCTCCGCAGCCTCTGGCTCCTTCCCGGATCCCATCCCAGCCATCCCAAATTCCCGGTGGGATGAGGAGGAGACGCCACCACCACCACGAGAGCCTGGGAAGGGAAAGGGAATTTGGGGAATTTTTCCTAAAGGAAAAACATTGGGAATGAGGAAGGACGGGCAGTGGTGGGAATGGAGAGGATCCTGACGCTGATCCATCGGGACAAAGAGCCCGGGAAGGGAAATTCGGGATCTGTGGCCGCCACCACATCCCAACAATCCCATCCCTGAGCCTCATCCCGAGCCCGGGAATCCCGAAGGGAACAATTCCCATCCCAGCAGCGCCTGGAGTGAATCCGGAGGGGACAAATCCGGGCTTGGGAGCACCGCTGGGATTCCGGGACCTTTTCCTTCCCTCCTTTCCTTCCTTTTCCTTTTCCTTTTCCTTTTCCTTTTCCTTTTCCTTTTCCTTTTCCTCTTTCCCTCTCTTTTTCCCTTTTCCCCTTTTTTTCCCCTTTTCCCCTTTTTCCCTTTTTCCCTTTTTCCCTTTTCCTTTTCTTTTCCCTCCCTTTTCCCCTTTTCCTTTTTTCCCTTTTCCCCTCTTTTCCTCCTTCCCTCCTTTCCCTCTTTTCCATGGTTTTCCTCCTTCTCCCTCCTTTCCCTCCTTTTCCTTCCCTCCTTCCCTCCCTTTTCCCTTTTCCCTTTTCCCTTTTCCCTTTTCCCTTTTCACTTTTCCTCCTTCTCCTTCTCCTTTTCCCCTTTTCCTCTTTCCCTCCTTTCCCTCCTCTCCCTCCCTCCCTCTCCCACAATTCCCACCCTTCCCACACTCCCAGCACTCCAAACCTTTCCCGGCACATCCAACCACGCCCATCCCGCTTTTTCAGCCCTTTCCCTGCCTCTCCCCCCCCCTCCCGCTCATTCCCATCGGGAATCGTTCCTGGATCAGCTCCGCAGCTGCTCCCTGCTGCCGTCCCCTGGTGCCGAGCGGGAGCTTCCCGGGCTGCTCCTTTTCCTTGGAATTTCCCTCTGGAATCACAGCCGGGAAGCCCTCGGAGCAGGGTGGGAACAGGGAGGATTTTCCCGGCTGATCCAAGCAAAGAATTCCCAAATTTTTCTTCCATGTGCTGCCGTCTCCTGATCCCTGGGGGAGCTTCCCAAGCTTCTCCTTTTCCTTGGAATTTCCCTCTGGAATCAGAGCTGGAAACTCCTTGGACCGGTGAGAATTTTCCCGGCCTGATCCAGGTGGAGAATTCCCAAATTTCATTCCATGTGCTGCCATTACCTGGGAGCTTCCTTTTCCTTGGAATTTCCCTCTGGAATCCCAGCCGGGAACCCCTCGGAGCACGGAGATTTTTCCCACCCCGATCCAGGGAATTTCCTGCCCATTCCCTGCTTTTATTCCGTTCAGTCCGGAACTTTCTCCCAGTGGGAATAATTCCATGATTTTTCCGAGGCAGTTCCTCCCGGGAATTCAGGGATGGAGCTCTTGGAACAACAATTCCATGGGAATCTTCCAGCGATTCCAGCAGGCTCCAAGGAATCTCCTTCCCGCTTAGGAAACCCCTGGGAATGGCCTGGAAAAGCCCCTTGGATCCCTGGGAATGCTTCCCTCTCCCAGATCCCTGGGAATCGCTGGGCTCTTCCCTCCTGGAATGCTGCACATCCCAAATTTTGGGATCTCCCCGTTCTCCAGTGCTTTACGGGAAATATTCCAGGCGCTTTTCCCAGATATTTCTTTAGGGATTTATGGATTGTGCACCTGGAACCCACCCGGAAAAACGGGAATTTGGGGATTTGAGGGGGTGGGGGGAGGGAATCCCAGCACGGCAGGAGCACGGTTCCCTTAGGAATTCCGAGTATTCCATGGAAAGCTGGATGCTGGGAAACCACCAGCAGGTGGCGGCCAAAGAATCCCAGGATCAGCATCCCTGGGATCAGCCTTGGGATGGGATGGGATGGGATGGGATGGGATGGGATGGGATGGGATGGGATGG
>NW_024580669.1:1041-7711 GCF_017639235.1 Corvus kubaryi | reverse complement strand
GGGATGGGATGGGATGGGATGGGATGGGATGGGATGGGATGGGATGGAGCAGCTGATCCAAGCCTGGATTCCTCCCGGAGCTGTTTCCATCCCTGGAATTCCATGGGATGAGGAGAAGGCCCAGCAATTCCCAGGATCCCTGTGCCCGGAGCGAGTGGAAATCCCGGGAATGTTCTGTCTTTTCCCAGCCTGAATTGGGTGGGATGTGGATCAGAGGGATTGGGATAGGCCGGATCCGTGGGATGAGGGACAACGAAGGCTCAGGATCACCCCAATTCCCTGGAATGCTCCAGAGGGGCTGGAAAACTGGGAAAAGCCCTGGGGCTGGACACACCTGGAATTCCAGCGGCTCATCCCTGGATCCCACGGATCCTGCCCGTCCCATTCCATGCCCGGTTTGGCTTTTCCATCTTGGAATGCGCCTTGGGAAGCTCAAAACCGGGAAAACCATCGGGATGAGCTGGAGAAAGTCGGGATTGATTCCCAATCCAGCGTGGGGAAGGAGAATTCCTCCAAATTCCCCGGGAAATTCCTCCAAATTCCATGGAAAAGCCAGCGGAGCATCCCACCTCCGGGACTGTGGAATGTGGGGCCTGGAATTGCCAGAATGAGGCCGGGGGTGGGATGGGAGCTCGGGTTTGGCTCCGGGAGGGGCTGGAGCAGTGGGAATTGTCCTTTTCCATGGATTTTATGGATAAGGGACGGCCGGAGCTGGGGGCTGTTATCCAAGGGGAGAAAAGTGTGGGAAAGGCAGGGAAAGAGGGATTTGGGAATTGTCCGGAGCCCCCTGGAGTGCTGGGGAAGGAGGACGAGGCTGGGAATGGACGGAATTCCAGGGATTTTAGGGAAAATTTCATCCCTCGGGACAAGGACAGGGAGGGGGGGTCGGATCCAGGGAAGGGAGCGGAGCTGGAAAACTCCCTTGGGATCGGTGCCAGGGATTTTTGGGGGAGGGCGCCTCCCTCATTCCCAGTTTTCCTCATAATTCCCACATTCCCGGAGATCCGGTGACCTCCAGGAGAGCGTGGACTTCCCGGGATCATTCCCAGCTCTTCCCATCCCTGCTGAGGTGGGAAAAGCGTGGAAGCAGACCTGGAATGTGGCTGCTCCCTCAGGATTGGAGTTTTCCATAGGGTTGAGTCTCCTGTGTAATTCCAGCCGGGAATTCCAGTGGAATTTGACCCCGGAGGAGTTCCAGGAACGCCTCCGACATTCCCAGGAATTCCTTGGCCGCACGGATTCTCCTTCTCCGCGGAGAAATTCCCGCCCGGAAATGGAATTCCCGGCGTTTGCGGAGCCGTTGGGGGAGGCGGGAAAAGCCGGGAATAATTCGGGATGTGGGATTTTTTCCCTCCAGAAACCAGGGAAGACCGGACCAAGCGGCTTTTCCGGCACTACACCGTCGGATCCTACGACAACTTCACCTCCCACAGGTAAGGAGCCGCTCCCGGGAATCCCGGGAATTCTCATTCCCATGGAAAAGCTGCCCTTGTCCTCCCGGAGATCTCGAATTCCACGGGAAGGGAATTTTGTCCGGGAGTTTTGGGCGGTGGGAGGCAGAATTCCCGGTGCTGGATGAGGCTGAGGGCAGCGGAGGATCCAAGGTTCTGGAGAATTCTGGGAATGTGCTCCCGTTCCTGGGCCGTGTCCCAGTGATGGATCCAACATTCCAGAGGACTTTGGGAATGTGCTCCCATTCCTGGATCGTGTTCCAATGGAGAATCCAAAGTTCTGGAGAACTCTGGGAATGTTTCCCATTCCCGGCTCATCTCGGTGGAGGATCCAAGATTCTGGAGAAATTTGGGAATGTGATCGCATTCCTGGCTCATTTCCCAGGGAAGGATCCAAGGTTCTGGAAAATTCTGGGAATGTTTCCCATTCCCGGCTCATCTCGGTGGAGGATCCAAGGTTCTGGAGAATTCTGGGAATGTGATCGCATTCCCAGCTTTTTCTCCCAATGGAGGATCCAAAGTTTGGGAATGTGGCCGCATTCCCGGCTCCTGTCCCAGTGATGGATCCAACATTCCAGAGAACTTTGGGAATGTGCTCCCATTCCTGGTTCGTGTTCCGATGGAGAATCCAAAGTTCTGGAGAACTCTGGGAATGTTTCCCGTTCCTGCCTCGTTTCCCAGGGAAGAATCCAACACTCGGGAAAACTTTGGGAATATTTCCCACTCCCGGCTCCTGTCCCAGGGGAGGATCCAAGGTTCTGGAAAAGTTTGGGAATGTGGCCGCATTCCTGGATCCAGGAATGTGCTGGAGCTCCGCGATTCCCGGAGGGAGGAGCAGCGGCTTTCCCTGCAATGGGATCCCTTTTCCGGGGAACTCTCAGAATTCCCAACCCCATCAGAGCTGGAGGAGGTTTTGCCTTGGGCCGAGGAATTCTGCGGATCCGTGGAATTCCGGGAATTTTGCAGCTCATCCACAACGTTTTCCTTGGTTTTGGAGCTCCTTATCCCAAATTTTGCCGCCCGGAGTGTTCCCCATTCCGAGGAATTTGTGGAATTTGGGTTGATCCTTGAAATTCCCAGGATTTGCTGCTCCGGGGCTGTTCCTGTGGGAAAACACCAGGAAAAATCGGGAAAGAGGAAAAAACGAGGGAAAAATGATCCATGGCCAAAGGGAAGCTCCGGGAAATCCCTGCTGGGATCACTGGAAAAGCAGGAAAAGGTGGGAATTCCCGGGTGAGGAGGAATTCCATCGGATCAGCGGAAGAAGAGGCGGGATTGAATCCCATGGAATTCCTGGAGAAGGGATTTCCTTCGGGAATCACATCCCGCGAGAATGCTGGGAGGAGCAGTTGGAATTCCTGGGAATTTTCACCGGGAAAACATTCCCTGGGGGCTCCGAAATTCCCAGAGAGGAGGGGGGCGGGAAGGGGAATTTCAGGAGCCGGATCCGGCCTGGAAAAGACTTGGGAAGAGCCGGAGCGGGATTGGATCCACGGGAAGGGCCTGGGCGGATCCCGCTCCGGGAAATCCTTCGGGAATTGTTTGGGTTCCGGGCGGGACAAAACCGAGCTTGGGAATTGCCGGGAAGGGGAAAATCCCAACTTCGGGATTGGGAATTCTGCGGGATCGTGGAAGGGCTTGGGCTGGGCTTAAAACTCCGTCTTCAGGCCCAGATTAAAGCTCGTTCATCAGACCCAGCTCAACCCTCGCTCCTTAGGCCCGGCTTTGGGCTGGGCCTTCAGGCCCGGCTTTGGGCTCATTTCTGAGGCCCAGATTGAGATTCACACTTGAGGCTCGGCTTAGACTCCTTTTTTAGGACCAGATTAAAACTCCTTCTTTAGGCCCAGCTTTAGGCCTGGTTTTTAGGCTCAGGTTTCGTCTCATTTTTGGAACTCGTCCTGAGGCTCGTTCTTTAGGCCCAGATGAAATCTCGTGGTTTAGACCCAGCTTTAGAGTCATTCTCTAGGCGCAGATTGAGATTCAAACTTTAGGCCCGGATTAAGACTCATTCCTTAGGCCCAGCTTTAGACTGGACCTTTGGGCCCAGATTGAAATTCATTCCTTAAATCCAGGTTAAAATTCATTCCTTAAATCCAGGTTAAAATTCATCCCTTAAATCCAGGTTAAAACTCATTCTTCAGACTCAGATTTAAACTCATTCCTTAGGCCCAGCTTAAGCGTCGAGGTTGGTCCCAGCTCCCTCCGAGGGCGTCCGAGGCTCCAATTTTGGCGTCTCCTTCAGAAATAATCGGGAAAATCCGGGATTTTTCCCAGGTTTTTTCCGCACAAACCCTCGGGACCGAGGGATTCCTCGGAAGCGGAGCCGGGAACTCTCCAAGGCTGGAAAAAACATTCCCAGGCGGGAATTCTTCCGTCGTTCCCGGCTCTGTTTCCGATGCCGGGTGTGGGGGAGCAGCAACCGGGATCAGCTTGGAGCAGCAGCTGGAAAATCCCGGAGCAATTCCCACTCCTGGCTTTGAGATTCCAGGGAAAACCTTGGAAGCTGAGGCAGGGTGGGATGGACGCTCCGGGATCCGGGGCGGGAATGGGGTTGGGAATTCCCTCTTTTTTGGGCTTCCTGAAAAAAGAGCTTGGAATGTGGGGATGGGGATCTTTGGGAATGGGAGCAGAGCTGGGCATGGAATGAAGGGAATTTTGGGGGGTGGAATTTCCTCTGGAGCAGGAAAGCCTCTGGAAATCCCCAGGAATGTTGGGATAAATCCGGATTGGAGACAGAAAAACTCCCCCGAGCTGCGTTTCCCACCATTCCCAGGTTTCCTTTGGAATCAGGAATCCCCCAAAGGGGGAGCAGAGGCTGCTCCAGAGCCGGGAGGTGCTGGATGCTCCCAAAATTCCCATCATTCCCAAAATCCAGGAATGGGAAAAAAAAACAGGGCAGAGCTCGGAAAAATTCACCCGGAGGGGAAGAAGAATCCGAGCTCGGCTTTATCCGAAGGGAAATCCCGGCGGGAATTGCCTTTGGGATTAAAGGAGGGGATTAAAGAGGCTCCGAATTAATTCGGGAATTAAAGCCGGGAGCAGCTGGGAAGGGGAAAAATCGGGAGCGGGAGCCAATCCCGGATTTGTTTCATTCCCGCTGATCCGGAATCGGGGATTAGGGAGAGGGATTTCGCCGGAGCTGGCTGGATGGGCCTCGGAAAACAGGGAAAAACGTGGAAAACATGGAAAACGTGGAAAACATGGAAAACGGGCAGGGGACAACCCGGGATTTCTCAGCCCTGGAATGCCGGGGATGGAAAAATGTGCCGAGATGGAAAAGGAGGGAATTGTGGAGACTGGAATTAGGGAATTATTACGGAATTCTGGAGGTTTTCCTGGAGCTGGGAAATCTGGGAATTCCTTCCCGTGTATCCAAGGCTGGAATTGCCCCAACCAAAGGGGTTGAGTTTCCACTGGGAAAAGTTTTCCCTGGATTTCACTGCAATTCCTGGGATTTCTTTGCCGTCGTTGCTTCTCCTCTCATCCCGCTGGAAATCTGGGAATCCTTTTCCTGCTGCAGCCCCAAAATCCTGGAATTTAGGCTGGACAAACCCAAGCTCCCCCTCCGTGATCCCACGGAATCATTCCAGGAGCCGCATCCATGGGTTTTCCCAACTTTTCCAGGGATGGGGACTCCACCGCTGCCCTTCTGCTGCTTTCCAAGCTTTTCCATGGAAGAAATATTCCTGAAAATCCAACTCGAGGCCGTTGCCTTGGAAAAGAGCTCTTCCCACAGTGTTTTCCATTCTTTTTTCCTGGATGCTCTTCCCTGGGAATCCGTGGGAATTCGGGAATGTTGCTGAAGCCTCTGAGTGAGGGAATTCTCTGGGAATGAGCAGCAGGCAGGAATTCGGGAATGCTGTCGGATTTTTCCCATCATTCCATGTCCCAGCCTCAGGAATGGCCCAAAATCCCCCTGGAAAATCCTTGGAAAAGGTGCTGGGGGAGGAATTTTTGGGAATCTGCTGCAGCTGGAGGCACTGATCCCACAGAAAGGCTCCCGGCTCTTGGGATTATGGGATGGGGTTTATGGAATCGTCAAAAAAGCTGGAAAAGCTCCGGCTTGGAGCAACATCATTCCATGGAAATGGGAATGAGGAGGGAGGGATGGAAAACTCTGGAAAGGCTTCTCTGGAATCCCACTGGGCACATTCCCAAGCCCCATTCCGGCTTTTTGTGGAATCATGGAATGCTTTGGGTTGGAAGGGACCTTAAAGCTCATCCCATCCCAGTTTTCCTTTGGGAAGGGCTCGAATGCCTGGAATTTTCAGCCTCGGGAAGCTCTGATGGAGTTTTATGGAAGCAGGAAAAGGAGCCGATGGAAAAAGAGGGAGTGAGGGATGAGGGGGCACCTCGGGAATGAGCAGCGGGATTCAAATGAATCCAAGGATTTTTGTCACTCTGCAGGTGAGGGAATTGTGGGGATTTATTAGGACCTGGAATGGGATCAGGAATGGGATCTGGAATAGGCCTGGAATGAGATCTGGAATGGGATCTGGAATGGGATCTGGAGTGGGACCTGGAATGGGACCTGGAAGAGGCTGGGAATGGGACTGGGAATGGGACCGGGAATGGGCCTGGAATAGGCCTGGAATGGGATCTGGAATTGGACCTGGAACTGGGCCTGGAATAGGCCTGGAATAGGACCTGGAGTGGGACCTGGAGTCGGATCTGGAATGGGATCTGGCCTTGGACCTGGAATGGGACCTGGAGTGGGACCTGGAATGGGACCTGGAATGGGACCTGGAATTGGACTGGGAATGGGACCTGGAATCATCCCTGTTCCTGCAGAACCCCAGGAGTTAAAGGTGGGCTTTGGATCAGGGAGAACTATGGAAAACCCCTGGAAAAGGATTGGAAAAGAATGTCCTGGAGAGGCCACCAGGAGCATCCCAGGAGTGTCACCCCTTGGAGAGGCAGGATGAGCGGAAAACATGGAATGGGATTGGGAATGGACCTGGAATGGGAGCTGGGATGGGACCTGGAATGGGAGCTGGAAGGGGCCTGGAATGGGAGCTGGAGTGGGATGTGGAATGGGAGCGGGAATGGGACCTGGAGTGGGATCTGAAATAGGACCTGGAATAGGACTGGGAATAGGCCTGGAATGGGACCTGGAATAGGACCAGGAATGGGACCTGGAATGGGACCTGGAACAGGACCTGGAATTGGACCAGGAATGGGACCTGGAGTGAGACCTGGAATGGGACCTGGAACAGGAC
>NW_024580669.1:0-1031 GCF_017639235.1 Corvus kubaryi | reverse complement strand
GAAAAGGATTGGAAAAGAATGTCCTGGAGAGGCCACCAGGAGCATCCGCACCCTTCAGTGCCCGAGGCTGAGCAGAGAACCTGGAATAGGAGCTGGAATCCCAGGAATTCTGTGTCCCTTCGGAACACCGGGAGTTAAAGGTGGGCGTGGGTCTCAGCGCCGCCCCCGGCCATTCCGGCTCCTTTTGGAATCAATGGAATGTGCGGGAATCAATGGAGCCGTGATTCATCCCGGCTCCCACGCTTTCCAAGGATGGCGGCCCTGGCTCCGGTGACGGCTCCGGGCTCGGATCCCACACACCTGGATCCCGCCCACATTCCCGGTGACGCCGACGCCGCTTAGGTAACGCTCCCCCCACATTCCCAAAGGATGGGGAAAAAACAGGAAAAGCCACCCGAGACACACCTGGAAGAATTCCAGGCCGGCTGGAGAAAGCTTGGAGCAAGTTGGGGTAGCGGGAATTGTCCCTGACCGTGGAATGATCTCGAATCCCTTTTCCAACCCAAATTCTGGGATTCTCAAAGAAAAGGGGGAAATGGGGCTATAAAATAATTTTCCGTGGATCCACTCGGTTATTCCCATGGGAAAACCATTGGAAGGGGTCACGACTTCCCAGGAAAGCGCTGGAATGTTGGGATATTGGCTGGAGAGGGATTCCACTCCCTGGGAATTTTTGGGTAAGGGTTTCTCAAAGGAGAACTTGAGTTCGGCTGAAGCTGCTGGAGAAATCCTAAAAAATCCATGGAATTCTTGAGGTGGGAAAAGCCCTCCGAGCTCACCGAGCCCAGGCTGGGCCTGATCCCCAGCCCAGAGCTCTGAGTGGAATTCCAGGAATTCCTTGGACACCTGCAGGGCTGGGAATCCACCGCTGAGACGAACATTCCATTGGAGAATCCTGGGATGGCTTGGGTGGGAATGGAGCTGAAATCCCATCCAGTTCCAACCCTTGGGCGTCTCCCACGATCCCAGGCTGCTCCGGCCTTTCCTTGGCCACTGCCAGGGATCCAGGGGCAGCCCCAGCTGCTCTGGGC